>NC_136498.1:115774321-115846821 GCF_053919585.1 Euprymna scolopes | reverse complement strand
GAAATAGCGCATATAACAAATTAAATTTCCAAAACTACTCTTTTCTTAACTTTTATGCTTCAAACAAAAGAATTGAGGTAAGAAAAGTTGGATGGACTTTTTGCTCACGAAATAATATTGGGAAAACTGATTTTTTTTTATTTTAAATGTAAATTGTGTTTCGTAAATTAGAATTCGTTATGATGATCACCGAGTTCAGAGAGTCTCTTTTGCAATTATTCAAATTTCAAACGGAACAAGATCTCGCCTTGCAACAAAGACAACTTGAAAGTGAGGAGAAATTTAAAAAATTTCAAGCAGAACAAAACCTCACTTTTCAACAAAGGCCACTTGAAAGTGAGGAGAAATTTTAAAAAAAGAGCTGTTGCAACAACAGAAACATTTCGAAAAAATCTTGATGAAAACACAGGAAGAACAAAGGAAAATTCTGGAAGCAACACAGTTAACGAAAGCAAACGAGAATCATAACAGACAGCTGTGTGGAACGCCATCGAAAACTTCAATTATAACCCAAAAGAAGATGTCACTTTTGCTCATTTCTATAGGAGATATGAAAATTTTTTTGTATCAGATTGCGGTACATGGACTGACACTAAAAAAGTTAGGCTTTTGCTTAGAAAATTGGGAACAGCCGAACATACAAAGTTCGCAAATTTTATTCTCTCAAAAAAGACCAGTGGGTTGAACTTCCAATGAGACAGTTACGCTACTAACAGAACTGTTTTCTACAAAAACATCTCTTTTTCACAGGAGATATAAGTGTATGAATGTCACTAGAAGAGAGGAAGACGACTACACTACTTATGCAAATATAGTGAACAAGTAGATATCGATCCAGTAGATATCTCACTGCTGATGCAATTCTCTATCTATATAAGAGCCAGGTACGTCCAAGGATGGAATACTGTTGCTACATATGGGCAGGAGCTGCTAAAAATGACTTGTCCTGCCTTGATAGAGTTCAAAATAGACTTCATAGCCTCGTAGGAGATGTCCTTTTCTCTTCCCTGCAACCTCTATCTCACAGAAGAGATGTTGCGAGTTTGTCTCTGCAGTATCGTTATTTTCATGGAAAGTGTTCAGCTGAGCTCCAGTCTATGGTCCCCCCTCGCCAAACTTTCACAAGAAACACTCGTCTAGCTGAAAACACTATCAATAATTCCCTCCACTCGTTATCTATGCCTAAATCTAAACGTAGATTCCATGAACAAAGCTTCTTTCTTAGAACTGCATGCCTGTGGAATTGTCTACCGTTTCCCTGCTTTCCAGCTGACTACAATATGGTTGTCTTCAAGTCTAACGTAAACAAGTTCTTGATGAGCCATTCCATATAAATTAACAAATTTACCGAATTTCCATTACTAATGATTAATATATTGTTCAATTTCTACTGTACACTCTTTAACCCTTATCCTCGAGTGGCTTCTTGGCCTTGATAAGTGGTGATGCCTATGTAAAAAAAAAAAAAAAAAAAAATTATGTTACGTCAAAAGTTTCACATTCATGCGAGCAAGAAAATTATTAAAATCGTGCATATAAAAAGTATGGGAAATCTGTAATTAAAAAAAAAAAAAGTAGAAATATTTTTGCTATTATAATTTTATTTTTGTGTGTGTGAAAATATTAAATAAATAATGCTTAATTCAATGGTAATATCGGTAGTTCGAGAAATTAATTTTTCTTTATTATATCGAATTCATTAATTCGGACTTTAGGGGCTTTTTATCGTAATGCTCCTGTAAAAATTAAATAATTTTTAATAAATTGTTATAATCTACGATGCTTTATTTTCATAAAAAAAAGCAAAAATAAATTCATTCTTTTTTTTTTTTTAATTTTTTTTACTACAGAAAACCATAACTTTACTAAAGGTATTTTTTTTTTTGTTTAAACAAAATAATACATTCCCACTAAGATTTAAATAAAAAGAATGGCTTCCTTATATTCCGTGATCATTATTTGATAAATACTGAAAATTTCATTAAATTGGTTAATTTCCTGATTTTTGGTGAATTTTTAAGTAACAGGAGTGGTCAAAATGTTTATAAATTTTGCGCATCTGCGTTCATTTTGCTCCTAATTTTTACATTTTGGGAATATTTTGCACGTACCTAGTAAAATAACAGCGATTAAATTTAATACGATAAGACGCAATGTTGGCTAACGAAATTCAAGTAATACTTACTTTTTCTAATCTGTTTTTGAATATTAAAAGAAAGAAATAGCGATATGATTAGTAAATTAAATCTACTAATGTTCAATATGGCGACCGGAAAAGCAAGTCCGCAGAAAATTTAAGAGAGTGGGGGGGAAGAAAGAGAATGATTTTGTAACGTTGACTATCTCTTTAATGATTGTGTAGAAAATTGTTATATATTTCTCTCTTAATTATTAGAAAAAGAATTATTGTAAAAAAAGAAAGAAAGAACCGTGCATTGTATTGATTTATCTATGCCGCACATCTGGCCTGCTCGATCACAAATAGACGCCATTTTGCCTGGGAACTGGAATTATTTTTCTTATACAGGTTCAGAATTGCCTCAAAGGTACGGTTTGGGGAAGGCAGTAGAATGATCCAATGATCTTTCTATTGAGTTTGGCAATGAATTTGATGTAAATCTTCTCTATTTTATGCCTGGAGTGAAGCGCAAGTCCTATGAGCGGCTTCTTCAAGTCTAGTGTCATTCATTTCAGTTGAGGCAAAACAAGTTAAAGTTGGCGCTTCTTCGCTTGGCTGTACAAAATGGTGGATTGTAATCTGCGTGAGGTTTTGTGAAGGCAAAAATATAAGCGAAATTATCTTTTTATGCACATAACTGGATTCAATCCAATTGAGTAAGTAATAAAACCTTTTATTTTTGTCTGTTTTTTTTTTTTTAATTTACTTTTGTGCGTGTTCGTGCATTATGATTGAATATCAAAAAAATGCATTTTAAGTAAAAAAACAAACAAACAAACAAAAGAAACACTATTACATGTCATGTCGAAATTAGTAAAATTAAAAAAAAAAAAAAATGACCGAGTAGATCTAGTATAACTATATTTTACGAAAATAAAATCGGGTACTTTTTTACATTAGGTCCACCTTCACAATTTGCGGCAGATATTTATTTTAAGTGAAAAAAAAAGGTCAAAGACAAGGGGCCGTAACTCTTACATGACCGGAGGGGACATTAAAAGGATCACACCGGTACCAAGTTTAAGACGTCAATATGATCGATTAAAGAGTTTCATTTTTGTTTTGTTTTTTAATTTTTTTTTTCACTTAATGTTTACTGAAGTGAATAAGTATTTTATTTTTAAACAATACAGAACTTTATAAAATAAACTTTTTAAATAACTGTTTTATTTATAAACTGTTGCGGATCTTTGCTCGGATGCTACAAAAAGTAAAATCAAAGGACTTCGGTCTAAATTTAAGAAATTATTTTAGACACATCATAGCAACTGGCAGAGGGAGAAAGAGAAAAGTTGTGTTACCTTTATACGGGTATCTCTTGCAACAGATTGCCATCGGTTGCGAACTAAGGTATTAGTCCTTGAAGTCCTGTAAATGTTAGTCAATGCCACAAATCAAATTGTTAATAAAGAATAACTACCGTGACAGTAGGAACCAAATGTAAAGAGAAAGGGAGGGGGTCATAAACTTGTGAAAAATAAACTATTTTATAACATGATCCAAAGTCACATGATTACCATTAATATAAAAAAACAATCACAAAGGAGAAGGCGCTTTTGCACCTTTCCCCCCAAACCAGAGGCTATTAAAGGTAAGTAACATTTCCTTATAAAACAATGTAGACAGAGCAGCATAACTGAACTTTATTAAAGAACATTTTTAAATAATGTTAATTAAATAAATTTTACAAAAATAAATACTTTTAGATTTTCTAATTGTAAAATTCATGAATTTTACAATTATTGATTTTTTTTTTTACTTTTTTACATCAAAGTATTCCCACATTTTTAAAATTAAAAATAATTTATTGCTAAAAAATATATTTTAGTATGTCTTAAATGAAATATAGATTTTAAAAAAACGTTTTCGCAGAATTAAAAAAAAAAAAAAAAAAAATTCCATTCTGAAGAACCTACTATTTAACCCTTTTTCTTTCTTTAATTTTGTTAAATCTACACAAACGAGCGGGGGTACCTGGCATTGCCTGGGTTTGGGGAGGTGTATGTGGGGGGGGCATCAAAACAAAATGGAAAATAAAGACTAAGCAAATGTAATAACCCTGTTTGAATATTATAACTTTTTTAAAATTGGAAAAACAAAAACAAAAAAAACAGCAAATGTGATACAAAATAAAGAATAAACGAACGAAAAAAAAAATGGCATAAATAACCTGTTTCAATTTATATCTGATACCTAAGCTCGAACGTGCAATCTTAAGATAATGATGCTGCCACTATAACGACTGGTCTATGATTATGTGAGAGAAGTTAGGTCGTTTTCTTTTATATTTAAACTAATTCAAGAAAGAACGTTTCTTGCACATGCATGTTTGGCTAAATTGTCTTGAAGGAACGATTTTTTGCTATCCCTGTAGAAAAGTGAGGGTGAAGGAATTAATGTTTTTAGCCAATTTTTGGATATTTGTCGTCCGAAGGGCCGAGCTTCAAAACAATACCAATTTCGTTAAAATCCCTCACCTCTGTGGAAAGTTTTAGGCAGACATACAAACATACATACATTTAAACAGATTTTTGCCCTTTATATTATAGACTAGCGGGGGTGCTTGGCGTTGCCTGGGTGTTTGTAAAAAAAAAAGTTGTAGTAGGACCCGCGATGTGAAAGCGGAAAAGAAAGCGAAAGAAAAGCTAACATCTTACGCTATGACGTGAGAGGAAGTGGAAAGCGTTCAAATTTATCGATGTTAATCAAAAAGTTGCTTTTCTTTTCTTAGGCATCACCGCTTATCAAAGCCAAGAGGCCACTCGAGGATAAGGGTTAAAGCATGTACAGTAGAAATTGGATAATATAGTAATCGTTAGTAATGGAAATTCAGTAAATTTGTTTACAAGAGAACGGCTCATCAAGAACTTGTTAACATTGGACCTGAAGACAACCATATTGTAGTCAGCTGGAAAGCAGGAAAACGGAAGACAATTCCACAGGCGTGCAGTTCTAAGAAAGAAGCTTTGTTCATGGAATCTACGTTTAGGTTTAGGCACAGATAAAGAGTGGAGGGAATTATTGATAGTGTTTTCAGCTAAACGAGTGTTTCTTGTGAAAGTTTGGTGAGGGGGTGGACCATAGACTGAAGCTCAGTCAAACACTTTCCATGAAAATAACAATACAGCAGAGACAACCTCGCAACATCTCTTCTGTGAGATAGAGGTTGCAGGGAAGAGAAAAGGATATCTCCCATGAGGCTACAAAGTCTATTTTGAACTCTATCAAGGCAGGACAAGTCCTTTTTAGCAGCTCCTGCCCAGATGTGGCAACAGTATTCTATCCTTGGACGTACCTGGCTCTTATATAGACAGAGAATTGCATCAGCAGTGAGATATCTACTGGATCGATAGAAGGATCCCACCATTTTTCCAGTGGCCTTGGCAACAGATTTGATGTACCTGTTCCATTTAAGATCAGGAGTAAAGGTCAAGCCCAGAAGCTTGTCAAAACTTGAAGTCTCCTCAAGACGAGAGCCATTCATTTCAACTGATGCCAGATGGGGATCAGAACGTTGATGATGTAAAGAGAGAAGCTTGGTTTTAGATGCATTAAAAGTAACCAGCCACTCCTTTCCCAATTTTATCATGTGCTCAAGATCAGAGCAGAGAGAATCGGAGAGAACTTTGCTAAGTGAATGAGTTCACACAGGCACAGAAATGAATGTCTTGCTGGAGGGCAGTTAAGCTGTTAGCTTTCTGCCCTGTTTTCCCCACAATGTTGAGGAAAACCAGCTCCCCACAAAAAGGGGGAGCTCTAGCAGTATCCAATGAATAGCAATTATCTTATATGAAAGGTTTCCCCCACATTGATCAAAGCTAATTGCTTTCTGGGTGTCCCTTGCAGGAAAGCCAGGTGGCCTACTTTGCTCAGATTAGTTTTGCTTTATACGAAAAAGGTTAACAAACATGTGAAAGGACAGAATAGAGGGAATTTTTTAAAATTCGATTAAAATAAATGTAGAGACGATGTCTGTTTGCAAATTGTAGATATTATAATCTAGGGAGTATATAAAAAGTTGTAACATAGTTGATACCCCCCTCCCCCAAAGCCTTTCTTAGACATACAAAAACACATGTGGCTGTTTTGTCTTTTATATATATAGACTAGCGAAGGGTACCTGGCGTTGCCTGGGTGTTTGGAGGTGTGTGTGTGTGGAAACTTCGGGGGGGGTTAAAAAAAAAAGTAAGTATGAGGATCGAACCCGAACCCGAACCCTTGAGGCAAAGTTGTAAATTAAAGTGTGAAAAAAAAAAAAAACGTGCGACGTTAACCATTGCCCCACCGCGACATGCTAACGGAAACACATTTGAATTTATTTAATTACTTGGATTTAGCAGGTGCCCGTTTTAATGAGTTAATGAGGTCAAGTTTGACTGCAGGATTTCATTTACTGCTGAACGCTTTTTTCCTCCCCCAAGATGTTATAGGAAAAAGACTAACCCACATGCGGCGAGCGACAAATGTTGAATATTTATCTTCCCGAAATCGAGCAAATTAAATACACAGGCGAGCTTCGTTAACTGTGAGATATTACGATTTATATGTGATATAAAAGGTTTTAAAAAGTTGTGAAGTGAGCGACCGCTTTTCTGAAAGAAGCCTTTTGTAGACACACAGAAAAAGTGAACACACATACATACATACATTTTCGCTTTTATATTTATAGATGGCTGTATATGGAATTAGGAATTTATGAGACTCAATATATCTTCTGACCATTGTTTATAGATAAAATAGTTATTTAAATTTCTTTTTTGTTTGAAAATGAAACAGCTATTTAAAAAGTTTATTTTATAAAGTTCTGTATTGTTTAAAAATAAACTTATTAACTTCAGTAATTGTTAACATTAAGTGAAAAGAAAAAAAAATGAAACACTTTAATCGATCATATTGACATCTTAAACTTTGGTACCGGTTTGATGCTTTAAATGTCCCCTTGCGTCATGATTTTTTTTGCTTAAAGCAAACATCTGCCCAATTTTTTTTAAAATGACGATTTTTCAAGGTCTTTGACTATGCTGAATAAGAAATCTCATTTAAATTTTACAGAGAAAAATAGTTTTCGAGATATAAAGACCGGTATTTTGCACTGTAATTCACTGGCGGCCATGTTTGTATGTGTGCACGATAAACAAATAGGTCCACCTCCACAATTTTCTTTAAAAATGTTAAGAACGTCTTTCGGAATAGACACCTCCAAGTCTCTATGGCTAGAACAGCTTTCAGAATACACATCCAACCCCTTCTTTTATTTCAGAATAGACACATCCAACCCCTCAACGACTTTCAGATTAAACACCCCACTTTTGCGAAGGGTTTAAAAAATATGGTTCTTATGCACTTATGTTACCGTGCTATTTTTTAAATAGTATTTTCAAGCTAAATTCAAGCTCTCCTTTTTCAGCCAAGGTTCCATTGAAGGAATTGGTTAATACTACTCTCTGGGGCCAGCCTAGATGCCGTTATTGCCTGTACTACCTGCTGACTAGTGCTATCTCTGACGTCTTAGTTAGTAATCAGTCGCTCCATTTGATTCCTATGATTTTTTGTTCTTGGCTGATTTTCATATAGTTTCATATAATAGGTAGTATTTGTTTTCTTTTCAAATACACTTTCTCCACAAATATTTAATTCTCTTTAAATATAATAACATTATAATTGGTAAAATAACTGAAATCATTATAAATCCATAATATTTAATCCATTTATAAAATAGAAAACTATCTTTTATTTGGTAACTCTGAATCATCATTTTCTGATATGAAATAGGCAAAAAAGTCATCAGTATTAATGTTTGTTGTTTAATCAGCTTTTCTGATACTGTACTTACATGTCTATTTTAAGTCTGACAGCATTTGTGATTTTTAAAGAATCAATAACTGTGTTCCTATTTACTTGCCTTCCCACGAGGGCAGAGTTAGACACAAAGTCGGTTTTTTAATGTGGAGAAATCCAGCTCCCCCCCAAAAAAGGGGCACACTGGATAGGAACAAAAATAACAATTGTCTTAGTCATGAAGGATTTCTTCTTCACTGACTGAGGACAGAAAACACTTTCCCATGCCCAAGATTATTCTCTGTCTCTACAAATCTGCTATGAAACCATGCATGGAGGACTATTGTCATATTTGGGCTAGCGAATGTGTGTCATTTGAAGGTGCTTCATAAAGTACAGAAACGTATCCATTATTTGATTGGCCTCACCCTTTCTTCTTCACTGCAACCTCTCTTTCACAGATGTCTCTGATGTAAATACTATTTTTTTATTAATACTATTATGGCATGTATTCCTCAGAATTGTCTTCTCTATATGTTGCTTCTTTTACTTTAGCATGTTTGACCTTTAATTTGCTGTTTATTGTTATGCATACAGCTTCCTATTCTAGAGGTTTCTTTTCAAGGACTGCAAAGCTGTGAAACTCTCTTCCTGTGTTCACTGTTTTCCTTCTACTTACAGCCTTGGTCTTTTCAAGCCCAAGGTCAATAGACATGTCCTGACTTAGCTATAAACATCTTCCATTTTTATTAACTCCTTTCATCATGTGGTTCGATGCCTTGTCTAAAAAATTAAAATGGTTAAAGTTTACAATATTAAATTTTACAAAATATTCTGAACTATACATAAATAATTGATTCATTACCCCCTCTCCAAATAGCAATAACCCAACATTATTCAAGATTCAACTTATACAGCATAATCATGATGACACACCAGTTCTGATTATATCACTGAAGTTAAGAAGCCTGATGGAAACATATGTGCAAATAGTTCGTTTAATGATTGTTTATCAGATGGGTGACCATTTGATAATAACAGGTGCTGTATGTAGGAGGATGCCAAAGGGTTGTAAAGATTAACCAGAATATACATGCAATTGGGAGCCACTTGTGAATTCTGTACTCCCTTGAAACTTACACCTTTGGAGGAAGCTTATTCAACCTGTTTAGAGTGAGTGTCGCTTCAGTACAGCACAGTCAGTAAGATTCAACAAAGACACCCACCATTAGAACACATAATAAAATGATGTGTCACTTTTCATGAATGTGTACTTGTGCACATGATCAAGAAACACAAATCAATGGATGAAATCTTTTTTGCATGCATGTGTAGTCTTCATTCTTTGATCGTCACTTTTTTTATGTATTATTGCATCATTCAGTGACTGTTGATGGGCTATAACTTAGGTGAATAAAACTTATGCTGGAAACACTGGTGCAGTTTCAAAAGTTTTATTGCGGAGAGAAGTTAGTTCATGAGAGGAGATCTAAAAATTGATTCCCTATCAAAGAAAGACTACAAGTAATTCCTTCTTACTTAAACTTAAAATGGTTGATGAATGGACAGGTCTTGAGGAAATGTTCTTTTTGATTTTTACAATGTCAATATGTCTAGTCTGGCTGCTTCTTTGTCTCAAATGGCCTCGACACTATGTCATCCTGCACACATGTTGTTCTTATGCAATATCATCGACACTAGCTTCTAAAGAGTTTTGTCTAGGAAGCTAATCCTGAATCCCTCTTGCCTCATTCATTCTAGGTGCACTGATTTTATTTTCGCTTTCTGCTGAAATTCATACAAGTTAAGATAATCTCTACTTACTGGTGTAGGATCCCAATATATATATATATATATATATATATATATATATATATATATATATATATATATATATATATATATATAGCAGTAATAATAGTAAGTGTGTGCTAAAAAGTATTCAAGACTATATATGAAGATGCTGCTGGTTACTTATAATCTTTTATTTTCATTTAATTAGAAAGATTGTTTTAGATTAACTAAACTATCACTTATTTTAATATATTCCATTTTTTTAAATTTATCATCAATTATTCTCTATTTTACAAATAGAGATCTATTAATAAATTCTATCTAAACCAAACTGGATTTGTGAAATTGGAAACTCACAGAATGAAACTGATAGTTTTTTTACATTACAAACTGGCATGTAATGTGTAAGAATTTTTATTTTAAAACAAAAACAATGTATATATTTTATAATAGGTAGATATATTTCCACCCAATAAAAGCGTTGAAGCTGCATCAAGTCTCTATTGTTTCTATGCATGAGTTTTATTCACAGCCAATCAACAGCCACTAGACAATGCACCTATACAGGAAACAGCCAACACATGTAGGTAAAAAGACTCGGTAAGTGATTTGTTGTTTTGATGGAAACACATGTGCAAATGATTCGTTTAATGAAAAATTGAAAATATTACACAGAAACATGATTTTTTTTATAGCATCCTTAAGTTATTTTGATTGAAGTTTTGGAAAACTTGTGGTAAGAAAAGAAAATTATTTTTTTCTCTAAAACTTGTAAAGATTTTTTTCAAATTTATATTTTTCGCTTGTGTACAATTTTACTATAGTAAAAGTATTTCCGTTTTTGAATTCATCTAATATCCTAAAATTAACTCCTAAGTGAAAGTGATTTTGTGGAACGATCTGGATTCGATCTTGGAACATCCAATTCGTCATTAACCATTTAATCGTCAGCTCCCAGTGTGTTTTTTGAAAAAGAAAAACAAAACTTTAAAAAATATATCCTTATAACATATCCTTGCCTAGTTTTGGACATTCAAGTAGTATTTTTAACTCATTACATCATAGTTTTATGCCTTGTCTGTGGCGATTTCCATAAAAATAAATATCTCAAAATCAGAAGCAGGTAATTCTCTGGATTAAAAATATATCACTGAAATTTTAAAAAATATTGTGCAAACATGTTTATTATTGTTAAAGTTTATCTGTCAACAAAAGTTTTACAATTCTTTACATAAAAATCTTAGTTGTTGGAAATCAGATATATAACACAAAATTTTTTCTTTGAAGTAAACTTTGTTAAAATGTTTTCAATTCCATTTCTTCTTACTTCAAAAATTATGAAGCACCTTTAAACAAATCAAAACAGGAATTATAGATATATCATAAATTTGTTCAATATATTTTAGATTAAAAGCATAATTTTTAGAAAACTGAAATCTTTATTTAAAGTGACTATTTATAACAAGTATTCGATATTGGTACAGGTATAACAGCCCATGTTTCTGATTTTAATCTAGCGTCAGGTTTCATCAAGTGTGAAATGATTTCATTTGAAAATGTAAGAAAGAAATTTAAAATACTTAAATAAATTGGTAAAAGTTACATATTTATGTAGATATAATTTATTTTATGTTTCTGATTTTTTTAGATAAGGATTGATTACTCATTACTTTTATTCTTCAAACTACTGTTCTCATGTTGAGTGTTATAACCACAATGGTTTGGTTGATGTATCTTCGACTTTCTTTTAATGCATTCTTGGGTTGTAAGTCGTTTTAGAAGAGAAGTGTTGTTCCAAACAAAATGTTAATATCAATCCAAGGAAGTTTTATTGTTAAAGGTTACAAACGGAGACCAAGAGTAGAGTTTCTGGTAGGTACCCCCCCCCGAAGTTTTCAATTGTAAAACCTTGTAGACAAAGAACAGATTTCCTTCCCATGTGAAGACGAAAAGTCATGTGCAAGAATTCTAAAATATGTAGTATATTTTATAGATTGATTTTGGTTTCTGATTGGTTTGATAGAAGAGTGTGGTTATTACCCATGTTTATAAATATGATAGTTTTTATAACCATAGCCTTATAGGGATACCAATAATATTATAACATATATTGTATTGAACTCGTGAATCTTTCTTTGCATGGATCCTTGAAATAGTGGATAAAGTACTTGATAAAAATTCACTCTACTTGTGGTTAAAGGTCTAAATATCAGTTTTGCCGTCATTTAAAATATAATTGCAAATTATGTAAGATTTCTATTCAGTCATGATTGATGAAATAAGAGCATGGTATTTCTGTGGATTTAATAAAATTTTCTGGTTGAAATTTTGTGTAGATTCTCGAGTTCAGCAGAAAGATTCATGAGTTCAATGAGATGCATCTGAAGAAGGTTGGGCATTTAATCAACCGAAACGTGAACATAATACTTAAGTTGGGAACAGTATTTGGTAAAATCGAAATATGATTATTCATTTGATTTTTATTGTATATATTATTAACTAAAATGTTTTATTCATTCACAGGTACAATTGGGAAAATCCAAAAGCTATTTTATGAATGCAGACTTTATTCCTGTGTGATGTGATTCACCATAATTTTCAATGCCATTTTTATAAAGACATGGAAACACGCACTGAAAATAGGCCGTTTTCTTGTGAAGTATGTGGTTCATCATATACAGAGAAGTCAAAGTTAAAAATACATATGCGAATTCACACTGGAGAGAAACCATATTCTTGTGAAGTGTGTGGCTCATCTTTTATAGAAACATCATCATTAAAACGACATATTAGGATTCATACTGGAGACAAACCATATTCTTGTGAAGTATGTGGCTCTTCTTTTTCACAAACAACATCATTAAAACGACATATAAGAATTCATACAGGCGATAAACCTTATTCTTGTGAGGTGTGTAGCATGGCATTTTCACAAAAATCAACATTAAAAATCCACATGCGTAGACACACAGGAGATACACCTTATTCATGTGATGTATGTGGTTCAGCTTTTCCAGCCAGATCAATATTAACTACACATATGCGAACACACACTGGAGAAAAACCTCATTCTTGTCAGGTGTGTGGTTCAGCATTTTTAGAGAGGTCAAAATTAATAATTCATATGCGAACACACACAGGAGAAAAACCATATTCTTGTGATATATGTGGCTCATCATTTTCAGTGAAATCGAGGTTAAAAGTTCACATGTTAACACATACTGGTGAAAAGAGCCCTCGGATATAAATTTAAACTGTAATAGAATCAAGTATTAGCCCCAGGAAGAAGCCCCTTGATCTCTTAAAACTAACAAAAGTAAAATAAAAAAAGTGAAAAACCATACTCTTGTGAAGTATGTTGTTCAGCGTTCAGCCACCTACCTTGAAAATGCTGCTGTGAAACCTGACATAGTTATATGGAATAAGTCTGAGAGAGTTGCAACCTTGATTGAAGTGAGTGTTCCTAATGATGGCGGTCTTAACAGAGCTGAAAGAGAGAAACAGACCAAATACCAAGGTCTCATGTATGATATGAAAAAAAACTGGAACCTAAAGGGGATATCAATCATACCAGTTATCATAGGTGCCACAGGGCTTATGAAGAAGAACCTAAAGTCCTATCTAACTAATATTCCTGGTAAACCAATTGCAAAAGAGATTCAGACAATTGCACTTAAAGGAACAGCGAGGATACTAAAAAGAGCTCTCGGTTGGTTTCAATAAAAAAGTGGGGCAATGTTGGCAGCTGGTTTGGCTGCCCCATACCCAGCATTACAATCTTCAAAGGAAGAAAAAAATAAAAAAAGAGAAAGGCTTAATGATCAATGCTTATAAAATAGTGGTCTCAATAATGATAACAAGTGTAGTTTGTTCCATGTGAATTTGGAATCTTCAGACTACTGCAGACTACTGTTCTTGAGTGTTATTTCAGTGTTTCAATCGATAAAACGTCCGGCCTTCTTCAAAATGAGAACAGTAGAGTAAACATTCCAAATCATATAACCAATCCTTATCTAAAAAATTCAGAAAGCTTATTTTGAATTACATTTCGTCATGCAATGTAAGCAACAGCTGTAAGGTTTTGCTGGAAGATGACCACTATACAATGCAGCACAATGGAGTGAGTAAATATATCAACTCGACAGTCTGCAAAAAGTTTAATATCCAATGCAGCAGCAAGTCAATGAAACCTATACCAGAAAGAACAGTTGGAAATAAGTCATACACCATGTACAATTCCTGCAGCTATGTACCTTGAAAACAGAACTATTAAACCTGACAAAGTGATGAGGAGAAAGAATCAACTTTAGTACAAGCAATGATACTTGGTTAAACAGAGCTTAACGGGAAGAGATAACAAAATACCAAAGTCTTATGTATGACATGAAAAGAAACTTGAATCTTGGGAAGATTCCTGTAATTTTTTTTTTACATAGGAGTCACCATTTATCAAGCCCGGAGGCCACTCGAGGATAAGGGTTATTGAGTGTACAGTAGTCAATGAGATAACATCGTAGTAATCATTAGTAGTAGAAATTTTGCAAATTGGATTACTTAAGGGGACGGTTCATCAAGAATTTGTTTATGTTGGACTTGAAGACAACCATATTGTAGTCAGCTGAAAAACAAGCAAACAGAAGAGAGTTCCACAAGTGTGCAGTTCTAAGAAAGAAGCTTTGTTCATGGAATCTATGTTTTTGTTTAGGCACAGATTAAAGAGTGGGGAAAGTTATTGACAGTGGTCTCAGATAGACGAGTATTTTTCGTTAAAGTTTGACGAGGGTGTACCATTAGAGGTCAGACGAGCATTTGCCATGAAAATAACGATAAAGAAGAGACAGGCTCGCAATATGTCTTCTGTCGGAAAAAGGTTGCAGGGAAGAGAAAAGGGCATCCCCCACCAAGCTACAAAGTCTATTTTGAACTCTGTCAATGCAGGATAAGCTACTTCTACCAGCTCTTGCCCAGATGTGGCAACAGTACTTCATCCTTCCAGTAATCATAGAGCAACTAAACTCATGAAAATTATTTCAAAATGTATATGGCATAAATATGCATGCATATAAGTGCAAGCATGATTAAACAATTGCAATGGTTGGTTAGAAAAGTGAGGAGTATATAATCAGGAGTATATATGGTTAGAATCTTTAAAAAAATCTCTCGATTAGAAAATATAAGATATCAGCTTGAACAAACTAATAAGAAAATTGGAAGAAAAAAGAGAAAACAATTTTTCCTTTGAAGTGTGTGGCGCATGATTTTCACAAAAGTGAGGAGTATATAACCAGGAGTATATAGACACGAATGCTTCACTCCAAGGTCTCATGAATGAGAAACTTCCATTTGATGAGGAAAGACTCATTTTAGCCGGACAAGATCAGTGCTTACTTACAAATGACTTAAAAAAAATGGCTGACCTACACGGAAATGGTCAGTACATATTTTGCCAATGAGCAATTGAGAGTCTGAGCTCCCTGTCTGGATGCCAAATCCTATTGGCAAATGGTCTTTACACTGGCTGCCACAACAAAGAATGTAAATACCTCCATTGGAAGATGTGTAGAGAGATGCAGCTTGACAAATCATCGAACATCTGGGAAGATAAACCGTCATCGATAACATCAAATGGAAAAGTGACAGTGTTCTATGACAAAGAAAACAGGTGGGCAAAGATATAAAAGACAAAGCCATCAAGCCAGGCATTGTATGATAGAAAAAATACAAAAGAACTTCGCTCATTATTGATGTCACAGTCCCAAATGTCTATGATAGAGCCGATCATGGAAAAGAAAAGATAAAATATCAGGACCTAAAGAATGATCTAAACACGACGTGGTCTCTGAAAGAAAGAAATATTATACTGGTAGTGATAGGAGCAAAATAAACCTTAAGAAAAACTCAGAAGCAATCCGTGATGAAATACACATCATACCTGTTGTAAAAGAGAATCTTCAGAAAAACTTAGAAACAATCTATGGAAGACCGAGCAGTAAAAAAATACAGATAGCAGCCATAAAGGGAACAATGTCTATTCTTAAAAGATCTCTCAGATATAAATTTAAATTATTACGGAATCAAGTGTTATTTCTTAAAACTGAATTAAAATAAAATTTAAAAAAATTTTTGTTTTGATATTTTGTACAAACATTAGTAATGGGGAAAGTAAATTTTTGCCAAAATGAACGAATTTTCCTAGATAAATCTTGTTGTCCCCCCCCCAGCAGCCATTTTAGAGGTAAAATTGACCCAAATTAAAGAAGTGAACTGTTTAGGAAAAACACAATACTTGCATGCACATGTCTGTTTCATTCCATTTTTTTTTTACTTCATTCAGTGAGAATGTGTGTGAGGACAATTCTCAACCTATATACTCAACGAATTTTTGATCTACAGACTTGAAATTTGGTATATATGGTATTCAGACATGGAGAGATGCAGCTTGACAGATTGTTGAATATTTGGAAACATAAGTATCACCGATAATATCAAACAGAAAGACAGACCTATAGATGGGAAGATACATAGAAAAACAATGCCACCAGGTCAGATATTTTAATATGGAACAAGCCAAAAACAACTGCACTCATTATTAATGTCACCATTCCAAATGACTGTAGCCCAAAAGGTAAGGATGAAAATATTTAAAAAATAAGTTTTTACTGTTACATAGTTTATAGCATTAATAACAAAAAGTGTAATCTTTGATATTACAAAAATAGAAAGACAGTGCGATGATATTTACAAAATACGTTCATAAAAATTACAATTACTTTGCAACTATAGTCACATTAATCCTTATCCTCGAGTAGCCTACAGGCCTTAATAAATGTTGACTTCTTTGTAAAATAAAAGTATACATTGCTTATCCTTAAAACGTTATGACAAATTAAACAGCTTTACAAATATTCTAAGAAAATAACTGTCGTGGTCCTGTTAGAGGGTCACAATATTAAGGTGAAAGAGTCCTGGTGTTCACTGCGAGTGGTTAAACTATGCTTAAAGGCAGAAATGTCTGGCTTACATGGGGCCAAACGAATCCATACTATCCTGTTAACTATCCCAGAACACCCCCTCCAAAGATTTATTTCCCTGAAATATAGTTGTTTCTCAGGTTGACCTCAAACAGATCTGTCAGGTTCCTTTTTCTGGCGGAACGACATATTTCAGTATTAGTTTGAGGGGTTCCAGGTCAAATGCATCATACAGTGGATCCACCATCTCTTCTTCTGGTGGAGTTTCACTTAACTCATTCGAAGTGCATTTGTGTATCTGGTTCAAGTGTTTCTTATGCGTGGAATGTGTAGACCATATGCTCAATTCTGTTCTAGATTTTTCCCTGCTCCCAGAAAGTATTATTATCTTTGTGTATCTGGAAGAATATTTTTTCTCCCGGCAAATAATTCTTCTTGGGAACAGTTGCCTTTGCGGGTTTTACCTTTTTTAGCAATAATTTGTCAAAGACTGGCCATATTTTTCTCATGAACATCAGTTCCGTCGGAGATATCATCGTTAGGTATTATGCGGTACACATGAAGAAATTGTTGCAATGCTTTTTCAGATAGAGTATCTTTACCTTCTTCAAAGCCCTCTTCAAGGTGTTCACAGCTTTTTGAAAAATAAAATTTTCCGAGGTGAGGTTTTTTGTTGTTGAATCTTTACTTTTTCAAAAAAGGTAGAAAAATACAAGTTTGTTGAAAAGAACTTGATCTTTTATCCAAAGGAGATCCTTATGGGTCCTTTTTCAAATCTATACGCCGCCAATGCCATGGTTCTGTTAGAGGGTCACAATATTAAGGGGAAAGAGTCCTGGTGTTCACTGTGAACAGTTAAACTATGCATGTGCTCTGCTTGAAGGCAGAAATATCTGGCTTATATAGTGCCAGACGAATCCATACTATCTTAGATATAGGGGTGTTAACTACCCCAAAACAACATGCACTTTGTATAACATAAATCTGATTTTTCTTTTTTACACATCCATTTGTAAACTGTTCTTTAATAAACGTGTGAAAGAAAACCTCAAACAGATATTTTAACCGTCTTCAACAACTTAAAATTATTCCATCTGGGGTTTCATCATTTATTGAGCATATCTATTAAATATAGATAAAAATGTAATTGACAATCGATTTTTTATTGTCGAATTCACAGTTTAAAAGTGAAATATTTTGTACAATTTTTTTATATATCTTTACATCTATGTCAGTTTAATACGGAGTTTCATGTTTTTACATACCTTAGTATTTGCGTCAATTTCATACTTCGATCCATAATTATTTTTTACAAACTTTTATATTCGTGTCAAGTTCATACTTAGTTTCTCTTTATGTTTTCATAATTTGTGCTATTTTCGTACATAGTTTTAGATTTTATTTATTTTTACATACATCTGTATTTGTCTCGAGTTCATAATTAGTTTCACATTTAATTTTTTTACATTCTGTTTGCGTTAAGTTTAAGTGTAGTATCTGTTCCGACAGATGCTGCAAGCAAAGACTAGCTATGACTAGCAAAGACCATATGTGGGGGTAACCCCACATATCTGAACTTGGTCAAGGTAGGGATCACCCTACAGACCACAGTTACTATCCAGCTCCCATTTCCCACCTCTCGGGAGCAGGATCCCCCTTTCCCTCCCCCCTCCCTCTCTCCACATTAAAAAACTAGTTTCATATTTCTTATTTTTACTTTTATTTGTATTTTTATCAAGTTTATACCTAGGACATTCAAAAGTGATTACCACATAGTCCTAAAGCCTGATCATCAACCAGTGATCCATGCACCCAGGAAATGCCCGAGCAATTTGAAAAATGAAATCGAGGAAGAGTTATGGTTGATGGAATCACAGGGCATTATAAGAAAGGTTAATGAACCAACCGGATAGGTGAGCAGCATCGTATACGTTTGGGAAAAAAACGGAAAATTTCGCCTATGTCTTGACCCTAAGGATCTGAATTGAGCGATCATGAGATGCCATTATAAAACCCCTACAATGGAGGAATTAGCGCACAAACTGTCAGAAGCTCAACACTTCTCCAAGTTGGATGCATAAAACGGTTATTGGTCCATACCACTGGACACAGAATCTCAGTTCTTAACAACCTTCCACTTACCGTTTGGGAGATTTTGTTTTTTAAGAATGTCGTTTGGTCTGGTGATGTCACAGGACGTATTCATGCAGAGAATGGACCTGATATTAGAAAAATGCCCTCGCATAATTGGGCTAATTGATGACGTCATTGTCTATGGGAAGACGAAACAGGAGCATGATAACAACCTGCACAAATTAATGAAAATAGCACAAACTGAAGGATTATGCTTCAACAACGAAAAATGTGCTATTGATCAAAAGCAGATCAATTTTTTTGGTGCTGTCTACAATAAGGATGGCGTAAAACCAGATCCAAGCAAGGTAGATGCAATAAAACAACTACCCAGCCCTGGCAATGTCACAGAATTGCAAAAGGTGTTAGGAATTATCACCTACTTAGCTCCCTTTATCCCGCATCTCTCTGATTTGACTGCACCCATGAGAGATCTACTGATGAAAGATTCGGATTATCAATGGACTGCCAGTCACCAGGAAGCACTGCAAAAAATCAAGGATCTGATTTGCCATGAAATGTCCCTCACATACTTCGATCCAGCCAAGGAAACAAGCCTACAAGTGGATGCATCAAACAAAGGTTTAGGCGCAGTACTCCTTCAAGAAGGAAAACCGATTGCATTTCCCTCAAAAGCACTAACGGAGACGGAGCAAAGATATGCCAACATAGAACGAGAACTTCTAGCTGTTGTGTTTGGATGTGAGCGATTCAAACCCTACCTATATGTGCGCAAATTCCAGGTAGAAAGTGATCATAAGCCATTAGAAATGATCAGCCTAAAGAATTTAATCACAGCTCCACCCCGTTTGCAATGCATGCTGCTACGTCTACAAGGATACGATTTCAGAATCATATATCGCCCAGGCAAAGAAATGACCCTCGCAGACGGATTCTCTCGTTTACCTAATAAGAAAGACAAGGAAGAGATCAACCTTAACATAAGAGTGGATTTTGTTCAATTTTCCACAGAAAAAATAACACAGATAAGGCTAGCAACAGAAACTGACGCCATACTCTGCGAGCTCAAAGCAACCGTTCTGCACGGCTGGCCGAACACAGCCAGGGAAATAAGCAAAATCATATGGCCATATTGGTCATATCGTGACGAGCTGGCCATCAAAAATGGTATTGTAATGAAAGGTGGTCAAGTGATCACACCCAAAGCGATGCAGTCGGGAATTATACAAAAACTCCATTATGGTCATCAGGGAATCGAAAAATGTAAACTCAGAGCCAAAAGTTGTGTATTTTGGCACAACATCAATAAGGACATAGACGATGTTGTACAACAATGTGCCATATGTCAACAGCACCAAAAAGCACAGAGTGCAGAACCTCTGATGCCACATGAGATTCCTGTGAGGCCATGGCAGATAGTGGCCACAGATCTTTTCCATAATGACGGCCACAATTATATGCTAATGGTGGACTACTATTCCAAATACTCTTTCGTGAGAAAATTAAAAGAATTCTCCAGCCAGGAAGTAATCAAGCTGACTAAACAAATATTTGGAGAGCAAGGGATTCCGGAGAGAGTCATCAGCGACAACGGTCCTCATTATAGCTCAAGTCTATTTAAGCAATTTGCAAGGGAGCGGGGATTCGAGCACTATACATCATCCCCTAGATACCCTCAATCAAATGGTCTAGCCGAGTGCTGTGTGCAAGCCATCAAATCTGCTATTCGAAAAGCTACCTCAAGTGGTCGTGACATAGACATGGTACTGCTGTGTTTACGGTCAACCCCTATCGATCATGTAATTTCATCACCTGGCGAATTACTACTAAACCGAAAGCTCGTGGGAAACTTACCAGTAAAGTGTTCCAACAATTCGAGCGATAAAGAAAATACTGCAACTCGCCTATATCAAAGACAGTCATATCAGAAGTCTCTATACAACCAGCACATGAGAGACTTACCGGAAATACAAAAAGGACAACACGTTCATGTATATGATCCAGAATCCAGGGAATGGTCTCCTGCAGTTGTCACTCAGAAATGTGCAGAACCTAGATCCTACGTGGTACAGACTTCATCTGGAAAGTCATTTCGCCGAAACCGTAGGCACCTGAGGGAAGCTAAGTCCGCAGCAAGGCGGAACCTGGAAGTATCTGCACCCTCAGCCGTAATATCCCTCGAATCCAATGGAGGATCAGCAGTCGGCACGACAACGGCTCGCGCACGTATGAAACAAACCAACCCCACCACAACATATGGCAGACCCGTTCCAGATACATCCCCCAAAACACCCAACACTCATCATCAAGCTCAAAGGACATCCAGATGTGGTCGTATAATAAGACCGCCTAAAAAGTTTATGCATGAGGAGGACAGTCCTTAGCTGAATAATCACACTACGCCCCAATGCGTCGTAGTTTTGTGTTTGACTATTTTGTTGTTTTGGGAAAAGAGGGATGTGATATTATGATTTGAGTTATCCCCCTTAGATTGCCCCTCTCTACTAAATAAAATAAAGATCAGTAGGAACCCCTCCCACCACCACTGCTTCTGGAGAATAAAAAAAATATGTCTTCCGACTTGTCTCTGTTATTAATATGTATCATATAATAACATCATATCTTTACACTCATGTCCGACATTTATTCTTGTTCTTACATGACCCTCGACACCACTTTTTTTTTCAAACTAGATAAGCACTTTAAATTAAGTTAAAACATTAAAAACTGATCAGGCTGAGTAGAGGAGTTGTAGTGAGCTGCTACTACTACGAGACTAGGCTGTATTCTCACCTTAGTTCTCTCTTTCTCCCTACTCTTTTCTCTTTTCCTTCCTTTCTTTTTATACATCATCAGAGGTTCCAGCCAATGAAAAGCGAGAACGGTTTACATGGGACATTCGAGTGAAGGAAACGTCCTTACTGACTAGAGACAGAACACGCGCCTCACTCCTCAGCTCCCGTTAGGTAGCCAAGAGGAGCATTGAACATTAATACAGACTTTACAGAATGCACTGTCTTTCTTTGTAACCCGAGTTTCGGGAAAACACACATATATATTGGATATATAAAACCTCATGAATTCATAACAAAGTCGCGTTACACGTCCTCATTTTTATAAGAAGACAATGTCTTCTTTTACCAGTATTTCTTTCTATTTCAGCGCTCCAGTTCTCCCTGTTATCAGAGGCGCCCTGAAGTGGGAGCCTACCGAAATGATGACCTCTAATTAGTACCCCTGTTAATGTATGGTAATAATACCATAGAGTAACTTATCTTGCCTTTGGTAACATTTATTTGTTATATATTTTTTTATCATTTTTTAGTTTTTTGTCTAGAGTACAAAATGCTTATTAACATTTATCTGATCTTTTTTCACTATGAGCAAATCTATGTATTATTAATAGATAAAAAATAACCGTCAAATGTATTTTCAAGTTCGCAGTCTAAAATAATAAAAAGAGTTAAAATAATTTTTTACATATTTTTTACATTCCTTTGTATTTATGTCAAGTTAATACCTAGTTTCATATTTCATTTTTTTGTACAAAAGCTCATCGCCATTTTTTATGCCTTTTTTCATTTCTGTGCTCATCGTGATAAGATGAGATTATGTGTGTTGCAACACAGGTATTTATTTTTCCCTCTCACAGTGAGAAAAATGACACAAGGATCGAAAAGTGGGATTGAAAAATCAGCACCCCAGAGGAGGAGTATTCTGACCCTGTAGAAGATGTTAGGCAGCCTATCAGCATTCCCTAGTAAAGGTGCCTGAGGCAATTAACTATAAGCTAACCCTATCTCGATAAGAGAAGGCAAAACCTGGGAGGGTTTACCTAGAACTGCACAAGCGCAGTTTTATACTGCAATCAACAGAGAAAA
This sequence comes from Euprymna scolopes, assembly GCF_053919585.1. NCBI lineage: Eukaryota > Metazoa > Mollusca > Cephalopoda > Sepiida > Sepiolidae > Euprymna > Euprymna scolopes. The sequence continues at coordinate 115,824,124 of NC_136498.1, read as the reverse complement.
CGTCATTACAAGAATGGCCTAGACTATTGATTTGGGGGTCGGGGGAAAATATCCTTGATGAGACTGAAACATGTTTGTTTGAGTATATTTTTAACAAGTAAGAATTTAAGAATCGTTATATATTCTAATTAACCAGAGGAATTCGAAGAATTTATTTGAGGACCTAATAGATAAATCCAGTGTTTGTGTAACATTTCTGCAAAAATTGTAATATTGTATGAATTGAGATTAGACTTGGTGTGTTTGTCTTTCCAATAATCTGGATATTTAGTCTAGAAGCCTTTATTCAACTAATGACTATTAAGTTCTACCAGAGAAGTCCTTCATTCATGAGACTTATGCAAGACTTTTGAGTCTCATGTTGCCTTCCCTTTGGTGTCCAGTCTGTTACAAGATTGAACTTGTTCCTTTAGACATCTTTAATACTGGACATGGCACGTAACATGCAAGAAGATAAACTTTCTATAAAACGATTTTTTTTCTTTTGAAAATTTGCCTATTTATATTATACTAGCGAGGGGTACCCGGCGTTGCCAGGGTGTTTGGAGGTGTGTGTATTTTTTTCTATTTAAAACCATTTTAGTTGTTAATTCAATTTCCTTTGTATTTTAGAGGGTTACAAGTTTGTTAGGGTTATCTGGAAAAGAATAAAATTCTGATGCTACAATGTCATCAACACTGTTTCCATGATTGTTTTCGACATTTATAAAAAATATATATGAAGTCGTCATGGTGATTTGTCAATAATCACGTAAACTTAAAGTGATTTTAAAACTTATAAACTATTGAAAATAATTTCTGACTGGAATTTAAGTTTCTAGGGGGAAAAAACAGGCGTGGTTCTTCCCTTGTTTGAGGCCATCTTGGTGCATCTTTGGAAAGTGTCAAGAACAAGTGTTAACAATGAATAAATATTGGAGAATGAAAAGATGAATAAAACTGTAATGAAAACGTCCAAGTTAGAGGATGCTTGAAAAAAAGCATTATTTTACTGAGAACTACGCAGGGACTAGCCACTATAAGGACTGCAGTTAATTTTTTTTAACGAAAAAAAAGAAAACTTAAGATAAATTACTCACTTTCTGAGAGCATAAACAGAAGTTAGAGTTGTGTTTTTTTGGGGTTTTTTTTTCAGCACATTCTAGATGCTCAGTCTTGGTACGTAAGGCAACATGGAATCTCTATTTAAACTGAAAAAAGAAAAGCAAAGAAACAAAATCCAAAGCTGATAGTTTTCAGTTAAATATGGAGGGCTTCTACAAACTCTAGTAGAATGTCGAAGATTCAGCATCTCATCATCCCGAGGATCTCCTCTTTCGATCATCTGAGTGGGGATTAGTAGGAGATGAATTCTCGATGATGTAGTTTTCAAGTGTGCTTGACAAAGGATTTGAATTTTAGGACTACAGAGATACATTTTGTAGCTGTTGGTTCTCTGACACAGGATCTAGTTCTGCCTCCAAACTGCTCGTCCTATTACCCATATGAAGATAAGTGGCATAGGGACACTGTCGTCTCTCGCCCATTATTGAAACGAACATCAACACAGTTAGGATTGACTTCAAGTAGATCTACGGTTTCAACTAGGCGCTACTATTTGCTTTCATGTACATGTCGCTTTAAAAGCATTTGTTAGCCAGGTAGCCATGGAATCTCTAGTAGCCGATTTGCTTTAGAAATTGAAGAGACATTCGTGGGGAGTATAATTAGTGGAGGTGGAAAGTGTGATCCAACCAGCCATGGTAATCGAAAATTGCCCTAGAGGGGTGCTAGGGAAACACGAATAACAGCTTTTTATTTATGTGAACGATCTCGGGGCAATATCAGGTAACTCTGCTAGTTAAAAAGAGAAAACAGTTGATCGCTAATGTGAAATACATTTTCTTTATAAAAGAACAAACAAATTCGAGAACATTAAACAATATTACTGTAAAAGTAATTATTTTGAAGTATCTAGCTGTTTGGGCTAGAGGGGTGACCTTAAAGTCAAGGCCAAAAATCAACCAGTCTGTGAGAAATGATGCTGGAAAAATTGTACTGTGGAAAATCACCTAATTGGTGTGTATGGGGGAGATGGCTAATTATCCAATCCGAGCAACCAGAGTATGACGGGTTGGCTGCGAATTGGTTAGATAGAATCCCTATACCAACCAGACCCTACCAAACTCTTTATTTATAAGGGGCTGCAGAGCAAAGAAAAATCATTTTCAGTTGAGATTTTCTGGAGTTGAGTTGAATCTGAAAGTGTTTGGACTCAGGAGAAGATACTGTTCACTGCCCCACCCCGCATGAAAGCACTCGTCCACTGACTGGTCAATAAACAAGAAATTAGTGGTTGAAACAAGGAAAAGCCCCCTGTTTGAACAACTATCGAAGACTACCAGAAAAGAAAAATATCGATATTTTTTATTCTCCTGTGAAAAACTACTTTTTTTTCTTCTTGTAAATGATTAATCTTTATACGAAAACTACAACTAGAGTCAGCGTCGATTTATTATTATTATTATTATTATTATTATTATTATTATCATTATCATTATTTGTAAGTTAACTTCAAGAAAAAATAACCAAACTGAGTGATCTTTTTTAGCAGACGACCAAATGAGAGAGGATCGATCGTCAAACTACCACATCTAGCATCCAGACTGCAGCGTCATATCAACCTTGTCTTTATGGAAGCAACTGAGACTGTATCGTTGAACTTTTATGGATGTCCGAACTGAACCACCTAGGATTACACTTATAACTGTGTGGACACTATGGTCTTCCCCATGTTGTATCTTAACCGAGAGAGGTCGGGTCTTCATACCTATTGTTATAAAAGCAATGAGCGAATCTTGAGGAGGACGACATCTGGTATTCTTTTCTAATTTGAAATCTGTCGGGTTTCTCAACCGTAGATCCAGGCTTACCATTTGCCAGATGATACCGTTATATCTTTCCCCTTGTATTAAAATTCCGGTGAATAATGGAGCATATCCTTGCGAGTATCATCGGCCTATTATCCTCAAATCACTGGCAGGGCCGAGGTAGCTGTCAAGCACATGATGTGGATGCTCACAACAAACATTAGCCCCAGTGGGTCACTGAATACAGACGAAGTGGCAAAAGCACTTCTACTACTTTGCAATACACCCCCAACCGACATAGGTGCGTCACCAGCAGAACTTTTATTTGCTCGTCCCTTAAATGACTACTTCCGCCACGAATGGTTGGATCTTGCCGACATGCATAATAGGGCAATCAATCAGCAGTTCATAAACAACACCAAACACAACTTGATCCATTAAGTGTCTATTCAAGATCAACACAAACACAAACCTCTGCATTGGGACAACACTGAGACACTTCCCCACAGACAGTATCATGAATGTGCAAAACTATATTACTTTCATTATCGTCAGTTACATTCGTTTGCAGAAAATTTTAAACTGCCGAACAGAAAGTTATACTTTTGAAAATGAGTAGAGAAAAAAATTGAAACGAACTTGGAAACATTTAAACTATTGAATAGAAAGATAAATTAAGTTGAGGAAATAGTGAAAGGAATTTGGAAACTCTTGTGTTAGTTAAGTCCATTGGACAAAACGGAAGTTAGGAAGAGTTACTTCCCTTGTGCATTTTGACTGTCATGGCGTCTTTTGTAAATAAAGCCTGTATTCTTTAGCTGTCATTCTTTACTTATCCATACTTATCTGTATCACAACCATTCTATCGGATCATCCCCCCACCCCCCACCAAACATGACATGGTGTCAGAAGCTAGATTACAAGGACATATTTTTTTTTACCAAAATGAATCGATTTGGAAATAATGATTAAGCAGTGACATTTATTTTTCCACATGAATTTAAAAAAAAAAAAAACAAACGAAAAAAAAAAAGACGACTGTATCCGAAAGGTAAGATAATTATCTGATACCAAATCGCTATTATTTAGCATAGCAGCTTCATCCAACGTTCCACCACCACCAATAGATTGGTCCAGTGCAAACCTCACCAAATTGATAGACAGATTTATTTGGCAAGTCAGGCTTCATTTTGAAAGTCCGATGCACAATGTTAATGACGATATCAAGGTTAGATATCTTTTGTTATAGGCTGGTGTTGAAGGACAAGAAATAAATGACATATTCGTCTTAGCATGAAGAAGAAAGGACAGTTAAAAACTACATTAAATACTTTAGACAGTATGCAAACCCAAGGTTGAATTTTCACGTAGCAAGTCACAAACTGTTACAGCGCAGACAAAATTCAGATGAATCGGTACACTCATTTTTGAAACGCCTTTGTCAAATAGCCAATGTGAATACGACCAAATTGTGGAGGATACCCTTATAGTCGATCTCTTCATATTCGGAATTTATCTAAAGTCAGTGCAGAAATCTTGGATGAAGTAAAGAATAGATACCCTGTAGCAGACGACGCCGCCTGGCGGTGCCAGGCGCACAATTCAACTAACACCGGTGATTCGACCTTGACATTGGCACAAGCACATGGCGTCAGTTGTTTTTAAACACGTCAAATAGCAAACATGCTCGAATATTCACCAGCATTTTTTAAAAAATATATTTACAAAACCTTTGAAGATTTAAAAGAAAAAGTATATATTTACAAAACATTTTTTAAAAATAAGTAACAAAACGAACGTATTTAAATAAAAGATATTTAAATAAACGTGTGTCTCTTTCTGTTTCGGATTTTTGCGACCAAGATTGATTTTTATGTGCCGTGTTTTGGGGGGGTTCTGTGTGCGTTTTTAAGACAATTCAATATTTATTCTTTAAAACATTAACTTCAGCGACAATTAATATATTTTCAAAATAATATTTTTAAATATTACATTTTTACGAATATTCGCGAGCAAGATTTAAAAAAAAAAGACGAGGTGTTTTTTTTTTTTTCAATTAAATTATAAACTTTATTTGAACTTTCAACAAACTTTTACAGACATAAAAATAGACTTTATAGATATTTTATAATAATTTTTTAAAAATATATTTAACGAAAAGTTTTTTTTTATCATTTCAGTGGTGAATAAAATTTCAAAGTAATAAATGGTGAAAAAAAATATCTCGAAAAGAAAAAACACCTCGTCTTTTTTTTTTGTTTTAAATAAAAATTTAATTTTAAAATTTCGATGTTTGAAAAACAGTCCATAATATATATTTCATTATAAAAGTTCTATTTTTGTTTGATAAAAAGAATAAAACAGTTAATAAAAAAAAACAGTCCATTAAGTTCAAATAAAGACTGTTTGAATAAAACTTATAAAAAAAGATATGAATAAAATAATATATTTTTTATCTCGATTGTTTATACTTGTGATTTTATTATGCATAAAAAATTGCCTCGGCCTAAAAGGATTTCTCCTTCACTGACCACCGACATACATCGCACTGTAAATAAATATTGAATTGTATCAAAAGCGCACAAAAAAGAAATGGCCACAACCGTATAGAATGAACCTTTTTTTATAAGTTTTATTCAAACAGTCTTTATTTGAACTTTTTTTTTTTTAATCTTGCTTGCGAATATTCGTAAAAATGTAATATTTAAAAATATTATTTTGAAAATATATTAATTGTCGCTGAAGTTAATGTTTTAAAGAATAAATATTGAATTGTCTTAAAAACGCACACAGAACCCCCCAAAACACGGCACATAAAAATCAATCTTGGTCGCAAAAATCCGAAACAGAAAGAGACACCCGTTTATTTAAATATCTTTTATTTAAATACGTTCGTTTTGTTACTTATTTTAAAAAATGTTTTGTAAATATATACTTTTTCTTTTAAATCTTCAAAGGTTTTGTAAATATATTTTTTTAAAAATGCTGGTGAATATTCGAGCATGTTTGCTATTTGACGTGTTTACAAACAACCGACGCCATGTGCTTGTGCCAATGTCAAGGTCGAATCACCGGTGTTAGTTGAATTGTGCGCCTGGCACCGCCAGGTGGCGTCGTCTGCTACAGGGTATCTATTCTTTACTTCTTAATCAAAGAAGGTAATGATCTGACTATAGCAAGAGCGCTACACATAGTTATAAGATTGTGTGTTGTATGATAATACCACTTGCCACCATGTCATGCTGTGTTGTGCATGGATGTGTAAGACTAAGACTGGAACGCGTGTGTTTGGTTGGTAAGAAGGGAATGGCGCCCCACTTTATTGATTAATTACTATGCGCATGCGTGAGTGCATACAAAAGTTAGATCACAAAACCGGAACGAAAGAGTCTATATAAAAGTTACTGAAACGAAAGAGCTGCGCTATCATTACAAGTGCAGAAATCTTTAATCAAAGAAGGTAATGATCTGACTATAGCAAGAGCGCGACACATAGTAGAGACAGAGGAGGCGACTTGCAAGCAAGTAGAAGTAATATGCACCCAGTGGAAGAAAGTAACACATGTGCAATTCAGGCGGGGAATAGTATAAAGTCAACACAGTGTGGATATTGTGACAAAGGACATCCTCGAGGATAGTGCTCAGCAACAGGAAAATCGTGCATACTATGTAACAAAAAAGGACACTTTGTCAACGTTTGCTGCTCCAAAATGGGAGATAAAAAACAAGTACAGAAAAGAACGACAGCCACAGTGGCATAAAAACAGGCGATGCAAGGCGAAAGTAACATTAGTGGTTCAAGAGAAGACATTTATTTCCATCCCATTCAACAGTTGCCATCATCCACTACCGAGGCATATGCTAAATTAAAAATTGGCAATTCAGAGGCAAACAGACATTGATGCAAAAGCCTATATAGGTGCTACGAGCAACCTTTTATCCAAAGAAATATACAAAAAAAACTACATTGAGTACCACTCAAAACAACAGCTGTACGGTTAATCGCCCTCAGTGGAACAACGATTGACCAAGAAGGAACATGTTGGCTAGGGGTAAGATTCTGCAACAAATTTGTCAGTGCAACATTCCACGTTGTGAATTTAAAAGGGCCCATATTGATAGGACTATAGACATCACGGGAGCTAGGGCTAGTTACCTTAAACTTAGCTGTTTGGTGTGGTAATGTTGTGTGATGATGTCCCGATCTCCAGTTGGAGAAAAATTGGTTGGAAGTATTATAAGCAGTTCAGGCCACCACATGTTCGTGGTCCCTGAGAAATCATACTTTAAAGGGTCGAGCGGAGGTCTGCAATTCGCACATTTATCCTCGTATCCTCTACCGCCTATCAGTACTTCCACTCTCGAAAACCACACTACAACAACTAGTGAGTGCTCTTTTCAATTTCTTGTTATGTGGAAAGAAAGCCATGGTCAGGATGGAGATCTGTTACTTACATCCATCCGAAGCCGGTCTAGGCATGCCAAGCATTGATATCCAGAAGCATACACTTTGTATAACTTATCTAGACCATGTGAGGGAAACGCTGAATTCTGGAAAGAAGACACTAAGAAAGCCCTTCCAGCTTTGAAAAGTGTGCATTCGCCGGAAATGGAGGCACATAGGTTGCCCGAAACGAGTGCTCCTTTTATTGCTAGTATCGGCGGTTCTTGAAGCTCCTTTTACGGGTGAAAGAAAGCCTCTCTCTGACACTTGAATGTTGTCCTATAGAGCACTATCTAGGGTTTTAGTGAGGGGATCTATTCAATGTAGAAGAAGGAAGTTTATCACGATGAGACCTTTCCTGCTCTCCAGCTTGTTTTTATTTTGAAAATGGATATTAAGCTGAAGGTAAAACTCTTTTGAGCAAATTTCAACAGAAGGTGGGTGAAAGTTTTGCGCTTGTGTCGAGTAAATGGTGCTGACCTCGAGTGGTACTTGGATATAACTTAGGTTCAGTATGTTGGTTAGCCGGGCCGGACATAGTCAAATCATCAAACCAGTTAGACTAGAGTAGGTTAGGTTGAGTTATTTTCCTTTTTTAACTTAGCTAGAATAGAAATGGTGTCATATGGCATCTTTTTACCCCTCCCCCTTTTTCAATAATATCTACTCCCTTCTTCAATTAGGTGACAGATTTGCTGGTTTGTCAGTGATGTAGGTCCACTTTCGTGGTGTTTGAATAAAGTTGATTTTTGGAGTGCCTCCTTTTTTTGACTGAAGAAAAAAAAACTCTTTTTTCACAAACATTCAACCGTATTCTGCAGTTCAAAGTCAAACTTAAATTTTAACCTTAGAAGCTATCTCGGCATTAAATATAAAGTGAAATTTTGAAAATTGGAAGTGTCAAGAAAGGGAAATAGTAAACGATTTCCATCAAACTTTAAACATTGAAAGTGTCGAGGAAGAGAAAGATTAAACAAGTCGTGTCGAACTTTGAAAGCATCGATAAAAGGAAAGATTAAAATGATTCGTGTCTGTTGTAAGTAAAACAAATACTGTATACCCTTTAAATAAGGTTTTTATTGGCACAAAAGAACGATACGTCGGGTCCGACGTCAACACTATAAAGTCACATGGCGGACACTACTGGAGTAATATACAGAGCTAGCGCTTCATCAGGGAGGGTGCTATTGGGAAGTTTCATAGCCATACGAAACACAATACAACATTCTCCCCTCCATTATATTAGAAAGTTCCTACCGTGAGTGAAAAGTTCATTCAAGTATTAGTGTATGAAGATGGGTTGATCACAACCAATGCAAGGAATGTAGTTTAATAGTTCAGGTTCGCAATGTTAAAACTCACTAATTCAGCCAGCACAAGGAGTGCAATTTAATAGTTCTGATGCGCAAAATAAATTTAATCAAGATTCCTAAACTCTAGAATCACAAATTCAATTTATCTGGTGGTCTTCTACTACGTTCTGGCCATCGCAAAACAGGTGGTTCTACTGGTGGGGGTGAATTTTCCTTTTGCTGATCTGCTGGTGTATCATTCCAGTTTTCCGAGTCATGTGGGTGATCGGTGAATTGGAAGTCTTTTAACAGGGCCAAGTCACGTGAAGATATAGTCATCTGCCTACCCCTGTTAGATCGAAAAAAGGCATAATGGGGGTTAGCATCTAGAAGTTTAACCTTATCAACCAGAGGTTCATATTTAGTTAAGCAGTTGTGTCTCCGCATTAAAACAAAACCAGATTCGGTCATCCAAGATGGTACCACTGTCTCGGACACTGATCTTCTTGGGTGTTTAAACAGGTGCTCATGAGGTGTCTCATTTGTGGCTGTGGATATTAAAGACCGAATGGAATGGAGGGAGTGTGCTAAAACCTCTTCCCAGTGTTCAGTCGGCAAACCTTTGTCTTCTAATGCTAATGAAATAGTTTTCCACACTATTCTATCCATTCGGTCCACTTGACTATTCCCCTGTGGGTGATATGGAGTGCTGTAGCTGGTGGAGATCCTTTTGCCGTGCATATAATTCTTGTACTCAGCACTCTTGAAACAACTCCCATTGTCTGAATGAACTTGGCTGGGCATGCCAAATATAGAAAACAGGTGGGAGCAAAATTGCAGTACACTCTGGGTACTTGTCTTTGCAAGGGTATACAAATGGGAAGCGGTTGTATTCATCAACAAATACCAACATATACTTATTTGGGGTAGATGAAAGTAGGGGTCCTTTAAAATCGAGGTTCAACCTCTCGAAAGGTTGAGTTGATTTGATTAAATGCCCATCAACAGGGCGGAAAAATCTTGGTTTGCATTTGTTGCAAACAATACAGTCCTTTGTCATCTGCCGAATATCCTCAAGAGAGTAAGGGAGATTTCTACTCTTTATGAAGACCATCATCCTTGTAATCCCACGATGGCACAAGGCTCGATGCAAATTGAGGAGGTTGTTGCTACTATTCACAGTAGCGCAAGAAGCACGTGTCAATGGGTCAGCTACAAGATTATTCTCACCAGGGCGATAGATAATGTCGAAATTGAAGCATGAAAGCTCCAATCTCCAACGGAGCAATTTATCGTTTTTTTATTCGACTATGGTGATTTTGGTTGTAAACAAATTTTACTGATTTCTGATCAGTAATAAGTTTGAAGTGCTTCCCCAAGAGGTAATGGCACCAATATCTAACTGCTTCTATAATGGCAGCCGCTTCCTTTTCAACAGCTGGATGGTTTAGTTCAGAGCCGTGTAGAGTTTGTGAGAAAAAAAAAACAACTGGTCTATCATTTTGGTTGAGGACTTCAGAAAGAACACAATCAGAGGCATTAGTCTTCAACTCAAGGGGAGCATTCTCGTCGATAGTTTTTATTACAGCTGATTCAATATCTAGCTTTAGACTGTCAAATGCATTTCGAGCTTCCTGATTAAGGGAAAATAAATTGGTCTTAATAAGAGGCTGAATCTTATCAGAATACCTATGGATCTACTTTGAATAATACGAGAAAAAAAAAACAGGGCTCGCTTGAGTGATTTGCCGTCAGTTGGATAACGGAGTTCTTTTAAAGGCTTCAACCTCTCGGAGTCGGGTTTAATTTGACCGTTGGGTCCAATGATATAACCCATGGAGCTCAGTTCATTCACAGAAAACACACACTTTTCTTTATTGTACGTAATTTTCCATTTTTCTGTTACTTTGATAAATTTCACCAGATTCTCATCATGTTGCTCCTGGTCCTTTCTACAGATGAAAATATTGTCCAGGTATCCAAAGGTGTCGTGTAAGTCCTCAGAACTAATATTTTCATTGACAATTCGCTGAAAACAAGCAACTCTGTTTGTAACCCCAAAGGGTATTTGGGTGAACTGATACAAACCGGAGTTAGCTTCAAAAGCAGTGAAGGGTTTGCCATTCTCATTGATGGGGATCTGGTGATATGCATTTTTCTGGTTGATTGTGCCGAATACATTATACTGAGCAACCTTATTCGCTATGTCATCCAGCCGGGGCAGTGGGTAGGCATCAAGACTTGTGTACTTATTCACAGGCTCAGAATAATCAATGACCATTCTCTTTTTCTGATTATTGGATTTAACCACGACCACTTGTGCCCTCCAGGGAGGGGGGTGAGGTTTTGATGATCCCCTCCTTTAAAAGGCGCTTAACTTCTGAGTCAATGAAGTTGCTATCACTTGAGCTATAACGTCTAGACTTATTGGCAACCGGTTTGTAGTTCTTATTTATATTACCAAAAAGTTCAGGCGGTTTCACCAAAGCCACAGCGAGTCCACAAATCTCAATAGGAGTTGAACTCCTACCGTACTTGAAGGTAACGCTTTCATGTTTACTTTGAAAATCCAGTCCAAGAATCACATCACAACAGTGTCGAACTTGGAAGTTTGAAAACGTTGAAAAATGAAAATATTAAATGATTAACATGGAACATTTGCAAATTGAAAGCATCGAATGATGGAAATATTAAACGATTTGAGTCGAACGTAGAAAATTTAAAGCATCAAAATGATAAGATTTAAATGATTCAAATCAGACTTTTTTTCTAGTCATCGTAGTAAAATGGAGAATTATGATTCGACTGACATTTTTGTTTTTGAGAAGCTAGCATTGTCTAGCAGTGTTTTTGAGAGGCTAGCATTTTCTAGCAGTGTTTTTGAGAGGCTAGCATTTTCTAGCAGAGTTTTTGAGAGGCTAGCATTTTCTAGCAGTGTTTTTGAGAGGCTAGCATTATCTAGCAGTGTTTTTGAGAGGCTAGCATTATCTAGCAGTGTTTTTGAGAGGCTAGCATTGTCTAACAATGTTTTTGAGAGGCTAGCATTGTCTAGTGGTGTTTTTGAGAGGCTAGCATTGTCTAGCAGTGTTTTTGAGAGGCTAGCATTATTGTCTAGCAGTGTTTTTAAGAGGCCAGCATTGTCTAGCAGTGTTTTTGAGAGGCTAGCATTGTCTCGTAGTGTTTTTGAGAGGCTAGCAGTGTTTTTGAGAGGCTAGTATTGTCTAGCAGTGTTTTTGAGAGGCTAGCATTGTCTAGCAGTGTTTTTGAGAGGGTAGCGTTGTCTAGTGGTGTTTTTGAGAGGCTAGCATTGTCTATCAGTGTTTTTGAAAGGCTAGCATTATCTAGCAGTGTTTTTGAAAGGCTATCATTATCTAGCAGTGTTTTTGAGAGGCTAGCATTATCTAGCAGTGTTTTTGAGAGGCTAGCATTATCTAGCAGTGTTTTTGAGAGGCTAGCATTGTCTAGGAGTGTTTTTGAGAGGCTAACATTATCTAGCAGTGTTTTTGTGAGGCTAGCATTGTCTAGCAGTGTTTTTGAGACACTAGCAGTGTTTTTGAGAGGCTAGTATTGTCTAGCAGTGTTTTTGAGAGGCTAGTATTGTCTAGCAGTGTTTTTGAGAGGCTAGCATTATCTAGCAGTTTTTAAGAAGCTATCATTGCCTAGCATTGTTGGAAATTGAGACGATTACTGATCTTGGTATGGGGTTACGAAGGGATCTTTAAGGATCAGGGGAATGTAGTTTGATATTAATTTGCATATCAATGAGGCTTTGTCTCCAAAATGACGGAATAAAAAACCTGAAGTCGAGATGGCAGAGAGTCAAGTTCTGAGAATCAAACTGAATAGGTTGGAATTTACAATGTTGTTCGAATGCTAGCATTGTATCTAGAGGAGGATGCATTGGCTGCTACTTAAGATGGGCGAAGGTTGATGAAATCAACGTAAGTCGGACGTTTTTGTTTTTAATTGGCATTACCGATAGGACTTGGTTAGAGTTTTTAAAAAATGGTCATCATGAAACAAACATATTAAAATACGATTTGGTTGAATGTTAAAGGCGCATTCGAAAGTCAAAGTGAAAATTCATCATGCCGTGGATAATTTTAAATACGTATTCAAAAGCCGAACTTTGCAAAAATTTGCTATGCTATAGAGAAGTTTAAATACACATTCGAAGATCAGAGTTTGTAATAATTTGTCAAGCTCTGGAGAATTTTTTATATGCACATGCAAATCGAACTTTGAAGATTTATCGTTCTATAGAAGAATTTTGAATGACAAGTGCTGAACTTTGAAATTTGTTGGCATCGTGAAAAGACTGAATTATGTATTGTCTGACTTTTGAGGTATGGGCTATTGAAGTTTATCAGGTTTGTGTCTAACTCTCTGACTCCATAGAAATAATAAAAAAAAAAAACATATTTTAAGGGTGAATAAAATAAGGCAACTTTATTTACTATTTGGGAGGTATATAGAGAAGGTTCGTTTTGTGGCAGAAGAGAATGTTCGTGAAATGTGTGTGAGAAAATCAACAGAAAGAATGTTCATTGGGTTATACTTATCGGTTTAGGTGGGAACAAAGTTGGTTTGAATTTACTTCGGTGTCTTCCTTTTCTGGTTTTCGTGAACGAAGCAGTGTTTAGTCATTCAAGGCGTTCGGGCCATAACGTGGGGCCAGTACGTCGTCTTTGACTTTCAGGGCTCCTCCAGCCGCATGGAAAATCAACCGTCATTTTTTTTTCTTCTTCAAAAACCCCAGAAAAAAACGCGCCAAAAAACAAACTTCCTTTTTCCACCGGAAGTCCCGCATCTTCAAGTCCGCAGTCAATTCTTATTAATCCCCACAGAGGCATGTGTTGTTAAGTTATAGAAACAGTTTAAGTTACAATTTAAGCCAAACTTTTTTCTTTTAGAAGTAATGTTGTATCGTGGACCAGTTGCATCTTGTGGTGTAACTTAGGTCAGTTGTGGCCAGAGAGGTTAATATACAATGACGATGAAATGGAGCCAGACAATTGACATGAGGTAGAAGTGAAAGCAAATGCTCCTGAAGAAGCCCCAGTTCTGCTAAGGAGTACCCGACAAAAAATGACTACCTCTGGGATGCTGCCTGTGTGATCATGAGATCAGGAAGGGGTGTGACAACAGTCATATAAACAGGTGGCCAACGGTGGCGTGTGCATATTGTAAAAAGTCACTGACACTCAAAACCTGACCGATAAGAAATGAAAAGGTCACATATGCAAATTAAAATGTGGTCGAATTTGAGCATATAAAAAGCCGGCATTTCTTTCATTGGTGGACACATTCTTTTTGTTGGCCTGGAGTCGTTTGAATGCATGGTTAATTCGCGCATCAGTGATAAAAAAGAAATACAGATTTATGACGAACGTTGAAACAGGAAAAGAAAAAGGGCTGTCGTTTTTTGTGTGGGCCAATAGCAATGTCAGAAACTGAGATTAAAAATGCGTGATAAAAAATTGAATAATTTTACCTCCCATATTTCCAAACTTCCAAACTACTTGAAAAATGTAATTCAACCCTAATTTATTTTTCAATTGAAGGAGCAAAGACCAAATAAAAAAAAATAACAGGTTTAATAGCAAATTATGCAATATTTGTTTTTTTAAATCGGTTTTCTTTAAAAAAGATTTAAAGAAAATCAACGTATTTTAACTTGCTTCGATAAAATATATGCATATATAAATGCTAAAAAATCACTTACCTATAAAAAATACTATTCAATGGGTAGTTCCATTCTTCATTGTTAAGAATTTATCCATATTTATATTTTAAATTCCATGTATTTTTTAAATAAAAGAATTTTTTTAAACAACTATTTGAAAAACCCGCCATTATGTAAGCATTATTATGGTGTTTAGCCAAATGCTGAACCAGTGTTTCTTTTTGTTTTGAACTACAGATGAACAGAAGGACGTAAAAACCACAACTTCGCATTAGCCGTCTAGCCTTTGCGTGAAGAAATTTGTGTCTCCACAGGTGAAAACTAGTCACATTTTACTTATAAGTTTTTGCCTTTAAAAAAAAACAGTCAAGGAATTTTTTTTTCTTTTCTCAAAGAAATACATGAGTTTTTGATTTAATATATTTTATTTCCACTTTATGCAGTGAATTTTTTTAATATCTAAAACAAAAAAAAAACATTGAATGAAATAGAAATAAATTTTGTAATAAACCGAAACTTTCTGCGCAATATAAGAAAATTATAAGGTTTCACTTAAAAAAAAAAATCAACATGGTTTTTAAAAAAAAGGTTTTAAAGTTTGGACTTTACAGATAAATTTGCAAATAACTGTATATTTTTTGCTTTAAATTAGCTTATTTTATTTATTGATCTTTTATCTTCAATTTGTGATATATAAATTTGAGGTGAGAAAATGAATTATTTTCATTTTAATAGACATTTCAAAATGGGGGGGGTGAATTAAAAAATACCCTTGCCTAGAATATTATATTCAGTTTATTGGAAAGAGCATAAAATTTCACATTGACCCTGAAAATATTGTAAAAATTGAACAAATAGAAAAATTTTGATAGATTTTTAAAGTGAAAAAAATTGAAAAGAAATTAACTCGTAAAATTCAATTGATTTCATTAGGCAAAAAAAATGGCTGCATGAAGGCACGCAGGCACTTTGTAAACACTGTTTTTTAAAAAAATAAGATATAATATTTCTACTATTTTTTAAACGGCTTTAACAGTTTATTTTGGAAGTATATTCCATAAAGAAAATAAACAACCCACTTTAAAAAGAGAAATGAGTTTTTTAAATATTTTATTCACAGTTTTTTGTTAGGGGTGTTTCTGATTCTGACAGACCTAGTGGACCAAGAATATTGCAAGCTGAAAAAGTGTGGGGGTCGTCAGGCCTTTTTAGGAATTAACTTCCTCCACAAATAAATAAAAATAAAAAGAAGAAGACTTATATGCAAAACAAACGGAGGTTTATTCACAGAAACCAACCATTAACATATAAAATATAATTCTCTTTATAATGAGTTCAGAAGTTCTTTTTAAGTGTTCGTATAAAAAAAGGAGAATGTCTTTTTTGTTGAACTGTTCATATGTTAAAAACTTGTTAAGAGAGGCAATAGGTAATGTTCGCCTGTGCAATTGTATGAAACGCGCGGAACGGTGAAAATGGAAGAGTGATAGTAATACGCGTGGAACGTCCGAATGAGAATGCAGTTGAGAGAGAGATTTGATGTTTGTGTGTGCTTAAATACTATTTGGACCGGCTCCCAGCGAGCTTAAAAAAAAAAAGTTTAGAAAAATGTCCTTGGAGAAATCCCATTGGACGGAAACATCACGTGAGGTGCTCTGTACTACGTCCGCTCGTTTTGAGTCGATTTAATATATAAGGCCATGCCGGAATTTGCGTGGGAGTTATTTTTTTATTTTTCACGCGCCAACATAATCATAATCATACTGCGCGCCTAAATTGTATTTATTTTTATAACAATTTTTAATCTGAATCTTAACCGTGTCAACTGGCACAAACATGAAAAAAATTCATTTTTTTTTTTTTTTTGCACGAACATTTAATGATATCTGGCAGTTCAAAGTCAATCTTTAATTTCAACCATAGATTCTAATATTTAAGTTTGAATTAAAAACAAATTGAAACCTCTAGTGTTTGATAAAGTTTACGCTTCTATGTTAAATTTTAATAGAAAAGTTTTACTATTCAAATGAAGGTTAAATGAAACTGCAACCATCTGATATTTGATAATTTTTTTTACTTGCTTAAAAAGTTTTAATAAAGATTATTTTTCTTATTATTTGTGTAGTATACGTCGTTCAACACGTGGTAATGTAGCAGTGTCATAAACCGATCTTAAGATTGCCTGAAAAAAAAATTGAATAATTTGATCTCCTATCTTTACAAGCTTATAACTACTTGAAAAATGTAATTCAAGCCCTATGTTTTTTTTTCAATTAAAGGAGAAAAGACTAAATTATAAAAAAATAAGTTTTAATATCAAATTATGCAATATTTATTTTTTTTTTAAACCGGTTTTATTTAAAAAAAATTTGAAGAAAGTCAACGAAATTTTACTTCGATTATAAATAATCGATATAAATTCCAAAAAATCACTTACCTATTAAAAATACTATTCTAATGTGTAGTTCCATTCTTCTTTGTTAAGAATTTATCCATATTTATATTTTAAATTGCATTTATTTTTTAAATAAAAGAACTTTTTAAACGACTATTTGAAAAAGGCGCCATTACATAAGCATTTTTATGTTCTTATCGAAAAACCGGAAGTATTGGTTTGTTCTTGTTTAGAACTATGGATGGACAGAAGGCAGTAAAAACCACATGTTCACGTTAGCTGTCTAACCTTGTGCGTGAAGAAATATGTGTTCCCATAGGTAAAAACTAGTCAAATTTTACTTAAGTTTTTGCCTTAAAAAAAAAAAACAGTCGAGGATTTTTTTTTCTTTTCTCACAGAAATACATAAATTTTTGATTTATTATATTTTAATTGTTCTTTATCGAGTGAATTTTTTTTAATATCTAAAAAAAGAAATCATTGAATGAAATAGAAAAAATTGTCGTCAGTGTCCAATACTTACTGGACAATATAGGCAGAACATAGACTTCCAATTAAAAATAAATCAATGTGGTTAAAAAAAAAAAGGTTTTACACTTTGGACTTTACAGGTAAATTTCCAAAAAACACTTCTATTTTTTTTTTTTTTTTTTAAATTTACGATATATTATTTATTGACCTTTTATCTTCAATTTGTGATATATAAAACTTTGGTGAGTAACTTAATTATTAAAATTTTAATAGCCATTTCAAAATGGGGGAGGGGGAATTAAAAAAAAACGTTTGTCTAAAATATTATATTCGGTTTATTGGAAAGAGCATAAAATTTCACATTGACCCTGAAAATATCGTAAAAATTGAACAAATAGAAAAATTTTGATAGATTTTTAAAGTGAAAAAATTGAAAAAAATTAACTCGTAAAATTCAATTGATTTCATTACGCAAAAAAATGGCTGCAGGAAGGCACGCCGGCACTGTGCAAACAGTTTTTATTTTTTTAATTAAAAATAATAGTTCTATTATTTTTAAATAACTTTAATAGTTTATTTTGGAAGTATATTCCATAAAAAAATAAACAACCCACTTTTAAAAGAGAAATTACAAGTTTTTTTTTTAAATATATATTTTATTCGCAGTTTTGTGTTAGGGTGTCAAAAATTCCACCAAAATTCTGATACACCCAGTGGTAATGTGACAAATGAGATGAAAAATATAGTGTTACCGTTGGAAGATGAGATTACTTGTTCCTGAAAAATAGAAGAAATCATGATGTCTTTACAACAGGTAAAAGGAAGAAGATAGACATTGGAGAATGTTTACATAAGTTTTTATTCCAAGAACGCCATTACCGGAAGATCCCCGACCACAGACTAGCCCGAAGTCCAAAAAACGAATGTCCGCAGTAACTGTTATATATATATATATATATATATATATATATATATATATATATATATATATATTATTCCACGTTTCATCCACTCTAGGATTCTTCAGGCTTATGCGCATAAGTCTGAAGAATCCTAGAGTGGATGAAACGCGGAATATTCAGTGTAGCTTAATCACCATATACATTTTATAACTTACTAACTAGCTCTACCTACGTATTGAGCACTTTTGAAGTAAATACTTAAAGTTTACGCATAAATCTATACTTTCGTATATTAATTTTATGTGAGTAAATTAAGTAGTTTTATATATATATATATATATATATATGATTTCCTTGGAGTTATATATATATATATATATATATATATATATAACTCCAAGGAAATCACGTAATTGGAAGATGGTCCAAAATAATCCAAAAGGCCGAAATCCATGGAAAAATTCACAAATATGTACAAAGAAAAGAAAAAGGGAAAATGGATTTTACTTGTGCAAATGGAAACTCAGTTAACTTTCTTGGAGTTATATTTTTGGATTTTACCATCATTGGATTATTTACCTTTGCGCGAGCCTTTTCTAGTCTCACACAAAAACGCGCGTTCACATTTCAAGCTATATTACTTGTCATATACATACGCGCACACAAACATACGCGCGCACATCCACACACGTACATATATTCACGTGTATACACACACACACGCTAACACACACACATGTACTCACACACGCGTGCACATATGCACACAAGGACGACGTCACTTCCGCTTTCAAAGGAAACCCACACATGCGCAAAAGACCACAGGAAACACCTATAAAAGCAAGAGACAAGCTGTTTCTAACCCTTTTTCCGACTAGCCTCCGAGGTGAGTGGTCGGCGCACCAGCCGCCATTTACTACTATGTGAGACAAAAGGCCAACACAGGCCAACAAAGGCTATCTACTACTTGTGCCAGAGAACACTGCCGCGTAGCTGACGGCTAACATGGCGCACAGTTGAACTGATGTCAACCCTCTATTCTTTGTCTTTGTCTACACGTTGGGCTATCATTCTCATTTCTACTACTCACTTCTCTTCCCACGCGCGAACAAACGATAGTGAGATGAACACACATTTCCTTTTCTTTCTACAACAACAGTCCCGCAACAAACGATGGTTACACCCGCGCGGACATGAACACATGTTATACTTAAAACATCCATTCTTTCAACAGTAAATAAACGACGTTTATCTTATCCATCAATTGAGTTTTTGTTTCCTTCAATTCCATTCGTTTCATTATTTTCTTTTGTAACGGGATTAGGATTTATATATCCTAGTCCTCTACACCTTTCACCAGACTATCCATTCACGTGTAATCACCTTTTTCTTCACCATATTCCCTCTGCTTTACTTTTTGTTATCAAGTAAGATCTTTGACTTACTTGTAGTTTCATCAAATACTTTTGTATGCAAAATCTGATCCTGCATTTTGCTAATTCCTACCCTCTGATGAGAAGAAAGTATTTCTTCGAAACTCTGCGGATTAAGGACAATCCACTTATCAAGTGTTTCCTTTTCAGATTAAATATGTTTTTAACTTTTTTTCAAAGACTTTTTTAACATGTTTTATTAACTGTTTGCTCTTATTATAAGCTCTATCTCCTACTTGTTTTTATTGAGCTTTTACATCTGGTTGAGATTACTTTATAAATATTAATTCTTTAATATTTATAATATACTTTAGTTTTACCGTCTTGGATCATTTTGGTAAATTTAATTGCAATTTATATATATATATATATATATATATATATATATATATATATATATATATATATATATATATATATATATATATATATATAAATGTAAATTTGGTTTGTTACAAAAGAATAAAACCCTATTTCTACGTTACCAATTTATTTGAAATTTTCAGACAACCCATCTTTAGAGTCGAGGTTTTACATCGTGTTGAGATTACTTTATAAATATTAATTCTTTAATATTTATAAAATACTTTAGTTTTACCATCTTGGATCATTTTGGTAAATTTAATTGTAATTTTTATTTTATTTTATATATCAATTTGGATTTATCAGACTACTGTTCTTATCTTAAGTATGATTTTCACAACGTTTCGATCGATATAACCTTCGACCTTCTTCGGGCGTGGTAGTGAAATATTACACTCAAGATGAGAACAGTAGTCCGTCAGTCCGATGAATCCAAATAATACGAATAACCAATCCTATCCTCATCTCCAAAATTCGGAAACGTCAAGATTATTTTTATTTTAACAATATTTTTTTTATTATTAGCAACCTTTTCTTGACAATTAGTAAATTATGTACGCTTTGGTCTTCCATACAACGATAACTAGAAGTAAACAATAAACCTTGATTCTTAAAATAACCAACAATTCTAACTTTAACCGGAATATTCTACGTATAACGAGATCAGCCCTGTTTCAAGACGGTTCATTTAAATTTCCCCTGTTTTAATTTTCTGCGAACCTGCTTTCCGGTAGCCATTTTGAATGCTGACTTCCAGCCATGGCGTTAAATTTTAATAAACACGTATTATGTGTTTCTTTCTTGAAAATATATGTCATTCGATAACTGACTATCAAGTAAAAAAAAAAGTAAGTATTACTTGAATGTAGTTGTTTTGGGGGGCGAGTTCTTTTTGACTACAGGGGCGCGTTCGAACTATTGTTTCCCTTCTGTTTTAGGGGTTGCATTTACTATACACATAGATTCGAAAAAGTTGTCAAAAACAAATATATAACAAATAAATGTTATTAAAGGCAAGATAAGTTACTTTTCTACCAAACTGGATAATTTTTTTAGTGTTTTTATTCAATGTAACATGTTTATTCAGCTCGAAAAACATAGTGTTTACCGTCGTACCGATGTATTGGAAAATTCAAAATGGCGCACGAATCTCTCTTTAACGCGGTAAGTTTGGGAAAAGGTGTTATATAAAAAAAAAACTAGACTAAATACTGTTAGAAACTCGCTCAATATATGTTATCGTGACATAGGTTGACATATATTCGGTGTTTTTTTAATAGTATTTTGTCTAGTTTATTATTCATAACACTTTTCCCAAACTTACATTTTTATATATTTTATATATTCATGTTCAAGTTTTACGCATAAACAATGAGCTCTGCTTTTTAAGACATAAAAAAATGTAAATTTATTGTTTTTCATTCAAAATGGTTACCGACTGTGACGTGAGTTAATCAGTTGCTGTGTTTGATTTACAATCCACAGAGGTACGAAAAAGTTATCAAAAAAACAAATATATAACAAATAAATGTTATCAAAGGCAAGAGAAGTGACTTTTCTACCTAACTGGATAACTTTTTAAGGTTTTTATTTAATAAAAAAAAATGTTTATTTGGCAAATGTGTAGTTTAGCGGCGTAAATTATTTGACAAACAAAATATTATAAAAACTATTTTCATATAAAACGCACTATTAGACCTTAAGACTGAAATAAAAACCCGAAAAATCTTCATTTTTATTATTTTTTCAACATTTTTTATTAGACTAAATGCACGATAATCAAGGCCGTCATGTTTTTTAAATTTAGCCTTTCTAAGGTTTGACAGATGGCCTTTTTAAGGCCAAATTTGACCTTTTTTATGCTTTTTCATGAACTATGTTTTTGGCCGCCATATATATATATATATATATATATATATATATATATATATATATATATATATATATATATATATTGTAATGAAAGAGCGTAAAAAAAGGCCAAACTGTCAAACCTTAGAAGGGACAAAATTTTAAAATGATACAGCAACTTCGAATATCGTACATTTAGCTTAATAAAAAAATGATGGAAAAATAATAAAAATTAATTTTTTTTTCTGGTTTATTTCAGCCTTTGGGTCTAATAATGTGTTTTATATAAAATAGTTTTTAAAAATTTTTGTTTGTTAAATAATTTATGCTGCTTAACTACACATTTACCATTTATTTGGTTCGAAAAACAAGTAGTGTTGAGTGCCATGTGTGAACATGAAAAAATGGCCGCGATATCTCTTTAAATCTTTGAAGTCTTGGCAATGACTTCAAAATAAGAAATAAAACAAAAGTTTGGTAGAAACCCACCTAATAAATGTTACTATTACATTTATGGGGTGGGTTTCTACTATCATTTTATTTTATTATTGCACAAATAAGGTGACATCCATTTCTTGAAATTATCAATTCATCAAATGTTAATTAGGTATTCAAATGCTTGAGAAAATCTTGTTCATAAATAAGAATGAATTCGATTTGTTCCAGAAACGTTTATTGTCTGTTGACAATGAACAAAAGCTGAAAAAGATTTTAATACAATAATTAGAAATTAGGATATAATTTAAGGGGAATAGAAAGTGGGTCTTGCATAAATCTCGCTTCACTTTAGTCCTCACATTCCAGGAGCCATGTTTCTGACAAAGAGGGAAGAATTGCGGTATTCTTGGTAAAAATCTATTTCATATAATACTTATGATTGGCAAGTTTTTGACCTTGAATTACTATTTATTTTAGGTCCTTACATCAAGTTGCTTCATGCCTTGTCTGGAGCAATTTACATAAAAAATAATAATTAGAAATTCGAATATAATAATTAGAATACATTAATCATAGTACTCTTCTAGCGCTCATGTGCAATATCGCTAGTGAACGAACAAGAAACCCAAATAATGTCTTTTTTACATACATGCATGGTCTGGTTTTCAGTCTTTGATCGTCATTTTTCCATGATTGCATTGTTGCATCGTCTACTAGCCATTGATAAGCTGTTTAACTCAGGTGAATAAAAATCAGTGGTGACTTGTTGCAGTTTCAAAGGGTTTATTGATGAAAGAAGTTCATTCATGAGGGGAGACCAAAAATATATTCCTTATTGTTGTGGTTGCAAGGTTGAACAATAATTAGTAAGGAAATACAATGAAGACGCAAACAACAAGATAACGCAATAATAAGTGTATTAAAGAAAAGGTATATTTACAATATGTACAAATGACGGTGTCGAGTCAGAGAGTCTTGGTGGGAGGACATGTACGCTCTTCGGCGTCACTTCCGGTGGCATTTGAGTAAGACACACCAAGGCCAACCTAGGCTTGCCATTTATAGTGTTATGTTATTCGCATATGCAAATAAGTGGTTGCCTCCACAACACTTATAAAAAAAAATTTGGCTAACATTTTTGTAATACTTAATTTTTCTTAACTGTTGTGACACTGGAAGAGTCACTAAAGAAAACATAGACACAGAGAGGAGTTAGAAAAGATAAAATATATTAAAACAAAAAAACAGCATTACAAAGAGCAACCACCGTAGTAACGCTTAGATGGTGGACTACAAATGTACACTGACCACCTAGAGAGTCGGAACTCTCAGTTAATTTATACAGTTCGGAAGAGTTTATATCTTGTGTATGGGGAAGTTCCTACAGCACTTCCTCCTGAGCCTTTTTGCACTCCAAAAAGCTATTCAATATCTTTTTTACTTTGGGTCAATAGTCAATCGGTCGGTAAATTTCCTCTTTCTGCCCAACCATCATTTTTCCTGAGTTGGTTGAGATTGAACATCTCAAAAATGTTTTGTTTTTTTTACACCACTTATCAAGGCCCGGAAGCCACTCGGGGATAAGACACAGTATGTTAGTGTTGGAGATCTGATAAAGTGTCTTACTTAAGGAGGCAGTTCATCAGGAATTCGTTCACATTGGACTTGAAGAAACCCAGGTTGTAGTCAGGTGGGAAACAGGCAACCGGAACAGAGTTCCACAGGCGTGCAGTTCTAAGAAAGAAGCTTTGTTCATGGAATCTACGTTTTGATTTAGGCACAGATAAGGAGTGGGGAAAATTTTTGACAGTGGTTTCAGCTAGGCGGGTGTTTATCGTGAAAGATTGGCGAGGGGGGACCAGAGATTGGAGTTCAGACGAGCACCTGCCATGGTAGTAACGATAAAACAAAGACAGGCTCGCAACGTCTCTCCTGTGGGAGAGAGGTTGCAGGGAAGAGAAAAGGGCATCAACCACTAGGCCATGAAGCCTATTTTGTGCTCTGTCAAGGCAGGATAGGCTGTTTTTTAGCAGCTCCTACCCAGATGTGGCAGCAGTACTTCATCCTTGGATGTACTTGGCTTTTATACAGATAGAGAATTGCATTAGGGGTGAGATATCTTCTGGAGCGGTAGAAGGATCCTACCATTTTTCCAGCGATCTTGGCAACTGACTTGATGTACATATTCCATTTCAGGTCAGGAATAAAGGTCAAGCCCAGAAGCTTATCAAAACATGGGGCTTCCCCTAGATGAGAGCCACTCATATCAATTGATGCCAGATGGGGATCAGAGCATTGATGATGTAAAGATAGGAGCTTGGTTTTAGATGCATTAAAGGTAACCAGCCATGTCTTCCCCCCACTGAACCACGCGCTCGAGATCAGAGGAGAGAGAATCAGAGAGAACTTTGTCATTTACAGCCTTTGATGTGTTACCGTAGATGGTCGTGTCATCAGCATAGATATCAACGAATGATTTAAGTATGTGTTTAGGGAGGTCATTGATGTAGATCAGGAAGAGAGTTGGGCCCAGGATTGACCCCTGAGGGACTCCAGCATTAATACTGCAGGCCTCTGATTTTTGTCCATCGACCACTACTCTTATGAGCCTATCGGAGAGAAATGATTTAATGATTGAGAAAACATTTCCAGTTATACCATAGCTGGAAATCTTGTGAAGTAGGCCCTTATGCCATACCTTATCAAAGGCCTTCGATATGTCGAGAGCAATTGCCCTAGAAAGGAAGCCTTTGTCAAGAGATTCGCTAATCCTATGAGGTATAACCGTTAGCACATCTGCTGTAGATCTGGCAGAACGGAAACCATATTGCATGTCACTAAGAAGGTTATTTCTGCTGAGGTGGTTGACTACTTCTCTATTTAATATGGATTCCAGCAGCTTAATCATGACACACAGGAGACTTATTCTTCTATACTGAGAGGGAGATGACTTTTCACCTGAATTCTTAAATACAGGGCATAGTGATGAGGTTTTCCAGGATGTTGGAAAGCACTTCTTAAGGCAACGCTTAAACAGTTTTGTAAGTATAGGGGCAAGTTCTGGTTGGAGCTTTTTCAGCACTATAACTGGAATGCCGTCAGGGCCAGTTGCTTTACTGGAATCAAGGTTCTTGATTAGCTTGGTGACATCACGCACAGATATTTGTATGTTGCAGAGCGTGTTGTCCATTATAGGAGGAAATACGGGGAGTTGATGGCTTTTTTCGCATAGGGTAGAATTAGCTGCAAAGTTTTTGGCAAATAGTTTGGCCTTGTCTGATGCTGACGAGATGACCTCAGATCCATTGATGATGGTTGGGATAGAACACACGCTTCTGTTCAGGATCCTGTTTGCTATTTGCCAGAACTGGTGAGAACCAAGACGCTACTCAACTACTTTGGATTTAATGGACTGAGCATATAGCTCTCTTGCATTTTTTTGCAGTGGTTGCTGGCAGTCCTGAAGGCAGCTTTACTCTCTACATCTATTACGTTGGTAGTTATGAAAAAAGTGATTTCTGTGCACGATGGCAGCAGCACATTCAGGGTGAACCATAGCTGGCTGTTAGGTTTTTGTTGGAATTTTTTGGATGGTATGAATCGGTCTATGCCTACAATTAGCCATCCGGTCAGGTCTGATACTATAGAGAACACATCTTTTTTAAACATGGAATGCAGTGGTAGATCGGATATAAGTGTACGGAAGCTATCCCAGTCAGCGGTAGAGTATCAATATACAGTACGGTGGAGAGGTACATCTCCAGACTTATTGAATTTCGTTTTTAGCTTAACTGATACAACCGCGTGGTCGGAAGATCCCTGAGGAGACAGAACAGAACTTGAACATAGCTCAGAGGAAGTTGTGAGGAAAAGGTCTAGAAGGCTAGCATACTGACCGGAAGTATCGGGCACTCGGGTGGGTTCTTGGACAATCTGAGTGAGGTCATAGGCAATGGCAAAATCATGACAGAACCTCCCCTCATCATCTGTCTTGTTAGAGTGGGTCAGCCATTCCGCATTGTGGACATTGAAGTCACCAGAAATGTGGATGTTTGCTGAAGGGTGAGCAGACAGGATGTGGTCAATTTTTTCAGATAGAGAGCGAATATAAATGCAGTGGTGTAAGCAAGTGCAACCCAGAAGCACAGATAAGGTAAATTAGGGTATTCTTTGGAGATATCCCTACCACACGGAAAGCCATCTTTAATGTAGGCACATATTCCATGTCCATGGCGATCTTGGGGGTCAAATTTAGATGTTAAGTTAGAGTATCCTTTAATTATGAATTTGTCAAGGGAAGCGGTCGGCCTAATGCCAGTTTCACTTAGGAAGAATATGTCTGGTTTCGTCTCCTGTAATTGGTTTTCAACCTCTGGAAGGTTGGAATGTAGACCTGATATTGGAGAAGGAGACATGGTAGTAGGGGTCTACATTGGAGGATGAGGTTCTAGGTTTACATGTGTTATTTTTCTGGATGTATTTCATGTTGTGGATTGGGATTTGTGGAACAGGTCGACACACTTGGTTAGAGCAGGACAGAGAGGGGAAGTAAGAGAGAAAGGGAGAGGAAGATTTTTTTTTTGTAGCCATGATAGGGTAAAGCTGTGACAATTACCCACTAGTATGGCATCGAGAGGCCCCACTCGAAACTACTGCATGGTCCAGAATCCATTCACCAAATGGCAATACAGCAGCCACAGTATTTTGCACCTGCTGATAGGACGGTCTCCTTAGTGGTTAATCCAAGGTTCAGGTCCTTGACTATCAGGCGGATAACGTCAGCCCAGATTAAACATTTACCTCCAGCACCCTTACAAGTGACATGGCCACAAGGATAGACATAGGAACAGAAAATTTCCGACATCTCAGACTACTGTTCACGAAGTACTGACGTCCTGGAGAGCAGCTTTTTCTTCACCCTTTGTCAGAAACATCACTCATTGGAAATGAGGACAGAGACAAATAAGAGGAAGCGAGAGTAACGAGAACTGCCGATAACACATCCACAATGCATTGTCTACTCTCCATTAAAAAACAAAACAAAAAAAACATGGGGGGGGATGTAAGGACTTATTAATATTTACTTAGTATAAGTCCGTCGCTTTAATTTGAAATTAAAGATATTTGAAGATAAATTCCCCTCCCATAATTACGAATGAAAAGATGGAATAGTTATAGGTTACTGTAATTTCCATTTAAGAGTGTTCATTTTTTCTTCTTCCCAAGAGACACTTCAAACAAAGAAATTATGACAATTTAGCACTGAAATGATTTTAAAGATACCTGTCCGGAGTTTCCACGTGTTCAGAGATTCATTAAACTGATTTCTTCTTTGCCAAAAAGGCATCTGTTACGTTGGAAAGCTTTTCACTCAGTGACACTTGTTATTCGAGTTTCGCTGCTATAACGGAAGTGGTGGGAGGGATCTTTTCATTTATATTTATAGAGAGAGAGAGAGAGAGAGTAAAGCATTAATCCTAAAATTTGTTTTTTTTTCTCTCGGGAGGGAATATTCTAGACATTTTGCATTTAACTTCAGATTGAAATTTTATGCTAAAACACACTGATATAATGCAAAAGCAACATTGATTTAATGTTTTATGGCTTTGTATGGAAAGGCAGAGATGAGATGTGGATAACCTATCCTCGTGCCCACTTCTGGATTTTCATTAAATCGCGGACAATTCACCACCTTTACCATGGTGTTGCAGGCAGTATGGTTGGTGTCTTTCTCAACTGCAGCTCATTTGGTTGTTATTAGGCTGGTGAAGTTCTCAGCCACTTGAGGTTTTACCTAGAGGTGTGACATTGAATGGAGTTCCATTAGTACATATATAGACTTTTCCCACTAGCAATTGATAACTAGGAAATAATAATAATAATAATAATAACAATAATAATAACTAGGAAATAACTCAATATAAACATCTCTATTACAATTCTCCTGTTCACATCTCACGATCTTCAAGTTATTCAAAAGGCACTAAGCTGTATCTAAGAATTTAAATATAGCACAAATCATTCACTTCCAATATTCTGGTGTTTCCCAGTTGTCCCTGGTTTCCTGCTCTTAAACCAACTAATGATATATATTAGGACCCTACATTGAGATTATGTTAACTAGTATGAATTTTGGTGAGGATTACATTAAGTACATGCCAGGACAACTTGGCGGCAAATAAAAATAGACTCAGTGATCTTAGTGTGTGAAACAGGGGGCAGTTAAGAATAAGCTCCCTAGACAAAACACGTTGGAAATCAGGTGTCAAATGATATTACAGAGAAATTACATCACGTGTGTAAGAGATAGGACAGAGTTTCTAGTCAGTTTCAGTTGGGGAAGAAGCGGACAGACAGGACGATCTTGACCATGTAGGAATCTGAATATTTCCTCGAAACTTTGTCTATTTGTCAATTTTTAAGGTTAAGTAATAAAATTAAGAAGGAATTAATTTTAGTCTTTTTTTAGTCACTCTCCTTGTGAACAAATTTTTCTCCCCAATAAAACCTTTGAAATTGCAACAAGTCCCATACAAAGAATGACCCACATGGAAATGCACATATGTAAAAAGAACTTAAAAAATTTTTTAATTACAATTTCACCTCAAACAAGGCACAGTGACACTTTGATTTAGGAAGCTACTATTAGTTGCAGGGATACTCAGTAAGGAGTTAAGCA
This sequence comes from Euprymna scolopes, assembly GCF_053919585.1. Classification (NCBI taxonomy): domain Eukaryota; kingdom Metazoa; phylum Mollusca; class Cephalopoda; order Sepiida; family Sepiolidae; genus Euprymna; species Euprymna scolopes. The sequence goes on along the minus strand of NC_136498.1, from coordinate 115,795,321 downwards.
GCAAGATGTCTGTTCACATTACACTTGAACTTCTGCACGTCAGCACTGTTGGGGAAGCAGGAACTCCGAATAGAATTCCAGAGTCTGGTAGTTCTGAGGAAGAATGTATTAGACTAGAAGGCTTTGTTGCATCTAGGGATCTCTACTGTGTAGGGGTGAGACTTTGTTGCTGTTGGGGTCAGGTTGGACGAGGATATTTACATTAAGGGGATATAAGGGATTGTAGTTCATCAAAGCATCCACCATTAAAATACTTGTAAAACAGGTAGTGAGATGCAACATTTTGTTGGTGGGACAGAGGTTGAAGCTTAGATGACAGTTCACAACCTATATCAGGTTGGCGATTGTTTTGAAGCCTGTCCAGGAGTGAGAGACTAGTAGCAGATACTTTAGCCCAAATGTGACAACAATACTCTATGCATGAGCGAATGGTGGTCTTATAGAGGCACAGGATACTTTCAGGCATAAGTAACTTTCTAGCATGGTAGAGAGAACCCACCTTCTTTGCAGCAGCCTTGGCAATGCTCTCAATGTTCCAACTCCTGTTCTCTGTGAACGTTAAGCTGAGAAGTTTAGAAATACTTTCAGGTAATGTATTTTAAGCCATAGCTATTTATGGGTGAGAAGGTTTTCTTTGTAATTTCTTGTATACTGTCATCAGCAAATATATCCATCTTAGAGACAATTTTAGCAGAGAGGTCATTTATGTATATTAGGAATAATAAAGGTCCAAAGATCGACCCCTGAGGTACACTCACATTTATATCATATTGTTTAGATGTACAACCACCAAGGACAGCCTGGATTCTTTTATTTAAAAAGGATTTATGTTAAGTAATACTGTACGATCTGATTTTTTTTATTAATAGATTTGTGTCTTGATCGATCACAATACATGTTTGTTGGAATGTGCAAATGATTCGTTAAATGACTGTTTAATGAAACTGTTACAAAGCAACATATGATTTTTATAACATCCTTTATGCTTAATGACCTTTTTAATTTATAAGTTTTGGAAACTACTTATATTTTCTATTGACAACTAGTGATAGAAAAAGAACATTTTTTTGCTAAAACATAAGAATTTCCTAAAATATATATTTTCACTTGTGTTCAATTCTACTATAGCAAAAATATTTCTATTTTTTTAATTCATCTATATACTAAAAGCAACTTCTATTTACCATTTTAAAATGCCATCAACATTTTTAACATATCATTGAAGACTATTTAACACGTGCATCTGTGTATGTATTCCCTACATACCAAAAATTAGTCCAAAGTGATGTGTGTTTGCAAGTCAGGTATGTGCAATACATATATGTACAGTAGAACCTCGGGATACGGCATGAAAAATTAGTAACAAAATACAGTACAGTATATAATACACATGCATATAATCAAATAACATTATAAATAACACCATAAAGCGGGGCAAATACCATAATCAGGGTCCAGAAAACCATTGTATTTCACATTGTAACCTGAAAATACGATCCTAGGGCTAATGTATCCTGGGGTTCTACTATATATATATTGTTAATTTATTTTTTATTAGCGATTCTGTGGTATTTTTTCTTCTTCTCAGACAAAGTTTAGCCATACTGATGAGAAGTGATACTTCAAAACATGCATGTCTATTGATAACTTTTATGCACGTAATAATATTTAAATAAATTAATAGTTTTATACATATATTTAAATAATAAATGATATATATGTATATATATATTTAAATAATAAATTAATAGTTTTATATATATATTTAAATAATAAATTAATAGTTTAATATATATTTAAATAATAAATTAATCGTTTAATGTATATTTAAATAATAAATTAATCGTTTAATATATATATTTAAATAATAAATTAATAATTTTATATATATATTTAAATAATAAATTATATATATGTATATATATATTTAAATAATAAATTAGTTTTATATATATATTTAAATAATAAATTATATATATGTATATATATATATTTAAATAATAAATTAATAATTTTATATATATATTTAAATAATAAATTATATATATGTATATATATATTTAAATAATAAATTAATAGTTTTATATATATATTTAAATAATAAATTATATATATGTATATATATATATATTTAAATGATAAATTAATAGTTTAATATATATATATATATATTTAAATAATAAATTGATAGTTTAATATATATATATTTAAATAATAAATTAATAGTTTAATATATATATATTTAAATAATAAATTAATAGTTTAATATATATATATATATTTAAATAATAAATTAATAGTTTAATATATATATAATTTAAATAATAAATTAATAGTTTAATATATATATATGTGTGTATATATATATATATATATATATATATATATATATATATATATATATATATATATTACGCAATGTATGTAGACTGGATTTGATTTTTAGATAATCTATAGTGATATGCCATAGAACTGAACAGCGAAATTAAAATTGTTTATAAAATGTGTATCTATTGAAAGTTTATAATTGTTAAATATATGATTTTGTTAGATACATAACATCTGTTAAATGTATTGATATGCTAAATATATAATGTTGTTGAAGTTGTTTTTTACTTTTCGTTCAACGTTTATACAATTCAAGTCAGTGTTAAATGACCCAAAGTTAGTTAATACAGCATAAAACAAAACCACCAACCAATCAACCATTAAAGTGATGTTCAGTTTTGAAAAAGTTTTAAGATTAAAAAAAATTACTATTTGTTAGACACATCATGATCATTAAATTCTCTTTTCTTCTTTCAAATAAAAGTGCTTTTTTAAAAAAAACACACTTTAACAATTTTTTAATAGTTTATTCATCATCATATTGTATGAATCCAAAGATTCTATTGTAAGCATTGATTTCACCGATATTTTTCTAGTCATCATTCTTTCTAGAATAACATTAGCTACTTATGTAAAGGACCATGTGAATGTTGCCAACAAACTTAGTGGAAGTGAAACGAACTGGAATCGAACTTGGGACATCCAGTTCGTCAGTCGGTGTCATTAACCACCTAACACTTGCCAGCTCCCAGTTTATTGAAAAACAATTTTTAAAAAACTTTTAAAAAATATCATTATAGCATATTGTTAACTACTTTTCGACATTGAAGTAGTATTTTTAGCTCGTTACATCAAGTGGCTTCATTTCTTGTCTGGAGGCAATTTCCATAACAATAAATAAAATATCTTGAGTTCTTAAAATCAGAAGGACGTAATTTTCAGGATTAAAATATATCACGGAATTTTTTTTAAAATATTGTGAAAATATTTGTATAATATATTTATTATTGCTGAAGATTCTTTATTGTTTACACAGAAATCTTAGTTAATGAGAACATGATATATTACATAATAATTCAGTTACATTTTTCTTTACAATCAATTCTGTTAAAATGCTTTCGATTTCATTTCTATGTTGACTTAAAAAATTATGAAAATCATTTAAAATGAAAACATGTATTATAGATACATCATAAAGTTGTATAAATTATTTAGATTAAAAATTAATTTAAAAAAAATCGAAATTTGTATTTTAAGTAACAAATTAAGTATTTGATATTAGTACGAGTATGTAAGCCCATATTTTGGGGGTTCTTGTCATGTTCCATCAAGTACAAAATGATTCCATTTGAAAATTTAGGAAAGAAATTTAAAATATTTAAATAAATTGGTCAAAAATGCTTACGTAGATATTTATTTTACATTTCTGAATTTTTAGGTTAAGGATTGATTACTCATATAATTTGGATACTTCAGACTACTGATTTTATGTTGAATGTTATCTTCACAACGTTTTGGTCGATGTAACCTCCGACCTTCTTCATGTGTATCTTGTTTTAACTCAGTAATCTTTCCTTGCAAGGACATGTGGTACAGTAGATAAAGTACTTGCTAAAAGTTATTTGTATAGTTACATAGGAGGTTAAAGGTCCAACTCTCAGTGCAAGCAACACTAAATACAGTCATAGTTGATGGAACAAGAGCATACATTGAATAAAAGAGTTCTTTTCAAAATCTTGTGCAGATTCCTGAATTTGACAGAAAGATTTCTGAATTCAACAAGGTACAGTTAAAGATGGGCGACGGTTACATCGACCAAAACCTTATGAAAGTAACACTTAGGATGATTACAGTACTCCAACAAATCAAATTATACGATTATTTTATTTTTGTCATATTTTATTAACAGAAAAAGTTTTATTCATTCACAGGTACAAGTGGGAAAATCCAAAATATTTTATGAACATATTTTTTTCCTGTATAATGTAATTTATTATTTTCAACACTATATTTATATAGACATGGAAACACGCACTGGAGAAAAAACATTTTCTTGTGAAATATGTGGGTCATCATATTCAAAAAGGTCAAACTTAAAAATTCACATGTTAACACATACTGGAGAAAAACCATATTCTTGCGAAGTTTGTGGTTCATCATTTTTAGAAACATCATCGTTAAAGCGACATGTTAGGGTTCATACTGGAGACAAACCATATTCTTGTGAAGTATGTGGCTCTTCTTTTTCACAAACAATATCATTAAAACGACATATAAGAATTCATACTGGCGATAAACCTTATTCTTGTGAGGTGTGTGGCAGGGCATTTTCACAAAAATCAACATTAAAAATTCACATGCGTAGACACACAGGAGATACACCTTATTCATGTGACGTGTGTGGTTCAGCATTCACAGCAAGATCATCGTTAACTAAACATCTGGTAACACACACTGGAGAAAAGCCTCATTCTTGTGAAGTATGTGGTTTAGCATTTTCAGAAAGATCGATATTAAAAAGACACATAAGAACACACACAGGCGAAAAACCATATTCCTGTAGAGTGTGTTGCTCAACATTTTCATTAAGATCATCGTTAAATACACATATGCGAACACACACTGGAGAAAAGCCTTATTCTTGTAAAGTTTGTGACTCATCATTTTACACGAGTTCAGCATTAAACAGACATACGCGAACACACACTGGAAATAAACCATATGCTTGTAAAGTTTGTGGCTCAGCTTTTTCAGAAAGATCAATATTAAAAAGACATATGAGAATACACACTGGTGAAAAACCATATCCTTGTGAAGTGTGTTGTTTATCATTCTCACTTAGATCATCATTAAATACACATATGCAAAATCATACTAAAGAAAAGGTTTAATCTGGTAAAGTGTGTTCATCATTATCACTTAAATCATAGTTAAATACACATATGGTAACACACACTGCTGGATCAAACCTTATTGATTGATGGCCTTTACACAATTCACCACAAACAAAGTACGTAAATACCTCCATTGGAAAATCTGTGGCGAAATGCAACTTGACAGATCGTCGAACATTTGAGAGCATTAATCACTGGTAATAACATCAAATGAAAAGGTGACAGTGGTCTTTGACAAAAACATATAGGCAGGCAGATACATAAAAGACGAGGCCATTAAACCAGACATTGTAATATGGAACCAGCCCGAAAGAACAGCGCTCATTATTGATGTCACCATCTATAATAAATATGACCTTAATAGAGCTGAACGCGAAAAAATAAAATATCAGGATGTAAAAATTAAAAACATAACATGGTCTCTGAAAGAAATACACATCATACCAGTTGTAATAAGAGAAATTTTTAAAAATCTTAAGAAATACTTGGAAACAATACCTGGAAGACCAAGCTCTAACGAAATACAGTTGGCAACTATAAAGAGAACAACGTCTATTTTTAAAAGAGCCCTCCAAATCTTAACAAAATCAAGTGTTAGTTCCAGCAGGAGTAAGCTCCCTTGATGTTTTGAAACTAATTGATGTAAATTAAAAAGAGAGAGAGATACCTTCATTCGAAGATTTTTCACAGAGATGCAGCTTGACAAATCGTCGACATCTAGGAATATAAACCATCACAGATAACATCAAGCAGAAAGTTGACAGTGTTCAATAACAAAGACATACAGGCATTATTACATTGATATATAGAAATCTATATACATTATTATATTGATATATAGAAATCTATATACATTATTATATTGATATATAGAAATATACATACAGGGCCGTGAAAAAAAAAATTGTTCAGTCGAATCCCCCAACAAGTTTTGAGAAAAAACGCTGTAACTTTATTCCTGTTGCGGGTTTCGTGAATACATCAGTGATATTTTGTTCTGATATGTAATTCAAAATAATGGATTCCTTTTTCACCTCGTCTTTTATAAAATGGTATTTTATATCTATATGCTTAGATGTTTGGTTGATTATCGTGTTCTGTGCTAAGACTATACTGGCTTGATTATCACTATGCGGCTTTTAGTTAATTCTGGCTCTAAAATAGTCTTTAGGATATTTTTAAGGTAGAGTGCTTCCTGGGTCGTGTGTGTGATCGCGATAAATTTTGCTTCACACGTAGAGAGAGATACAATCTGTTGCTTTTTAGATTTCCATGAAATAATAGACCCATTTTCTGCAAGTCTATCAAGTCAGACATTGTATTATAGAACAAACCCGAAAGAACTGCATTCATTATTGATATCACTGTTTTAAATTACTGTGGCCTAAAAAATAAAGATGAAAACATTTAAAGAGAAAGCTGCAACATTATTTTAATATGATAAAATATAAGCCTTGATATTACGAATCAGAAGGAAAATAGGATGACTTTTTAAAAATAAAATGTTTGGTTAAATAAAAATTACAATGCCTTTGCAATTATCTTTGTATTTTCCTTCGTTTTGTAATTTTACAGATTATTTTATAAAACTTTGACATTTATTAATAAAAAATAGTTGGAAAAGTAGTAAAGGATTAGTCACAACTACCCTTACTTTTAAACTATGCTTAAATTTATTAAAAGGGCAAATGGGCTTTGGTAGGCTGAATAGCTAAGATGGCCAACTGATGCTGATGTTATGTGGAAACTTAAAATTACGAAATGCAAATATAGGGATAAAATGCGTTTTAATAGATTTTGGCTTAAAATAAAAATTAAAAAAATACTTTTTTGCGTTTTCTCTTTTTCGGACATATTTTAAATTCGAATTTGTACAAATAAAGCTATTTTAAAATAACTACACAACTCTTTCACCTAATATTTCATTTTATATCATTTTATCTCGTCTTATTTCTAAACTTAAAGAAAAAGAAATTTCAACTACTTTTTAAAATAAATGTTAAACCAAGAACAACTAAAAATTAAAAATGAAATAATATTTCTCCAAAATTTTAATTAATACAAATAAACTAATCTCGTGATGAACCCATTTAAAAACATGTCACAACTTCCTTTTCTTTGTTTTAATCGAATTCTCATTCAATGCAAAAGATTTCAGTAAAAAATTGTCTGAAAAAGGAGAAGACACAGAAAACAAGTCGGATTTCTTTTCTTTTTGTGTTCTAAACTATTAAAACACAGTTCGTTTCGTTTAATATTCGCATTTTGCAATTTTAAGTTTCCGTGTGACGTTAGAATCAGTCGGCCATGTTGACTATTTAACCTACGAAAGATCATATTACCAAAAAAATAATAGCATTGCAGCTTTCTTTAATAACCAATCATTTTTCGGTAATGTTTTCATTGTTGTTTATAAAAAGTAGTCGCATCTTTCTTTTGTTTACTATTCTTTAAAGTTTCGGTGGTTTTAGCATCCAAAATTTTTACACTAAAAATGGACGAATCTTTTAGTAAAATAGTTATCTCTCTCAGATTAATGGCGAATTCTAAAAGAGGGATAGAATAAAGTTAAGAAATTATTTAAAATCGATTTATTTGGATTTACCAGTCCTTTGTGACCTATTTGCGCTACAAATGAATATATAATAGAAAATATTTTTAAAAAATGCTTGGTATGTACATCATAAAAATTTTCTGTAATCCGCTAGTTTTAGATTTTATCTTTTGTATCTGCCGGTATTATGTTTTCTTTATGACTTTGGCTCACCATATTTCATTTAAGAAAGTAAGCATGGCTTGTCGTTAAAACGTTATGGCAAGTTTTTAAAATATTCTAACCAAATAACATGTCTTTTGTGTGACATAAATGCGATTTTTCTGAGGTTTTTTATGCATCAATATGTAAACTGTTCTTTAATAAAAGTTTAAAAAACCTGAAAAAGATATTCTTAATTTACATTTTATGAACAACTTACAATTGTTTGATCTATTTTCATTTTTTTTTCTCGCCGTTTATTGAGCAAACCTATTTATTATATAGGAATTAACCCTCTAGGTTCGTCTGTGCCATATATGGCACAATCCTAATCTATAATTTCAAATTTCAGAATTTTTATGTATTAATAAGTATTAATATGTTCAGGCCCTAGAGGATTAAATGATAACTGTCAATTGTATCTTAAATTGTCAGTGTAAGAGTTAAAATAATGTTTTACACATTTTTACAAACGTTTTGTATTTGTGTCAAGTTCATACCTAGTTTCATTTTTTTATTTTTTGTACAAAAGTTGATACCATTTTGTTTATGCCTCTCTTTCATTGCAGTGCTCGTCGGGATAAGACGAGCTTTGGGGTGTTGCCAGACTGCAGGTATTTATTTCTCTCCCACAGTAAGAAATGTGACACAAGAATCAGAAAGTTGAACTGAAAATCAGCGCCTCCAAAGAGCAGTCTCACCCAGCAAAAAATGCCTTGCTAACCCCATCGAGATTCACCAGTAGAGATGCTTCTATTGCTATTTTCATGGCAAGTGTTTGTCTAAGCTTCAATACATGCCCCCCCACCCTTTCCAGACTTTCACAAAAAAACTCGTCTATCTATAACGACTATCAACAGCCCCCCTCACTAACTCGTCTGTGTCTAAATCTAAATGCAAATTCCATGAACAAAGTTTCTTTCTTAGAACTAACTGCCTGTGTATGACACAAGGTCATGAACCCGAGGAGAGTTACTTGGTTGGGAAACGTCCTGGGAACAGCAATCAGCTCCTCGGGGAAATAAACGATGTCGCATGATAGGCACATGGACGATAGAAATATAAATGGGACGATATGCCATCGACTATAACCAGCTGGTATGGGTCTCATCTTGATGTCATTGCAGACAGGGGTTTATCATCATTGTCGATAACAGAAACCGTTAGGCTGAAATTGAACACTGCACAGAATAAGCAAATAAGACATCTTTCTTATATAAAAATAAAATGATTTATTTTTAACAATTAAAACGAGTATTTATCTTTGAAACCCATTATCGACCGTCCATCATCGATCGGTGCAAAACTATGCACCGCTAGCATGCGATCGTCTATCCTACACAAGATTCAAGCTTTGACTGTCTAAAAAACAATGCAATTATAATTCAATTCTCTCTTTCATCATTGAAAGAGAAAGAAAGGAGGTGAAAGAGAGAAATAGAGAAAGAAATATACATAATACTTGAACAATGTTTAGTTTTTGTAAGCCTTGATGATGAGTTCTTTCGGTTTGGCCTGTCGAATTCTGGGGGCTTAGATCGTTTTGACTTGGTTCAATATTATAAACAACTGCCATTCTGCCTCAATTCATATATCATTGACAACAGTTATTGAAGCCATCATGTTTTTTTTTTAATAATAACACTTTCTTTCTCGCCTCCCTATGAGAACAGTCAGTCAGTGACATAGCTAGCGGTGTAGGGGCAGTCCACCCCGGGTGACAGCAAACGAGAGGTGACACAATGTCACCTTAATTTTTTTCAGCCAGGCTAAGGTGCGAAAATAGTCTAAAAATAGAATTTATTTATCATATATTATGTAAAGTTTTTAATTGTTTAATCTTTTCTTAAAAATTTGAAACTCTTACATTTTTTTTAAATAGTAACTAAAGAATATTTTATGTTTATTGAAAATTCTAAACTCTGTATTTTTTGTAGTTTTAAATAGTAACTAAAGAATATTTTATGTTTATTGAAAATTCTAAACTCTGTATTTTTTGTAGTTTTAAATAGTAACTAAAGAATATTTTATGTTTATTGAAAATTCTAAACTCTGTATTTTTTGTAGTTTTAAATAGTACTTTTGAAATAATTTGATGATACTCATTTCATTTTCTTTCAACTGAAAAATAATTGGAAAAAGGATTAAGTGGTTTTATATATAAATGTTGTATGTAAGGAGGGCAGTCCAGGTGACAGCAAAGGGGGGGTGACACAATATCATTGGAGTGACATTTAAGCAGACTGCCCAAGGTGACGTTTACTCTAGCTATGCCATTGCAGTCAGTCACAAGTTAGGTATAAGCTAACTACAATATGGTCGCCTTCAAGTCCAATGTAAAACGTTCTTATTGACTCGCCTCCTAAATAATCCATTTCTACCCTATTTCCACCACTAACTTAATACGCTGTTATCTCTGACTACTGTGCACTCATTAACACTTATTCTCGAGTGGCTTTCAGACCTTGATAAATATTTAGAAGTACTTTGTCTAGCATATTTATATTTTTAGTTTTGGTTTTAGCAATAGTTTTATTTATATTTGTATATGCTAATGCTTAGATTTTATTGTATTTGTTAACTGATATATTTATAACAATGTTTGGCCGAATAAGGAATTATATAAGTTTTTATAGATTTTATTGTAAAGTAAAATATTTTGGTAAAACACAACACACTCCGCTCCTCCACTGCCTCCCACCAAATGTAAACAGAATTTTTCTGAAATATTAAACGGTTCTTCTGCCTGCTCGGTCAATGTCAACACGTTACTTATGTTAAAACGGTTAATTAAACTGCAAAGGCACCTGTTAAAAATCTATACAAGTTCTACAATCGAAATACTCCTACAAAAAAAGAACGAAAAACATACCCACTCCACCCCAAAAAAGGTGGCCATAAAGTGGATGCATTTCTTCATATCTAGGAAACTTCTTGTTTCCTGGAATTTTAAACGTTAGTGGTAATTTTAAAGGATTTTCCGAGGGTGGAAAGAAAGTCCCCCCTCCCCCAAATGGTAGCCACAAAGTGGGTATTCATTTTACGTTAAATTATTATAGAAAAGTGATTCCCCCCCACTTGTTTGAAACTAACATTTCTTCATATCTTGGAAACTACTCGTTTGCCATAATTTTAAACGTTATGTCCGTTTTCAGCACCCCCAGAAAACCTATAAAAGTGGTAATGTTAAAGTAATTTTCTACGATGGAATATATTTAAAACCATTTTAGCTGTTAATTCGATTTCCGTTGTTTTATATTTAAGAGGGTTACAGGTTCGTTGGTGTTATTTGGAAAAGAATAAAATTCTGACGATACCACGTCATAAACACCGTTTCCATAATTTTTTTGACATTTATAAAAATATATAAATTTTTAAAAGGGGTGTTATCGATGATATTTAAATATCCATTTAGAATTTTATGATATTTAAATATCCATTTAAATATCAAAATCCTTTATAATTGAAAAAATAAAATAAAATGCAATACTCAAGAACAATACCAACATACCAAGAAATCGACTCAAACACAGTGTTTATATATATATTTAAAAAGCTTTATTCAACACGGTAGTTCTTTTTTATGCTGCAGAGTATTAACTCTTTTTTACCTGGTAATCCATTATGAAATTAGTAAGGTTGATATTCAGCAATACAGAATTAAAATCCATTATTTGTTTTTAAAGGATAGGCTTGAAAATATTTGGATAAAATAGAAAGATTTAAAGAAATTCATTTATTGCTACTTGTGTAAATAGAAATCCTTTGGTAAGATATTTATTTGTTGGCACGAATTTCCTGGTTAATAATTCTTACATTTCTCGATGGAGATAGGACTGGTGGTACTTGTACAGTTTAATCAAGACATTAAAAAAATGAAAATATCGAAAAAAAGTTTATATTGTACGTATCTGTTATGGAATGAAGTTCTCAAAAAACATTTTCGCTTAATTTCATCAAGTAGTTTTTTTTTGTTTTTTTTTTACAGTGAAAAAACAATTTGCTATGATACTGAGTAAAAGGTTCGATTTTTAGAGAAGAAAAGATAGTATTAAAGATTGGGAGGGGTGTCTGCGTTTTAAACTGAGTAATCTCCTCATAGCGTGTTCAAAAAATTCAAAGATGGCTACCTTCAATGTGCTGTCATAAAAACGTGCTTTGCCACTGTAAAACAAAAAACAAAAAAAGAAACTACTTGATCAAATTAAGTGAAATTGTTTTTCGGAGATCTTCAGTCCAAAACGGATATGTACAATATAACCTTTTTTCGATATTTTCATTTTTTAATGCCTTGATTAAACTGTACAAGTACCGGGATAATTTCTAAATAGACTATATTTATGCTGTATTTATAATCGAAATTGTAACGCTCCCAGCATGCTTACTCTACCTATGCGCGAAAAAACAAAAATTAATCTCTATAGAATTTATATGGCTTTAGGCCATACCGGTGTTCCCTCCGATTTAGCATCCATTGTAAAACTTAAAATAATTTCAATCGAGTTATTTCCCTTTAAACACATACAACGAATCCATTTATGAAATAATGATTTGCTACAAATTCATCATATTGGGAAAGACAGAGAAAGACCTCCAATTAGTAATGGAATGAGGACAAAAATGGATGGTCACATTCAATGCTGCCAAGATTAAGCTTGGTTTCTTCAATGATTACATGAAACCTTCTCAACCACAAACAGCTATGGCTACAGATACACTAACTGAAAGTACTTCTTTCAAACTCCTAGGCTTAGTGTTCATATGGAACATGAGTTGGAACAGATACATCGAGAGCATTGCCAAGGCTGCTGCGAAGAAGGTGGGCTCTCTTTACTGCGCTAGAAAGTTACTCATGCCTGAAAGTATCCTGTACCTCTACAAGGCCACCATTCATCCATGTATGGAGTATTGTTGTCATATTTGGGCTGGTGCACCTGCTACTAGTCTCTCACTCCTGGACAGGGTTCAAAAAGAGTCGCTAACCTGATAGGTCCTGGACTGTCATCTAAGGTTCAACCTTTGTCCCATCGACGAAATATTGCGTTTGTCTACCTGTTCTACAAGTATTTCAATGTGAATGTTCTGACAAGCTACAAGCCCTTGTACCCTCCTCGACGTAAATATCCCGGACAAACTCGACAAGCAGCAAAATCACACCCCTACACAGTAGAGATTCCTAGATGTAAGAAAGCTTTCTACTCTAATAGTTTCTTCCTTTAGAACTGCGAGACTTTGTAGCTCCCTTCCGGGTTGCTGCTTTCCCATCTGTACTGACATGCAGAAGTTCAAGTGTAATGTGAACAGACATCTAGCTGCTCAACTCCTTACATAGTATCCCTGAAACTCATGTCCCGGATAGTAGCCCAGTATCCCTCCTAAGCGGCACTGTGCCTTGTTTGGAGTGAAATTGTAATAAAAAAAAAAATATTGATTTGTCCATAAGACTATTAATTGAAAATAATTTCTGACTAGAATTTAAGTTTCTAGGGAAAAACTGAGGTGGGTTTCCTAGCCTTGTGAGGGGCCATCTCGGGGCGTCTTTGAAAAGTAGCAAGAACAGTAAGAATCGAGGAATGTTGACGAATGAAAAGATGAATAAAAACATACTTGGATCGCATGTTATGATTTGCTACTTAAACAACTGGATTTTGAGAACGAGAACGCGTGAATTAATGAACAATTATCAATTATCGACGATAAAGGTTAATGAATGTAAGCTGGTAGTTTAGTAATCGTTAAAGTTGTAAATTGGGTAGAATTTGATTATTTATCAGCACGGCTCAACAAGAACTTGTTTACAATTGATTTGAAGGCTTACTGTGTTGCATTCAACTGGGAAGCAGGCCAGCGACACAGTGTTCCACAAGTGGCCAGTTCTGGGAAAGAAGCTTTTTTCGTGGAATCTACGTTTATATTTAGGCACAGGTAGAGAATGGAGGAAATCATATATAGTGGTTGTAGCTAGTCGAGTGTTTGTGTGAAAGTTTGAAAGGGGTATCATAGATTGGAGTTCAGTCGAGCACTTGCCATGAAAATAGCAACAGAGCAGAGACAGGCTCGCAATGTCTTTTCTGTGGGAAGAGAAAAGGGCATTGCCAACCAGGTTTCAAAGCTGATAGGGTGCGCCGAGCAGCTCCTGCTCAGATGTGGCAACAGTACTCCATTTTAGGATGTACTTGGCTCTTATACAGATAGAGGTAGGGAGATACCTACTGGACCGATAGAGCGATCCAACCATTTTTCTAGCGATCTTGGAAGCAGATTTGATTTCAGATCAGGAATGAAGGTCAGTCTCAGAAGTTTGTCAAGACATGGAGCTTCCTCAAGACAAAAGTCATTCATTTCAATTGGGGTGTGGTGCGGGTAAGAGCGATTATGATGAAAGGAGAGAAGTTAAGTTTTTGATGTATTAAAATTAATCAGCCACCTTTTCCCCATTCTACTATTGATTTTATACGCCGGGTCCATTCTACTTGTGTTGTAATAAAACTTCTCAGATGCTATATATTGGTCAAAATCGGAATTATCAGAGGCGTTCCAATACAAAACCTATCTAAAAACACTTCCATACACCTAAAGTACATTTGTGTAAAATTTCAATAAAATCGGCTGAGCTATTTCGCAGTTCATAAGAAACGAACTCCTACACACACACACATACATACACACACAGACGAAGTGTCTTTTATATATAAGTAGAGATTTGTTCTAAAAACAATATTTTCGACAAAAAGTCATGGATCGAAATTTTTTATTTCTGTTTCTTATTTGTGTATGTTTCGGAATTTTTTTTAGATGAAAATTGATTATTTGTATTATTTGGATGGTTCATCTTTAGTAGTTAAAGTACTTGAGAAAATTTAGTTGTAAAGTTATACTTTTCTAAGGGTTGAAAGTTCAATCCTCAGTGCGGGCGACACTCAAAATACAAAAAGTCAGTGCACCAAAGAGTAGCACTGGCTTTGCAAAAGATGCCGGAACAGTCCATCGACGTTTACTGATAGAGGCGCCTTAGACGATTTGCAATAAACTACCCTCTTCTCAAAAAGAGAAGGCAAAGCCTGGGAAGGTTGATTTCCTAAAGCTGGGCTTGTACAGTTCTAGAAAATTCTATGCAAGACTTTTGAGTCCTATATTATTGCCTTCCCTTTTGTGGCCAGTGAACTTTTTCCTTTGGATGCGCACATACAAAACAACCGACTGCTGAATTACACACCAGTGGATCCTGTAGATCTACCCCCGAGCTAAGAAGATCCTGAAGATGTATAAAGGCTCTATGGACTAGATCTATAAATCTCCTCACACTTTTAGACAAACAGACGTTATATTCTCCCATTAACAAAAATAAAAAATTTTGTTAAGTAATTAGATGAATTCACTCTCAATTGAAGAAGGAAGATGTTGTGAGAGTTATGTCCCCTTTTATAACTCTGAAGTTGAGAAGAGTTTTTCTCTCAGTTATTATTGACTTTCTTGTAATAAATATTCATATTTCATGAATAAAGTATGTGTTTACCTAGCTCTCGTCTTATTCGTTCATTTTTGCAGTCTGAAGTTCTCAAGATCAGTCTATCTGGGGTTTAGTAGATCCAGGTGGATCAGGACATTTGTCCTCAAGCGTTGGCCCATTAACAGCTAATTAAGGTTCAACCCACACTCCATTGTGTCGCTGTGTCGATGCAAGCAAAGAAAGATATGGATATTTTGCCTTTTATTAGCTATCTTTTCATTGTTTTTACACAGGCCTCTGAAGTTCCATGCTTTGAAAGAGGAGCTATCGTTAGAATTTTTCAGACTGTTTATGTAAAACAGAAAAAGGTACCGGCACACTAGGCCAATGAAATCGCAGCAGCACATGTCATTTAAGAACACTTTATTTGCTATCATTTGTTTATCATATGAACCCCCGCCCCCCCTCTCCACCTCCTTCCCCAATGTAAACAGAAAACAGGAAAATCTCCTAAAAGTGTTAAATGGCATTTTAATTAGTAAATGTTGGCGCGTTACTTACGGAAAAACGGTTAATTAAACTGCAGGAGCACCTGTTAAGCCACACAAGTTCTATAATTGAATCCACCCAACCCCCCCCCAAGAGAACAAAAAACATAAAAATGTTTGGTGCTTGTTTTTGTAAACTGCTCGTGAAAACTTTGTTTTAGATCAATTAAAATGTATTAAAAACTACTTAAGACAAAAAAAAACAAAAACATTCCCCCCAAAATGCTATGATTTATTTTTTTTAATTTTGTTTTAGACAACTTTTTCTTCTAATTTTAAATTGTCCGCTAATGAAAAAAAAAAAATTTTTTTTAAAATTCTGTTCTGAAAAAAAAAAAAAATGCCTTTCCAACATTACCCACCCCACTGGGAGTGCTTTTCTTCTTTTTCATATAATTTTAAATGTTCCATGAAAGATTCGTACGCCATATGAGAAGGTAGTTTGCTACACGAAGGCACATTCAACAGTCGTTGTTTATGCTACCACACGCTCGTACGTAGAATAAACGGAAGCTACGAAATGGCAAAAAATAGTCCCTGGGTTCAGGGATTAATACCATGCAAACGGTAAATTTGCGACGGGTTTGATTATCAGATTCATTGTCAGCGATCTTGATTACCCCTAAAAAAACAAATTAGAGTGGTCGGTATTCTGTTGTAGCGTATCTCTATATTTACCGAAGTCGGTTTTGAATGAATATTACATTTAAAATTGATGCTCACAAACAAACATGGCGACCTGTGAAAACAATAGAGAATACATTGGATAACTGTCTTATATAATAAAAACTACTTGTTGCCAACAATTTAAAATGAGATATTCTTTCAAAACAGACCAGATTGCATCTAAAAATAAACGTTTTAAACGTAAGTCTTTACTTGGCACTCTAGCGCATTTTTACCTATATATATATATATATATATATATATATATATATATATATATATATATATATATAGAGAGAGAGAGAGAGAGAGAGAGAGACCATCTTATAATTTATTCCTTTAATTCAGTTGACTTGTACAATTCTTGACAGTATCAATTTCGTAGCGCAAAATCAATCACTTAATTATTATATCAATCAGTGAATCTATTATGCCCTTAACTCATCAGAAGAGATAGCAACGAATAATCCGGCAAAAGGAATTGAAATGTGATTTGACATGGTGAAAATCCGAAAATTGGAAGAGCTGCAGTTACCTTTATATTTTTTCAATACGCCATATTGAATTTATCAAACAAAGTCATTAAACACAACTATTCGTACTAACAATTTTAATTAATTTATGAATCTTTTACCAAAATGTTCTATTTAATAATTAGTAAATTTATTAATTCTAAGTTTTTTATACATACTTGTGAAAATAATATCAATAAATTATAAACTATTATACATGTTTGTATATACGAAAGCTAAAAAACGATTCAGCTCGTTATCATAACTAAACAATTCATCCGAATTGAAAAATCTTACATAATTCAAATCTATTAGCTATTACAATCAAACTCATCAATCCTTACAATTATAATTTTTAAAACCATACAATTAAAAAACTATATTTACATTTTGTTTAGTTTAAAAATAATCTGAAAATTCTTTTATATCGTAATTGTCAATGATTAAATTAACTTAATAAAGTAAGGCAGAGTTACTCCCCTTGGAACAAATCAAGCGAAATTAACTTTACTTATATTTATTAATTTTTATTTTCACAACGTATAGACTTTCAAATTCAACTAATAATTAATGTTTAATGTTTAATATAGTTTTAATATCTTTCACCAAATATTATTTTTTTTAAAAAAGTAAATCGATTTATATTATAAATTAGTTCACTAATTTTTCCAATACAAAATGTTAGTATTACAGATTATTTCAATCGCTAATCATAAGTTATTAACTTATACTTCATATCCGCTAATGTTGAATTGCAAATTAATTAGTTACTTCCATTTACTTTATTTTTTTTATTTATTTATTCATATCATTATCAATACCGGCACCATTCTTATTAAGTACGGGCAAAAATGGGCGTACAAAAATGGGGGACCTAGTTTTGAAAGCCGATTTATCATAATTTTTTTGTAGGTTTACGACTACTTTTTGATTGTATTTGAAAGATTAAGGACTAAACTTAATTTCCAAAAGGAAAAAAATATTTGTACACGTGAAAAAAAAAAAAAAAAAAAAAGTTATGAAAATGTTTTCACGGCGAGCTACCCAATGCAGCTAAATTTTGAAGTTAAATAAATTCATTGTAAAAATCATTTAAAAGATAAATATTAGTTTTCTGGGTCTATTTCAAAGATAATTAGTAAAGTCCTGAGATATTAAATTAAATAATAATAATAATAATAATAATAATAATAATAATAATAGTAATAATAGTAATAATAATAATAAACACCTTGTTTGTACAAAACATAAATTAATTAGCCCAAAACCGATTGATTCTGGCGTTTGCAAAACGCAACACACTAAAATTTTGTAAGCACGAAAATTACGAAGTCCCAAAATTTCAGGCAGTCGAAAGACTGAAAATGACGTCATGTAATTAAAAGGAAGGAAATTCTTTTTTCCCCAGTCGCGCATCCATACATTCCTTTTGTGAACGTTTGTACTAATTTTTGCATTTTTTAATTTAATTATTTTTCTATGTTTTTATTTTTAAATTAATTTTTTTTTCTTAATTATTGTTCAATATTATATAAAAAATGTTACGCCGAAAGTTTCCCATTCTTGCGAGCAAGAAAATTATTAAAATCTTGCATATAAAAATTATGCGAAACCTGTAATTTAAAAAAGAAAAGTAGAAATATTTTTGCAATTATAAGTTTTAGTGTGAAAATATTAAATAAACAATGCTTAATTCAATGGCAATATCGGTAGTTCGAGAAATTCATTTTTTTTTTTCGAGTTATATAGAATTCGTTAATACGAATTTAGGGGCTTTTTTCGTAATGTTCCTATAAAAATTATTTTATTTTATTTTTATTGTTACAAATTACGATGCTTTATTTATATATAAAAAAAAGCACAATTAAAGTCTTGCGTTTTTTATTTACTACTGAAAACCATAACTTTAGTAAAGGTATTTTTTGTTTAAACAAAATAATATATTTCTACTCGGATTTAAATAAAAATAATTAGTTCATTATATTCCGCGATCATCATTTGATAAATGCATTGGTCATTTCCTGATTTTTGGTGAATTTTTAAGTAAAGAGAGGGGTCAAAATGTTTATACAATTTGAGCATCGGCATTCATTTTGCCCGTACCTACTTATTATTTATATGGTGCTAGTGCAGAAAGTGATCCGCGCTATTTTTTAAATCGTATTTCCAAGTTTAATTAAAGTTTTATGATATATTTTTTTATTCAATTGTAAGGTTGAAGTATAAAATAGGTACAACACACCCTCCCCATGTTAAGAATGGCTTTTTAAATAATAACGTTATTTACGTTACGTTCAGATCACTCTCTACACTAGTACCATTTATATGGAAAGTAATATGTTTAATTTTTACATTTTACAAACTTAACTCAATTCTACATACGATAATCTAGTTTTAATAAACATTTTACGAACATAATTTTTCTTATCATTATATATATCCTAATTCTCTAATAAGTATGTATCAGATTTTCTATCTCTGATAACATGTTATTTTAATTATAATTAAATAAATGTGTGGGAGCCTTTTCTAGTCTAACACAAAAACACGCGTTCACATCTCAAGCTATATCACTTGTCACATACATACGCGCACGTCACGTCACGTCCCGTCCACACATGTACATATATTCACGTTTGCGTACATACACTCACGTTCACGTGTATACGCCCACACGCTAACATACGCACATGTATGCACAGATGGACGACGTCACTTCCTTTTCAGAGGAAATTCACTACAATTTGGTGACCGTGACGTGATGATGAACACGCATTTCCTTCTATACACTAGACAGCTACAAATTGGTGACTGACGTGAAACGAACACGCATGGTGACCCTACTTTTTTTTAAAAGGAATTGTTTTGAGCGAGACGCGCGTTTTATTTGATAAAGAAAAAAAAACGAACTTTTCAACAAAGAAAGACAGGTGACCTCCTACCGACAAGAACCCCAAAGAACTACAATGAAGAGACCCCTCATCAGACTCGGCAGAAAACAAACACGAAGCTTTCGACTTCATACCGAATTTTAAAAAATATTCGAGCTCGACAAACATTTTTCACGGTTTCCTGACATTACACTGCAACAAACGCGAGGAGCAAAATCACATAGGCCTATGCAATTCTCTCCCACACAGCAGACGCAACAACAAAGAAACAATTACAGGACATCCCTATCAACACATGGGAAGAAGCTGAATTAACAATGAGTTGAGATGCACCACGCACATGGATAAACTCACAACTGGAACTTTCGTTGACACCGGCAACTGGAAACCCGTTCAATACGAACGAATGCACGACAAACGCATGTACAGACAATGTACACACATTACCGCAGACTCACATGCGAAGACAACGGCAACTGGAAACCCGTTCAATACGAACGAATGCACGACAAACGCCCGTACAGACAATGTACATACTCTACCGTAGATTCACTTGCGAAGATACCGTCAACAGACACACGACGTCAACACGAAACAAAAATTTTCCTTCCAAACAAACAATTCACTTCACTGTCCAAGCAACTCATTGCACATGTCAGCACACCAAAAAAAAAAAAACCAAACGAATATCACCCTAAAAAAAAGAGTAAACACCTTTTCCACGCATAAGCAAATACCTTCTTTTTTTTTTTACGAACACACTCTGTTTTTGACGTTTTTTTAAACAACCACACCAATAGCAAAAAAACAGGACGAAAAGTCAATTGCCGAAAACATTACTTAAAAAAAAAAAATTTTTTTAAACATATACACTGCATATTTTTTTCCCTCCTAGGAAGGAGAGTATTGTGGGAGCCTTTCTTAGTCTCACACAAAAACACGCGTTCACATCTCAA
>NC_136498.1:115659321-115769321 GCF_053919585.1 Euprymna scolopes | reverse complement strand
ATTTGTACGCCATGTGATAAGGCAGTTTGCTTGTTGAAGCCGTCGTTTCGCGTAGCGTAAACGGAAGCTGCAAAATGGTGGAAAGTAGTTCGTGGGTTCAGGGGTTAATACCATGCAAACGGTAAATTTGCCCCAAGTTTGACTATCAGATTCGTTGTTAGCGACCTCAATTACCTATAAAAAAAAAAAAAAAAAAATTAGAGTGGTCGGTGTTCTGTTGTAGCGTATCTGGATATTTACCCCCTTTTTTTTTTTTAGAATCTGGTAGATTCGTGTCTAATTGATAATAAACTGCCGAAAAAAAATTTCGAGGGGGGGGGGAACTAAAACAAAACATATATAAAGGTCTGGACATTGTACAGGCCCACGAAATAGTGTCTTTATTTGCGTGCCTCTCCACGGACGTAAAGTTAGACACATGGTCTGTTGTGAAATTTAGCCCCTCTCCTTTTGTTCTGTGAGGGTACAAAGTACATATACGTCGATGCGTTCCAAAGAGTAAGTCTGCCTTAAACGACAGGAAATATACCCATTTTTTTCCCACCAAAAGGAAGCTGTAATGCTTGGGAGGATTGCCTATTGGGCTTTGGTTTACTTTGGCTTCCCTGTTGTTCTGCGAGATTGTGAACATGCCAGTATATGCGAAAAATTCGCCCCCGGCAATATTTTAAATCAAACGTCAATGTTATTTTTTTTATTAGTTTTTTTTTTCCACTTACATTACAAACTTTATTTGGTATTTTTTTCGGATTAGGTCCACCTCCACAATATTCTTTTAAATGACGACGTTTTCGACTATGCTGAATGCGGAAATCGCATTGAAATTTTGCAGAAATAAGTAGTTATCGAGATATAAAAAGTTGTATTATACATTGTATTCTTCGGCGGCCATCGTTTTTACGCGCGTGCGCGCGCCATAAACAAATCTACGCCCATAACAAAGATGGCCGCCAAATACAATGCATAATACGTTTTATATTTCGATAACTAATTATTTCTGCAACATTTCAAGGCGATTTTCGTATTCAGCATGACCGAAAACCTGATTAATCGTTATTTAAAAGAAAATTGTGATGGTTGGTGGGTGGACCTAATCTGAAAATTTACCCTTTATTTTAACTTTTTAACAAACTTTTACGGGTTTGTATTACTGTACACATAGATTCGAAAAAGTTGTCAAAAAACGAATATATAACAAATAAATGTGTAGGGAAACGTGCGACTTACCTAATTAGCACGTGTGCATAATTTAACGGGTCGGTCGTAGAATGAAATGAATGAAGAAGAAAGAAACAAAAATGGCTGCCTTATCTCTTTATATGCCTGCAATGTGACCACCCGATATGCAAATGAGATGCTCTTGGTTGGAGATAAAAGAGGGTTCATTTTTTTTTTTTTTTTTTTTAGAGGGGCGTTCATTTTAAAGTTGGATTTCGAAGAAATAAGTTGAATTAGCAGAAGTTTGTTGGGAGTTGAGAGAAGGTGCGTTACGTATACGGAAGTTTGGACAAAAGTGTTAACCTTACCCAGGAAATTATTGGTGTGACGGGCGGAAGAAATAACACTCAAGTTATTGAATTATAAGCTATTTCGGCTCTCAGTGTGCGGTGACTCAAAAGGCAGAAAATGGACAGATTCGACTTTCGCTTGATACCTGAGTTTGATGGATCTACCACTGAACCGTCTGTCGTCGAATGGGTGGAAAAGGCTGAGAAGGTCTGTACACTGTGCAGAATTAAAGAACCAGCCACAGTCATTCCTTTGAGGTTAACCGGAGGGGCCTATGCAGTCTACCAGCAACTCGAGGATGAACTAGACTGGGATACAATCAAACACAGCGTTTGGTACAGATCCGTTTGTTGCATGGCAACAGTTCACGAGCCGGCGACTTCACCCCAAGGAAACAGTTGATGTGTACCTAGCCAACCTACGAAAGTTGTCGGTACCATTTGGTGGCGTTAACGATAAGATTGCCGGAGTGATAGGAGGTGTGTATATCCATGAGCACAGAGAACAGTACAATGCTATCGCTGCAATAAGTATGGGCACATATCTCGTAACTGTTCGGGAAACGACGTTGGGGGCAAGGTACTATCGCCACCCTTGCCAACCAATAAACACAGGATTACTGGTCATTGGTGTTAAAATTGATGATGTGCAGTGTTCAGCACTCATAGACACAGGGTGTTCCCGGTCTATAGTTAGTGCACATTACTGTCAAATGTGGCGGGAGTAATCAGTCAGCATTATGACGATCAATGGTTTATCCCGAGCATGTTGTGGTGAAGGGACAGTCACGATCTCTACTGAGAAGGGTGACACAGCCAAAGTTGATGTTCTGGTGATGCAAGAAAAACCCCGTGGCTATGACATGTTGATTGGAATTGATGCAATACAAGCACTAGGAGGCGTCATAATCACAGCGACTGGAGGTGTAATGCTTGGAGAAGGAAAAGAAGTCTGTGCAGCCATGTCTATTGAAGAAAAGGACTTCTGTGCTACGTTTGACGACAATGAAAAGGCGTGGACTTCAAAGTGGAAATGGACTATGAGCCAGGCACCAAATCGGCTGTGCAACACCATTCCAGAGTGTGCAGTTTCCACAAAGAATAGGGCCGCATATGAAGAAGAACTTCAGATGTGGATTGATAACGGATGGTTATTACCATACCCACAGGAACGTTTGGGACCACCCAAAGGATTAATTCCGCTCATGGCTGTTGAACAACCTACTAAAGACAAAATTCGGCCCATAATGGATTACCGAGAATTGAATCAACATGTTGATGCTTTCACTGGAAACGCAGATGTGTGCGCTGCTAAACTAAGAGAGTGGCGTCACTGCTGGATTTGAAGAGAGCCTACCTGCAGATATGTGTCCATGAATTATTATGGCCATTTCAGACAGTGATAATCAAGGGAAAACGATATTGTTTGACACGTTTAGGTTTTGGCCTAAATGTAGCACCCTTAATAACGACAACTATTATTAAAACTGTTTTGATGCAGGATGAGACCACAGCAAAAGCTGCTTCAGCTTACATTGATGACATCTATGTTAATGAGGATATAATGTCTGCAGATGTGGTTTGAGCAAAACTGGAATCGTTTGGGTTAATAAGCAAAGACCCTAAGCGCCTAAAGGACGGGGTACCTGTGTTAGGCCTAGAAGTCTATGAGAAGGGCAATACTTTGCGATGGGAGTGCAATTCCAGAGTTACCCAGTGTATTGACAAGATGTATTGTGTTTTCTATTTGTAGTAAATTAGTAGGACATCTACCTGTCTGTGGATGGCTCCAATCGGCAACAGGAGTGTTAAAAAGACGAGTAACTGCAGTAACCAAAGGATGGGATGACATGGTGGATGAGGATTCTCTCCAGCAAATGATGGCTGAAATGTTGTCCAGAGTACATAGAAATGGCCCTGCCCAGGGTGAGTGGCAAGTATCTGGAAATGAACTGAATGCATGGGTTGACACAATTTCACTGGCTACAGGTGTCGTGTTGGAACAGTTGGGTGCTGTTGTGGAAGATGCGTGCTGGCTTCGTCCGAAAAATGATGCCCAGCATATAAATTTGGCAGAACTTGATTAAAAGGGCTTAATTTTGCATTGCAATGGCAGGCTAAGGTTGTGCATCTCCACACTGACTCGTGTGTTTACCACTGGTTGACCGACACCTTGACTGGAAAGACTCGAGTTAAGACTAGAGCTGCAAGTGAGATGTTAGTACGAAGGAGACTGGCAATAATAAAGCATATAGTTGACGAATACAGCTTGCAGGTGGACATTACCTTAGTTTCGTCGATGAAGAATTTGGCTGATAGCTTGACTAGAGTACCAAAGAGGTGGATTGATGTAATGAGGCAGGGATCTGATCCTCCACAACAGACATGCGCGGCCGTAACAGATCAATTAACACCTGACCAGATCCGTACAATACATCAGCAGAGTGGACATCCCAGAATTCGGAGGACAACATATTTTGTCCGAAGAGTGTGTCCTTCAACTACAAGAGCATCAATCAAGGCAGCTATATGCTCGTGTGAAGAGTGTCAGCGAATTGATCCGGCACCGTCCCAATAGCAAAAAGGGAAGCTTGAGGTGGAGGACAACTGGTATCGAGTAGGAATGGATGTAACGCATTATGAGGGCAGGCATTTTTTGACCTTGACAGATTGTGGTCCGACACGTTTCACAATATGGTGCCTGTTGACACGACAGGATGCATCTAGCATTATACGACAGTTGAGAGTTGTCTGTTTTGAACGTGGTGCCCCGCTGGAAATTCTGACTGATAACGCCACTACATTTCGATGTCAAGAATTTCAGAAATTTACGCAGGAATGGGGGATTAGAATGTGTTACCGATGTGCATATTTTCCAGAAGGTAATGGTATAGCGGAGCGGTGTCACTGCACCATTAAAAGAATTGCGGCCAAGACATAGTGTTCTATTCCAGAAGCTGTGTACTGGTATAATGTGACACCAAAGGACGATGCAACACCAGAAACTGCACCAGCTAATGGGATTTACTGCTATGAACAGCGTAATTATTGGTGTGACGGGTGGAAGAAATAACACTCAAGTTATTGAATTATAAAATGTTATCAAAGGCAAGATAAGTTACTGTTCTACCTAACTGGATATGTTTTTAGTGTTTTTATTTAATGTAATGTTTATTCAGCTCGAAAAACATAGTGTTCACCGATGTATTGGAAAATTTAAAATAGCGCCCAACTCTCTTTCATACGGTAAGTTTGGGAAAACGAGTTTAAAAAAATATGCCAAATACTGTTAAAAACCCACCGAATATATGTCAGCCTATGTTACGGTAACATATATTAAGCGAGTTTCTAACAGTATTTTGTCTAGTTTTTTTTTTTATTTATAACCCCTTTTCCCAAACTTACCATGTCCAGACACCATTTAAATTTTCCAATACATCGGTAAACACTGTATGTTTTTTGAGCTGAATAAACATGTTACATTAAATAAAAACACTAGAAAATTATCCAGTTAGGAAGAAAAGTAACTTATCTTGCTTTTAATAACATTTGTTATATATTTGTTTTTTGGCAACTTTTTCGAATCTGTGTGTACAGTAAAACAAACCCAACTTTTACATATATAAAAAATAAAAATTTAAAATTTAGTTAACCGAAATATATGATGACACATCGTCCCCGTTCTTTTTGGAAAAGATTTTTCCAATTGTTTTTTTGGAAATGAATTTTTTCAATTGGCTTCTTTGGAAATGAGATGTAATTTTATATATATATATATATATATATATATATATATATATATATATATATATATATATATATATATAAAAGTTTTTTGTTTTGTTTTTTTCCTTTACATTTGTAACTTTGCCATTCATGTATTGGATAATGTTTTTGTTTTTTTATATATATATATATAATGCCTAATGAAAATACATGAGAAATGTAAAAAAAAAAACAAACAAAAAAAACTTTTTGTTAAATAAATTAAAAAAATTTATATTATAAAATCTATTTTTAAGTATGTAAAAGTTTAAGACGTTCAAATAAAAGTTGTAATATAAGTAAAAAAAAAAAACCCAAAACACCTCGTTTTTTTTAATTAAAATTTATGGTACTTGTACAGTTTAATCAACACATTAAAAAATGAAAATATCGAAAAAAGTTTAAATTGTACGTATCTGTTATGGAATGAAGTTCTCCGAAGAAAAAAAATTCACTTAATTTCATCAAGTAATTTTTGTTTTACAGCGAAAAAAAGACAAAAAAAAACAAAACAAAAACAATTTGTTATGATACAGAGCAAAAGGTTCGATTTTTAGGAAGAAAAGCTAGTAATAAAGATGGGGAGGGAGTGTCGGTGCTTTACATGGAGTTATCTCCCGTGTCATTTCCAAAATTCAAACAAAAATTTAAAACAAATCCAAGATGTAACGCGCTCTCATAAAAACGTGTTTTTCCGCTATAAAAAATAACAAAAAAAAAAAAAAAAAAAAACTACTCGATCAAATTAAGTGAATTTTTTTCGGAGATCTTCATGTCAAAACGGATACATACAATATAACTGTTTTGTTTTTGTTCCTTTTTTTTTCCGATATTTTCATTTTTTTAATGTCTTGTACTGTACAAGTACCAAATTTATTTTTTTATAAAGAACAAGTTTTTTTTTTCTTTTTTTAAATTAAAAGTTTCTTTCTTTCTTTCTTTCAATACATTGAATTTTGACTTAAAACATTTCCGGGCATGATTTTTTTTTTTTTTTTTTTTTCGCATACACCGCCATGTGCACAGTCTCGTAGAACAACAGGGAGGCCAAAGTAAACCAAAGCCGCCTATTGAAACAAGAGATATATTTAATAATAGAACACAGAATAATGTTATTTGTTTTAGTAATCTAAAGCAGACGACAATTAATTCCATGAAGTTGGTGTCTCATCTTTTATTTTCTCCATTAAAATATTGCGATAAATAATACTTCTAATTTTTACCCGTAATTTTCTATAGAGAGACCGGACCTTTTTTTAATGCGGCTCATTTAAATTTCTTCCGTTTTAATTTTCTGCGGACCTACTCTTCGGTGACCATCTTGATTATTGACTTCCAATCGTAAATATTGTTAACACATATTTGTTTTTGTTTCTCTTGTCATTTGTTAAGTAATTATTAAGCAAAAATGTAAGTATTACTTGATTGATTTTTTGTGTTTTTTTATGCGGGCAGGGGGGGGGCTTTTTTTTTTCTTTTTTTTTTTTTAACTACAGGAGCGCGTTCGAATCGAAACCCTTTGTTTTAAATATGCATGTTTATTTCAAAATGAATTGACATTCCACTGTTACGCATAAACAAAGAACCCTGCTTTTTAAAACATAAAAAAAATATGTTTTTTTTTTCTTAGTTTACGAGAAACAACTTACATTGCTTGTGCAGATTAGAGATGTTTTAAACTTTAAAAGAATTTGAGGGGGAATTTGGGATGAGCCAATTTTGAAGAAATATTTTCAGTGAAAAAGGTTTATAGGTTCATAATTAAACGTGAGAAAACAAGAGACATGTTATACATTAAGCAAAAACAAAATGAGCCCAAAAGGTACATGTTCACAAAAGAGTGGGTACGTGCAAAAATGGCCGAAGAATTGCAGAAACTGAGATAGGGGAACATGTCTTGAAAGTCGCCTTATCATAATTTTTTTTTTTTTTTTTTGTAGGTTTCCGATTACTTTTTTATTTATTATTGTATTTGAAAAACTAAAGCCTAAAGTTTAGGCACCGCCAAAAATGGCCGCAAAATCAAGTTGTTGTTGTTTTTTAAAACGAAATTACATTTATTAAAATCCATTATTTCTGAGTAACTTTTTTTTTCCAGAAAGATAAAACCCTGAATTTTATCATATAGAAAACAGAATAATGTAAAACTTTTTCTACTATTTTTAATTCAATTTTAAATGTTAAATTTTCCCAAAAAGTTAACAATTGACATTTTTTGTCTTGCACAAAAAACGTACTTAAATATTTAAAAAAAAAGGGTTTTTGAAATAATTAATTTATTTATTTATTGTCTAACTAAGATTTAGGATGATTTTCTAAGAGAATATGCAAAAATATTATAATATAAGTACCTGAATTTTAAATAATTCCACTTATTCATATAGGTAACCAAATATTTCGCGTCGACGTAGAGTTCAGATCGACTCTGTTTACGTTTTCTTTTGATGATAAGAAAACTATGGAAGACCAAACAGGCCAAAAAAACTTATTTTTCAGTGACGAAAATTTCAATGTATTATTAAGCTGAGGCTGGCCAGTACCAGATGGGTGACCATTTGTATGAGTTTGGTTTTTAATGTGTATGTGTGTGGGGGCCAGGCTCCCCAAAATGGGGGGGGGGCAATTTAAAGCAGAATAAAAAAAAATTATTTCAGCGCGTTTGGTCCACCGTAGTCGAAAGGCGGCAAACGTTTTCAAACGGGATCGAAAAAAATGATGCTATTTTTAACACAAAGGGCACAATATTTATCGAATTTTTTTTTTGGTATCGATTATTCAAAGCATGCCCTGTTTAATAATGGTCATGCATTATTCGGCTCGCTAAAAAAAAATTGTTAATTTATTTATCAAAAATTTTAAAATGGCTTTTTTCGTATAAATATTAAAAATTTTTTTTTTTTGTTTTGCTTAACTTAAATTAATTATTTTACTTAACATATTCACCGAATTTCACACTTCAAAACTCAAAAGCGGGATAATTAAACACAATCGAAGTTCTGATATTCAGACGTCAAAATAAGGTATGCAAACAATTTTTTTTTTTTTTTAATCTATAATTCTGTCCCTTACAACAACACAATATGTTAGTTTCAGTTTCAGATGATTATTTTAAGCATATTTGTTCCCACTTTAAAACAAGGGGGGGGTTTGTAAGCAAAAAAAATATATATATAAATATCGTTTATGAAAAATAAGTACACTGTTATAAAGTTCATTCTTCTCCTAATAATCGCTGAAAATTTCGTATTGATCGGATAATTACCTGATTTTTGGTAGATTTTTAAAAAGACGGTCCGTCAAAAAGTACTGACCTGCCCCCCCCCCAGTTTTGGCGGTGCCTACTAAAGTTAATCTCTGAAAGAAAATAAAAAAAAAAATTACACGTGAAAAAGAAAGTTATAATGAAAAATATTTTTACGGCGACATCGGAAACTGACCACTTGAGCTAAATTTTGAAGTTAAAGAAATTCATTATAAAAATATCTTGAAAGATAAATATTATTTTTCTGCGACTGTTTCAAAGATAATTAGTAAAGTAAAGTCTAAAGATACTGGATTAAAACAAACAAATAAACAAAGAAAAAAAGCTTAATTAGCCCCTCCCCTCAAAGTGAAAGTTTAGTAACAGATCCGATTTCACACAATCAAAACAAACGAAAAGGCGTCGTACGTAAGTTCCACAGAAGCCTAAAATGTCAAAAAGTTCATTTTATTTTAAAATTTATAGAGGAATTGAAACATAATTATACCTTAAGTTCTTTATTTTTGACGATTACAAAAAATCGAAATATTAATTTACTTGTCCGACGTCACAAAAACATCATCATCGCAAGCATTAATTAATGGGAAACCTATTAGTACCCTTTATAGTCTCTCTTTATATGATAAAATTATCAAAACCATTAACCCTCCAAAAATTTTCAAAGCAAAAACACATGGTTGTCTGTTTACGATTTCAAATGGACTATTTTATTTTATTTTATTTTATAATAAAAAAGGCCATGTTGAGAGGAAATTATAAGTTTTTTATTATATTTTTTTTTAATTAAAAAAATGTGCAAGTGAATTGACATCTGTTCCTTTTTCATTTATATTTAAAAATTATTCAGAAAAAAAAGTGCTGTGTGTTCAATTTTCATTGAAAAAAAAATCTAAATTTTTAAAATCAATTCTTAAAAGCATTGCTAAAAATTGTTTTAAATTCGTAGTCATTTGTTTTATTTTATTTTTTAATTATTTTTATAATGTTTTTAAAACTTTCAACTACCGTAGAAGTTCCACGGGTTCTGCTAGTATTCATTAATTTATTTAAAATTAAAATTTTTATTTAATTTTTTTACATGATGACTCGATTTATTCTCAGACGTTTTGTAATGATAAATTAAATTAGTCATTTATAAAATAAAGTAAAAATGCATTTCAAATACGAAAAAGTCAATTAAAATTACTGATTATACTGACAATTTTTTCATTGAAAAACATAAGCAAAACTAATAATGATTAAAGATAATACGGTGGGTAAGATGAAAATTCTGTCTGTTTCCTTTTTGATTTTTGTTTTATTATTACAATTTGGCCTATCTGTATTTGTCTAAATTAATCATTATTAAAAAATATAATACTATTTTTTTAACTATTTTTTTTTAGTGATCTTTCATTTTTTTTTCATGATAATAAAAAGAATTTTTCATGCTGATGCTTACACCATTATGCATACAAGAAAAATATAATAATATTACATTTGAAATTTTGATGAAAATTGCTATCATTAAAATCACATAAAATATATTTTTCAGTTATATTATTTTTTGGTGAAAATATTGAATAAACAATGCTTAATTCAATGATAATATCAATAATTTCAGAAAGTAATTTTTCGTGGAGTTATATTGATTTCATTAACACAGACTTTAGAGGCTTTATTCGTAATGTTTCAGAAATATTAAAAAAATGTTTAATTGTTAACACCTACAATGCTTTATTTTTATAAAAAAAAATAGCAAACAGAAATTCATGCGTTTTTTTAGTACTTAAAACATTAAGGTGTATTTTATTTACAAAATACATTTTACTTAAAACATTAAGGTGTATTTTATTTACAAAATACATTTTCTTAATTTTACTTAAAACATTAAGGTGTATTTTATTTA
Source organism: Euprymna scolopes (assembly GCF_053919585.1). NCBI lineage: Eukaryota > Metazoa > Mollusca > Cephalopoda > Sepiida > Sepiolidae > Euprymna > Euprymna scolopes. The sequence continues at coordinate 115,758,898 of NC_136498.1, read as the reverse complement.
CAAAATACATTTTCACTAAAATTTAAAAAATAATAATGGGTTTATTATATTCTGCTATTGTTAATTAATACTGAAAATGTAATTAAAATTAGTTAATTTCCTGTATTTTTGGTGAATTTATTTATGCATTTTAGGGATTGCCCATTCACTTTGTACATACCTAGTTTTTACAAGAACTCTAAAATATTTTTTTTTTATTCAATCATCACCCCAAACAAGGCAAGTGTCACTTTGAAGTAGGGGGCTACTATTGGGGACAATTTGCGGGGCATTATGAAGGGAGATGAGTAGAAAGATGTTTGTTCACATTACACTTGAACTTCTACATATCAGTGCAGTTGGAAAAGCAGTATCCCGGAAGGAAGTTCCAAAGACTTGCAGTTCTGGGGAAGAAACTATTGGAGTAAAAGGCTTTCTTACACCTAGGGATCTCTATTGTAAAAGGGAGGTACTTAGATGTTTGTCGGGGGTAGTCACGTCGAGGAGGTACAAGTGCTTGCAGTTCATCAGAGCAGCCACCATTAAAGTATTTGTAGAACAGGCAGAGGGATGCAACATTTTGTTGATGGGACAGGGGCTGAATCTTAGATACCAGTTCAGGATCTATCAGGTTGGCAACTCTTTTTTGAACCCTGTCCAGGAGTGAGAGACAAGCAGCAGATGCACCAGCCCAAATGTGACAGCAATACTCCATACATGGGCAAATGGTGGCTTTATAGAGGTACAGGATACTTTCAAGCGTAAGTAATTTTCTGGCATGGTAGAGAGAGCTCACCTTCTTTTCAGCAACCTTGGCAATGCTCTCAATGTATATATTCCAGTTCATGTTCCCTGTAAACGTTAAGCCGAGGAGTTTAAAGGAAGTACTTTCAGGCAGTGTATTCTTAGCCATTGTTATTGATGGTAGAAAAGGTTTCTTGTAGTTATTAAAGGAAACAAGCTTAGTCTTGGCAGCATTGAATGTGACCATCCATTTTTGTCCCCATTCCACTACAGATTGGAGGTCATCCTCTAGTGATTTTGCCATTTCCTTAGATATGTGTTCATTTGTTTTCCCCTCATGCCTGTTACAGAAGGTGGTGTTATCGGCAAATATACCCATCTCGAAACAATTTTATCAGGGAGGTCATTTATGAATATCAGGAACAATAAAGGTCCAAGGATAAATCCCTGGGGTACTCCCGCATTTATATCATATTGTTTAGATGTACGACCATCAAGGAAAACTTGGATTTTTCTCTTACTTAAGAATCTGATTGGTCCAAAATATTATTATTATATTGTGTATTCTTTCAGTGATACCACATGATCTAATTTTCCTCAGAAGACCATCGTGCCATACCCTGTCAAAAGCCTTAGATATATCAAGGGCTACCGCTCTACCCTCCCTTGTTTTGTCCAGTGAACAGTATATACATTCAGAGACTACAGTTAAGGCATCTGCTGTGGAACGGGCTTGCCTGAATCCATATTGTTTGTCGGTCAGGAGTTTAGCAGCTGTTAGGTGTTGGACTAGGGCTTGATTAACTAAGGACTCAAATATTTTGGCGAAAAGTGGGAGGAAGCTAATGAGGCGATAATTTAGTGGGTCAGTTCTTTCACCAGAATTCTTGAAGACTAGTACCATAGAAGCGGTTTTCCAGCAGTCGGGAAAGCAAGATTCATTAAGGCATTTATTGTAAAGTTTGGAGAGAACTGGAGCAATCTCAGCAGAGCATTTTTTTTATTAGCACAGCCGGGGTGAGATCTGGTCCACATGCTTTTGAGGTGTCTAGGTTTTTTATGATACCATGCACTTGAGAAGGGGTGATTTTCAAATCGTCTAGTGTGGTGTCTGTCCGCAAAGGAAAGTCAGGGAGGGAGTGGTGTGTCGGGTCCAGTGTGGAGTTTGAGGCAAACTGACTGGCAAGCAGATTTGCCTTGTTGGTTGCCGTGCAAGCAACCTTATGATTGTTTAATAGTGAGGGAATCGTTGACTGCCCATTATTTACTACACTGTTGTAGATTTTCCAAAAATCCCGGGTTCCTAATTTCTGTGCTTCAATGCATTTCCTGGTGGTTTCAGTGTACTCTGTCTTAGCTATCGCTATTACTCTCTTACAATTATTTCTGGTTTCTATATACTTATGAACATTCTGTATTTTCCTATTGCTGTAAAGATATTTTAAAATGGAAGCTTACAACAATAGGAAAAACAAAGGGAACTCTCTTCCGTTTGTCTGTTTCCCACCTGACTACAACTTGGATGTCTTCAAGTCCAACGTAAACAAATTCCTGACAAACCGCCCCCTTAAGTAAGACACTATATCAAATCTCCAATACTAATGATTACTACAATACTATCTCATTGATTACTGTACACGCAATAACCCTTATCCCTGAGTGGCCTCCGGGCCTTGATAAGTGGTGACCCTTATGTAAAAAAAAAGGTTCATGAATGTTTTTAGAGTCCTTGTAAGACAAGGTTGATTCATTAGTTGAGATATTAGAGAAATCAGTTGATAATTTAAGAGCTATGCATTACAGAAAATCATATTAATTGTCTGTATTTTTCATAATCAAATAAATTCAGAAAATCTGATTGGTCCAAAATATTATCATTTGTTTTTATTAATTAAGGCCTGCATGAATTCGGTTGCATAGAAACGAGTTTATGCATTTTAATATTGGATGCTGAGGTGTAAACATCAGTCGCTACAAAAAACTCTGAAGACACAAAATTCACAAAGTCAGAAACATCTTGAATATATTTCTTGATTTAGTGGAAAAGTTCAATAATGTCCTTACAATGTTTCCAAACTGGGAAATTAATTCAAGATCCTATTTAATGGGATTAAACTGCAGGAGTCATGAGTTCTCTAAGAATGCCATCTGTGTATGATCAAAGACATTTTTCCAATAAAATGATTTTATTTTAAAACAAGGGAGATAATTTAATAATCCTCCATGCATATTTACCAACAATGAATGATGGCTATGCATGGACGCCCTAAACACGCTTTGTCATATGAAGGTCATTCCAAAATTAAAGTTTCCTATAGTTTTTTTTTTAACTCAAAAAGTTAAAGAGCTACAAAGACGGAAGTAGTACCATTAAAACAAGCGATGTTTTTGTGTTCCAGAATTTATTTTTCTACATGGTCACCACCATACTCAGTGCACATTTGCCAGGAACTCAATGATGCATATCTGCTTATGATGAACATCCATGCCAAGGGTTTCTATCTTAAAGTCTCACACCATCAATATCTGCAAAAATGAGGCGAAACTTACAGGTCATGAATGCATAAGTTCAGTCATTATAATGTAATTTGCAATCCGCTCTGATGACGTTGGGCAGAATAAAAATTATTATGCATTACTTTTGGAATATTCTGTATAACCTTTTCATAGAACGTTAAATGAAGAGTACTATTATTAATGGATTTCTATTGTTTTCTATTTTTATTTTGCCTGAATCGATGACATTGAAAAGTTTTATCGCTCTGTTGCAAATATTGAGAGTGTAAGACCCTAAGAAAGTAACCCCTGTCATGGACATCCGCCAGAAGCAGGGATTGAATTCTTCCATGCAGAAAAAATTGAACCTATCAATATTCACTGGCGCCTGTTGGACGTTTACAAATCACATGCAGTTGATAGCAGTACAGTTAAGAAATGGACTCCGCAATTTCAGAGTAGTGACAAAGATGTATGATACAAAGCTTTTGCGATTGAGACATCGTTAATAGCTGGTAAAAGTGCAAAGTGCATTGAGAATGGTGGTGACTATGTGGAATATAAATTTGCTCGTTTTAATGGTACCACATCCGTCTTTGTAGCTTTTCAATGTTTTAGTTTTTGTGTTAAGCTTTACTTTTGGAATGACCCTCAAATTATCACTGGAGTTTCTTTATTTGCCAACACAATTTAACTACAGTACTTTACACAGAAATTTTACTTGTTGCAAATCGGATATATGATATATTACATAATAATGCAGCTATATTTTTCTTCTTTGAAGTAAACCGTTTTGAAATGCTTTCAGTTTAATTTCTCTGTTGCCTTCTAAAATTATGAAAAATCCATTAAAAATAATAACAACAAATATAGATGTATCATAAAGTTGTCCAAAATATTTTAGATGAAATTTTGGGAAATAGAAATCTCTATTTTTAGTAACTACCTATAACAATTAAGTAATCAATATTAGTGCAGATATGAAAGCCCAGGTTTCGGATTTTTGTAACATGTCTTGTTTCATCAAATACTAAATGATTACATTTGAAAATTTAGGAAAGAAATCAACTTCAAATTGATAAATAAATTAGTAAAACAATGCTTACATATATATTATTTTATATTTCTGAGTTTTTGAGATGAAGATTGATTATTCATATTATTTGGATTATTTCAACTACTGTTCTCATCTTGAGTGTTATTTTCACAACATTTCGGTCGATGTAACCTACTTTCTTCAGATCTATCTGGTCTAACTCGGAAATCTTTCTTGTGGCATAGTGGATAAAGTACTTGTTAAAATTCAGTTATAAAGTTAGATTCTTCTTTGGGTTGAATATCTTAAAGCTGATGGAACAAGAGGGGTCTGTTTGAAATTTTGTGCAGGTTCCTGAGTTCGACAGATTCCTGAATTCAACAAGACACACCTGAAGAAGATCAGAGGTTACGTTTACCAAAACATCGTCTTCAGGAGGCCTCAAGTTTTGACAAGCTTCTGGGCTTGACCATTACTCCTGATCTTAAATGGAACACATACATCAAATCTGTTGCCAAGGCCACTGGGAAAATGGTGGGATCTTTCTATCGATCCAGTAGATATCTCACTGCTGATGCAATTCTCTATCTATATAAGAGCCAGGTACGTCCAAGGATGGAATACTGTTGCCACATCTGGGCAGGAGCTGCTAGAAAGGACTTGTCCTGCCTTGATAGAGTTCAAAATAGACTTTGTAGCCTCGTAGGAGATGTCCTTCTCAATTCCTTGCCCTCTCTATCTCACAGAAGAGATGTTGCGAGTTTGTCTCTGATGTATCGTTATTTTCATGGAAAGTGTTCGACTGAGCTTCAATCTATGGTCCCCCCTCGCAAAACTTTCACAAGAAACACTCGTCTAGCTGTAAACACTATCAATAATTCCCCCCACTCTTTATCTGTACTTAAACCTAAACGTAGATTCCATGAACAAAGCTTTTTTCTTAGAACTGCACGCCTGTGGAATTGTCTTCCGTTTTCCTGCTTTCCGGCTGACTACAATATGGTTGTCTTCAAGTCTAACGTAAATAAGTTCTTGATGAGCCGTTCCATATAAGTTATCAAATTTAACAAATTTTAATTACTAATGATTATTATATTGTCCAATTTCTACTGTACACTCTTTAACCCTTATCCTTGAGTGGCCTCTTGGCCTTGATAATGAGTTGATGCCTATGAAAAAAAAAGAAAAAGTCCAATGTGAACAAGTTCTAATTGAATCGTCCCCCTAAGTAATCCAAGTTACAAAATTCCCACTGTTTACTATGCTAAAATCACAATGACTAATGTATACCTATTAACCCTTATCCTCGAGTGGCCTCTGGACCTTGATAAGTGGTGACACTCTTGTAAAAAAAAAAACATTGTGAAAATAATACTGATTTCTGAATTGAACAACGTACAGTTAAAGAAGAGTGAAACTTACATTATGAAAATAACACTCAAGATGTGAACAGTAGCCTAAAGAATTCAAATAATACAATTATTGTTTTATTTTCGTCATATATTTTATTAACTGAAATGTTTTAATCATTCATAGGTACACTGGAGAAAATCCAAAGTAGTTTATGACCACAGACTTTATTCTTGTGTGATGTGATTCATCATAATTATAAACACTATATTTATACAGACATGGGAACACGCACTGGAGAAAAGCCATTTTCTTGTGAATTATGTGGTTCATTATTTTCATGGAGGTCCACATTGAAAGTACATATGAGAATACACACTGGTGAAAAACCATATTCTTGCGAAGTGTGCGGTTCATCATTTTTAGAAACAGCATCTTTAAAACGACATGTTAGGATTCATACTGGAGACAAACCATATTCTTGTGAAGTATGTGGCTCGTCTTTTTCACAAACAACATCATTAAAACGACATATAAGAATTCATACTGGCGATAAACCTTATTCTTGTGAGGTGTGTGGCACATCATTTTCACAAAAATCAACATTAAAAATCCACATGCGTAGACACACAGGAGATACACCTTATTCGTGTGACGTATGTGGTTCAGCTTTTCCAGCAAGATCAATATTAACTACACATATGCGAACACACACTGGAGAAAAACCATATTCCTGTCAAGTGTGTGGCTCGGCATTTATAGCCAGATCAAAGTTAAAAAGACACATGCAAATACATACGGGTGAAAAAAAACAACAAAATATCAGACCTAAAAAAGATTTAAAAACGACATAGTTTCTTAAATAAATCAACATTATACCAATTGTGATCAGAGCAACTGGCCTAATGAAAAAAAAACCTTAAGAAATACTTGGAAACAATCCCTGGAAAACCAAGCTGGCATGAAATACAGATAGCTATAAAGGGTTAGGGTTAGGGTTAGATAGCTATAAAGGGAACAGCATATGTTCTGAAAAGAGCTCTAGAATATTAATTCAAATCAGGATGAAATCAAGTGTTCACCTATGATACATAAAAGACAGGGCTCATTATCGATGTTACATTTCCAAATGATTTTGTTCTTAACAGAGTTGAATGGGAAAAGGTAACAAAATGTCAAGACCTAAAAATGATCTAAAAACGACATGGTCTCTGAAAGAAATAAACATTATACCGGCTGTGATAGGAGCAACTGCTATAATAAAAAAGAATCTTCAGAAATACTTAGAAGCAATCCCTGGAAGATCAAGCTGTAAGGAAATACAAATAGCAGCCATAAAGGGAACAGCGTCTATCCTTAAAAGAGCTCTCGGATATAAATTTAAATCATAACAGAATCAAGTGTTAGCTCCAGGAAGAGTTAGCTCCCCTGATCTCTTCAAAATAACCAAAGTAAAATAATAAAAAAGTGAAGCATAAACTAACCCAACTCTGTCATCTCATATAGTTTGGGGATTATTAACTGGGCTCAACATAATACAAATTGGTTCGATACAAAACTGAGAAACTGCTAGTCCTACATAAAATAATATACCTAAACCAGTGCATCGACAGAATATACCTACCATGAAAAGAAATAGGTATAGGCCTCACTGAAATAAACTATGCATATCGAGCCACCATTATTTAGCATTGGGTAGTACATGAAAATTTCAACAGATGACAATAGGAATGGTAAAAGACCACCATAAACACCTCAATAAACCTCAATCACAAAGCTTACTTAAAACTAGAGAATACGACCGAGCTATAGGATGAACTTGTAACACAGATTACAAGGAAGAAAAGAAATACATAGGAATTGAGATAGAAACAATAAACCAAATACGAAAATAACAAAAGAGCCAAGAAGTTTCTTGATGAACTTAACCAGTGATATATAGACATGAATGTCTCACGCCAAGAGCTGCAAATGAGAGACTTCCATTTGATGAGCAAAGTCTCATTCAAGTCGATCAAGATCAGAACTTACTCATAATAGAATTTAAATGGCTTATCTACAATCAAATGGCCAGTGCAGGTTTTATCACTCGGCGATGAGTGCCTGAGCAACCTAATGCCTGGAAGCTAAACCCTATTGGCAGATGGCCTTTACTCTGCCTACCACAATAAAGTATAAAAAATGGCTCCATTGGAAGATCAGTGAAGAGATGCAATATGATAGATCGTCAAACATCTGGAAACATGAACCATCAAATGGTAAGGTGACAGTGTTCTATGAAAAAACATACAAGTGGGCACATACATAAAAGACAAAACCATCAAGCCAGACATTGTAATATGGAACAAGTCAGAAATAACTGCCCTCATTATTGATGTCACTGTTCCAAATGACTGTGGCTTTTAAAATAAGGATTTAACCATTTCAAAAAGATAGCTGCGATCTTTTTTAATGTAAGTTTAAACATTAATGAGAAAATGAATGTTATAAAACCGAAGAAAAATGTAACAATACTGTTAGAAATAAAATGTTTTATTTAATAAAAAATACAATGCCTCTGTAATTATCTTTGCGTTTTCATTCCTTTTGTTAAAGCTTATATTTTTAAAAATCTTTAGATTTATTTATAAGAAAACGGTCAAAAAAAGTAGTCAAGAATTAATCGCAGGTACATTTTCTTTTAAACTCTGAGATTTATGTTTATAATAAAAGGTCGCTTTACAGTTTTCTGTAATAAACATTCCTTTTCCTTTGTAATGTCTAGTTTTTTTTGTTTTGAAAAAGTAGTCGCAACTTTTATTATAATCCGTTGAAGTTTTGTTGGTTATAGCGTCTCAAATTCCTATGTATGAAAAAAAAACTCGGAATCTATCAGCACAATGACGACTTCTCAAAACAGGCCCCATGATGGATACGTACATCATAAAGATTTTTCTGTATTTTTTTTATAAGGTTGAATTCTAGACAAGCACAGAGATTTTTTAAGGAATTCATGATCGGATACAATACACTAGTTTTATATTTTGTCCTTTGTATCTGCTGATAACGTGTTTTTTTTACCATTTTGGTTCAGCATATTTGATTTAAGAAAAGTAAGCAAGGTTTGTTTAAACGCCAAACGCTGCTGTTGTTTCATTGACCACCTTACACTCATTAACCCTTATCATCGAGTGGCTTTTAGGCCTTGATAAGTGATACCTCTTATAAAATAAAAGTAAGCCTGGCTTATCGTTAAAATGCTACGGCAAGTAAAACACAGCTTTACAAATATTCTAATAAAATTGTGTGACATAAATCGAATTTTTCTTTTCGTTTGAACATCTATTTGTACACTGTTCTTTAATAAAAGTTTAAAATAAACGTCAAAATTATTTTAGCATTCCTAATTTACGCTTTATAAACAACTAACAGGGCTACCCAGCGTTGCCCAAATGATATAAAAAATCGAAAATGAAGTCACATTTGACTACACTTGTTAAATGATTTTTGTTTTAATTTAATTATTTTTACTGTGCAATAATTTATATCAGTTTGAAATAGGTTAAACCTAAAATAAAAACATTGTTAATAACCGTTTTGGTAAATAAAATGTCCACTGATGTCGGTCCGCTGCTACAATTCGGAATAAGGGCATGTGAGCAAGAAAAATAGTTTTAAGCAGATACAATTAAAAAAAAATAGTATTTGTGATTTACGTAAGTAATATTAATGCATTTAATAGTGATCGGATCTTTAAATCAACCTTCAGCTAAATCAATCGCCAATAAAAAATTCCTCTAATTATTTGTTATGGGCCAAGTAAATAATACAAATTACAAAACAAAAATATTTTTTTTAATCTTCAAACTGTTTAAATGCAAAAGCTTAACAAAATAAATGTGTTCAAAAATATGTTAAAAATAAAAAAAAACGAAACGTTGAAAGTGTGCATGAACGCAAAAATTAACATTTCTCGGTCAGCGTCCTAACCCATTGGACCATGGCGACAGTCATACCATGACGTTACACATTTATGTAGTTAGCATATCCAAGAGGTGATAGCAAACAAACAACACAGACTGCAGGTCTCACATTTAACGGTAACAAATGTGCTACCAACCAGAAACAAGTCAAATTCTTTGGTGCTATCTTCAACGAAAACAGGATACACCCAAATTCCTAAAAAGTGGAGAAAATAAAATCATTCCCCGGCCCAACTAACGTAACATAGCTACACTAGGTATTATAAACCATTACCTATGTGGGACCTTCCATTCCTAACCTTTCGGACCTCATGGCAAACCTCAGTGAACGCATGCAGAAGAAGATTGACTATAAGTGGGCCAATAATCACCAGATATCGCTGCAAAAGATAAAGAATTTTATATACAAAGAAATGTGTCTAATGCAGTTAATGCGGTACTGGCTTGAGCCAAGCTTACTTGTGTCTAGTTGAGTGCAAAGGGATAAAAAAAGGTTACTGGTGATATAGATCAAACCTATTGACTTCCATTGACAAGACGTATACAGCAAAAGGTCACAAGGCAGGTCAGTGCGTTTTGAGTACAGGCTGGGTAATGGGGTTTATCGCCCCACACATACACCTTAAAATAAATAGGGGCGCATATGTATTTTTCGAGTCAGTTGAGAGTGAGTTTGACAGTCTACAGTCTAGAGTATGTTGCGATTCCGAGAAGGTGGAAGACTTTTCATAGGAGCAGCGAAAGATAGGGATGGATGGCAGATAAATGTATAGCAAAATTTTCACCCTCCTTCTAAGGATGAGCAGAAAACAGGGACGCAAATTCGGCCGTGAAACTGAATAAAATTCCACTTGTCCAGATAAATGAGTCTTGCATCTATTTTATGCATGAGAGAGCTTTTGTTCCAGGTGTGCCGACGTTGGGGCATAAACCACTCGGGGACACGGCAAGAGATGCAAAGAAGATATAAAAGGTAAGACTCCAGGAATACGAAACGAAAGAAGTCATTGATTCAGACATTAAAGTAAACTTCATACAATTCTTCATTAAGAAATTAATGCAGATCCATCAAGCAACAAATACTGACACAACACTGTGTGATCTGAAGGAACAGATTGTTCAAAGATGGCCAGAATCTTGCAGAGAACTATGCAAAGACATTCCACCATATTGGTCTTATCGAGACAAGCTTTCTGTAGAGAATAGCATTTTACTCAAAGGTGATAGGATATTGATCCCTCAACCATGCAACACGAAGTATTGGAAAAATACAATATGGTCACCAAGGAAGCAATAAATTTTCCAGTGAAGAAGTCATTAGTCTGACCAGGCAAATCTTTGCTGAACAAGGAGTCCCAGAAAGGTTTATCAGCGACAAAGGATCTCAGTATTTTAGAGAATAGAATTTTGAGTACATCACCTTTTCTCCCAGATTTACTCAATCGAACAGCATAGCAGAATGGTGTATACAGACCATCAAGGCAGTTATGAAAAATGCCATAATAGGCAACCATGAGTCTACTATGCCTCTGATCTACCTCAATGGATCATGACATCCCATTTCTGGTGGAATTGCTATTCAATCGTAAGCGAGTTAGATATCTCCAACACAAATGCCTCAACAACAATGCCTGAAAAGAGGAAATTCAGGATTGCCTACTCCATAGACAGTTGTTGCGGAAAGGTGGTATGATCAACATGCAAAGGACTTAACAGACCTAAATACAGGACAACTGGTATAAGATCAGGATACAAGAAAATGGACTCTGGCAGTTGTTAGACAAGCTTGCAATGAACCACATTCTACATTGTTGAACAATGAACCACATTCTACATCGTTGAACAATGAACCACATTCTACATTGTTGAATAATGAACCACATTCTACATCGTTGAACAATGAACCACATTCTACAGCGTTGGACAATGAACCACATTCTACATTGTTGGACAATGAACCACATTCTACATCGTTGAACAATGAACTACATTGTTGGACAATGAACCACATTCTACATCGTTGGACAATGAACCACATTCTACATTGTTGAACAATGAACCACATTCTACATTGTTGAACAATGAACCACATTCTACATTGTTGAACAATGAACCACATTCTACATTGTTGGACAATGAACCACATTCTACATCGTTGAACAATGAACCACATTCTACATTGTTGAACAATGAACCACATTCTACATTGTTGGACAATGAACCACATTCTACATCGTTGAACAATGAACTACATTGTTGGACAATGAACCACATTCTACATCGTTGGACAATGAACCACATTCTACATTGTTGAACAATGAACCACATTCTACATTGTTGAACAATGAACCACATTCTACATTGTTGAACAATGAACCACATTCTACATTGTTGAATAATGAACCACATTCTACATTGTTGAACAATGAACCACATTCTACATTGTTGGACAATGAACCACATTCTACATCGTTGGACAATGAACCACATTCTACATTGTTGAACAATGAACCACATTCTACATTGTTGGACAATGAACCACATTCTACATCGTTGAACAATGAACCACATTCTACATCGTTGAACAATGAACCACATTCTACATCGTTGGACAATGAACCACATTCTACATTGTTGGACAATGAACCACATTCTACATTGTTGAACAATGAACCACATTCTACATTGTTGAATAATGAACCACATTCTACATCGTTGAACAATGAACCACATTGTTGGACAATGAACCACATTGTTGGACAATGAACCACATTCTACATCGTTGAACAATGAACCACATTCTACATCGTTGAACAATGAACCACATTCTACATCGTTGGACAATGAACCACATTCTACATCGTTGAACAATGAACCACATTCTACATCGTTGGACAATGAACCAGATTCTACATCGTTGAACAATGAACCACATTCTACATCGTTGAACAATGAACCACATTCTACATTGTTGAACAATGAACCACATTCTACATTGTTGAACAATGAACCACATTCTACATCGTTGAACAATGAACCACATTCTACAGCGTTGGACAATGAACCACATTCTACATCGTTGGACAATGAACCACATTCTACATAGTTGGACAATGAACCACATTCTACATTGTTGAACAATGAACCACATTCTACATTGTTGGACAATGAACCACATTCTACATTGTTGAACAATGAACCACATTCTACATCGTTGAACAATGAACCACATTCTACATTGTTGGACAATGAACCACATTCTACATTGTTGGACAATGAACCACATTCTACATTGTTGGACAATGAACCATATTCTACATTGTTGAACAATGAACCACATTCTACATCGATGAACAATGAACCACATTCTACATCGTTGGACAATGAACCACATTCTACATCGTTGAACAATGAACCACATTCTACATCGTTGGACAATGAACCACATTCTACATCGTTGAACAATGAACCACATTGTTGGACAATGAACCACATTCTACATCGTTGGACAATGAACCACATTCTACATCGTTGGACAATGAACCACATTCTACATCGTTGAACAATGAACTACATTGTTGGACAATGAACCACATTCTACATTGTTGGACAATGAACCATATTCTACATTGTTGAACAATGAACCACATTCTACATCGATGAACAATGAACCACATTCTACATCGTTGAACAATGAACCACATTCTACATTGTTGAAACTACAATACAGGTTCTTTACAGAAACCGCATGAATCTAAAGAAAGGTGTCAGTAATGCCAATGAGATACAGACATTTCTACATAAAACATCCCTACATCATCTTCTATTCATCCGAGTTGTATGAGGGTCCACCATCGCAAATATCCACTCAAAGGAAATCCACACATGCGCGAAAGACCACCAGAAACACCTATAAAAGAAAGAGCAACAAGCGGCTACTTCCTTTTTCTGACCTGCCTTTCCAAGGTGGTTGATCGGCGCACCAGCCGCCGCCGTTTCGGCAGGTTCTCACACACGCATACCTCACGACATTTACTACTATTTGGGACAAAAAGCTAACAGACAGTACGTACACTCTTTCTCTCTCTATCTACTACTTGTGCCAGAGAACACCACTGCGTAGCTGATGGCTAACATGGCGCACAGTTTAACTGATGTCAACCCTCTATCCTTTGTCTTCGTCTACACGCTGGACTATCATTCTCGTTTCTACTATATTACTCACTTCTTTTCCCACGCGCGAACAAACGATAGAGACCCGAACGTAAGATGATAACACATTTCCTTTTTCCTTCTATAATACCAATCCCGCAACAAACGATGGTTACACCCGTGCGGACATGAACACATGTTATATCTAAAACATTCATTCTTTCAACAGTAAATAAACGACGTTTATCTTATCCATCAATTGAGTTTTTGTTTCCTTCAATTCCATTCTTTTCATTATTTTCTTGTGGCGAGTTAGGGTATTATTATATCCTGGTCCGCAACAATATGCATCCTTCCTTGAATACTGTGGACTGAACCGTGTATATGTCATTTCATATATTCTAGGATTTTTTAATATTTGAATCTAGATGATGCTTATGTTCACAGACCTTTTCTTATATCGTATCCACGAGGCTCATGTATTAGTGATCTACCTTAGCCTCTTGCTGTGTGTGTGCTATTTTGATGAGACATGTCTGTTTGTACCGGGATTCTATCCCAGCTTGCAATGTTGTCTGATTCAGCTGCATTGACTTAGGTGATAGGTGCGGAAATATGAGACATAGCTCGGGGGGGGGGGTTATGGTCAATAGCGAGTATCGGGATGTGCCAGTTTTCCAAACAAAACTTTATGGGCAAAGTTTCCCATTCAATTGGTGCGTAACGGATTTCAGCAGGTCTAGTAAATCAGGAACCAGCATATACAATCTTCTAGTGTCCTGGCCCATTAAGGTGGTCCATTGTAGATGGACATTCACAATGTTTTTAGAGTAGAATAAATCCTATTTCTGTTCGACTCTAGTCTGTAGTCAAGCATGTTCGGCAATTTATTTTGAATGTTCGGATACCATCTTAGACGCTGTCTTAGATTTTCCTTAGATTGCTGAAAAAGTTGCTCCAATGTATCTCCAGTAAAAATGTTGCTCCAGTAAAACCTGCTGCTATGTTTTGAAGTAACATGCTGGGCACCTGTGCAAACGCATATGAAATCTGATTAATCAGACAAAAGAAAAGTCAAACTCCTATCATATTTGTCGGAGATGGGAAGTCTCTGATGCCCTTAAGTAATTCTATAAATGGTTTATATCCTGTTAGACTTATGTAACAAAACAACTAACTTCACATTGTCTTTTGCAAAATGGAATTGATCTAGATTGAATACGAGCCCATTTTCAGAAGAAAGCCTGGTGTATCTAATAGTTTGCCAAAAAGTTAGTGTTATATCATCATCTTATAAAATTGAATTGTCTACACAATGGATAACACAAGAGAAACCTTCTGTAATGGTGCCGAATCTCTTGTCTGGAACAATCTAGCAGCTAGCAGAGAAGCCCCGACCACCAACGAACACTGACCTCTCTCCTTTCATGCTCTGTCCACTGAATCCTCCCAGGTTGCAACTACCCCACTGAAGACTTCCACTGGACAGCCTGGTGACACTTCAAGTTTTCTGCTTCCAGACGAGAGAACACCCAAAAATTTTCTCTTTTTTCTTTTCTTTTGCCTCGGACACAGTCCTTCTTATTTTCATTGTTTTGTTATAAAAAAAGAAGGGTTGTTTACTTATTCTGTATTTTTGTATGCATTAATCTTTTCTTAGGGGTGTTTGCACTTATGCATAAAACTGCCTATAAGTCTTAAAAAATAAACAAAAAATTAAACACAGGAACACAGAAAATAATAAAATTAAAGAATGGTAAAATTATACAAACGTTTATGATAGGAATGTACGGATGCATGACTGGAGAAAAAGAAGAAACCCAGCACTCCCTACTCCTCTCTAATTACCTGACATCATTTTCAGACAGCCTTTTGATTTTCTTACATTTTGGGCTTCTATAGAATCAATGCTTAGATGACTTCGTTTGTTTTGTTTGTGCAAAGCCACAATCTCTCGCTTTTGAGGACTAATTAAGCCTCTTTTGTTTTTTGTTTTGTATGTGCAAGGTATTTTTTTTATTTAATTAAATATGTTAGGACTTTATTAATTATCTTTGAAATAGACCCATAAAACTAATATTTATCTTTCAAAAGATTTTTACAATGAATTTATTTAACTTCATGTTATAAGGGACATAATTACGGATAGCACCGGATACGAAACGGTGTATAAAAGAGCGTCTTGCATTGTCTTGGAGTCAGTTCAGTGGTACGCACTAGCCCGACCGTCTCGCGTCTTACACTCTCCAAGTGTAGTCAGGATTAACCAAGCTCCCAGGACGAGCGTTCCGCTCACACACGTTAAGTTACATTTTTCCTTTACCTTCATTTACGCGTATATCAACTTCAAGGCGAGCAGCTATTTTGTATTGTGTATTTATTCGAAGTACGAATAAACCTTTTTGTTACGCATTCCACTCGGCGTATTTTGTCATGTTATTATATACCGTCAAAACGGGATATAACACTTCAAAATTTAGCTGAACTTGTCAGTTTCTAAATGTTGCCGTGAAAAATTTTTTCATTATAACTTTTTTCACGTGCAAAAATATTGTTTTCCTTTTGAAAATTAACTTTAGGCTTTTATCTTTCAAATACAATAAAAATTAATCGGAAACCTACAAAATAATTATGATAAACCGGTTCTCAAACTGTCCCCCTATCATCTTTCTACCATTAATGCCAGTAATTAAAAGTAACACAAACCATAGCAAAAAAAAAAAAAAAAAAAAACGCCGATTTCCTGATTCAATTAAAGTAACTAGGGCCCTCCGTAAAAAGTATGCACAATTACAGGTAGACACAAAATGATGACGTGGCTGATAGTGCATAAAATCACGGCCACCGAGAGTAAGAAGGAGGCCTGTTAACTAAAAAATGTCTGCAAGCAATGTAGGTAAGATTTGTTAGACTGTTAGTACTATATGAGGACCATTTGAAAAATAGTAATAAAACATTTTTAAAAAGAAAAAGGAACACAGTTCGCTGTTCGATTAATAGTTAAACTGAACTTTATTCAATATAAAATATAAATAATATCTATGTAAAATGAAGTAATTTTAAAGCAATACACAATTTAATATTGATAAAACTGAATTATGAATTTAGGGAACAAACAATTAAAGAAACATTAAACACAAATATTTTTGGCCTTCGGAACAAGATCACAGTGTAGTATCTGTTTTGATGCTACACTTTACCTTTTCTGTCCTTGGTCAGTGGAGGAGAAATCTTTCATGACTGAGATTATTTTTGTTCTTATCCAGAGTGCCCTTTATTGGAAGCTGGATTTTCTTCACAAGATTATATGTTGAAATATTTAAATAACTATTACTTTAAATACAGAAATTATATTTAAAGTTTTGGTTTTCTGTTCTTCTATGTCCATTTTTTCTACACATTTTTCATCAAAATGTGTAGCGTATTAGTTGTCTCACAGGCCATCATCAGTGACCGCTTTCTAGCAGTAACCTGTGGTGTTGCCTGGAGACCAAGTGACAACAAGTCTCCCCAGATTTCCAGTGTTCTCCACCTCTTGACCACTTGTGCAGATGATTGCATGTTATCGCAACAGCCGTTATCACTGATTTCTTGTTGGCATCGGTCATTGGTGTTTCTTGGGGTTTGGGTGACAAAATGCCTCCCCAAGGTACCAGATTTGAACTGCACACTTCCAGTGGCGATTTGGTTAGTACTCTCCCACCTCGGTCTTGCCATTCTCCCTGGCCCTTCACAACTAGTTGGTGTGGCGCCAATCGATGTCATCTACACCAGTTTTTTTTTATTATTATTACTATTATTATTATGATAATAATAAGGGTGCTTGTGCAGTGTACGCAATGTATTTTAAATATTATTTTCAAGTTAAATTAAATTTTGGGTTTTTATTACCATACACATAGACGCGAAAAAGTTGTCAAAAAACAAATATATAACAAATAAATGTTATCAAAAGCAAGATAAGTTACTTTTCTACCTAACTGGATATGTTTTTAGTTAAATATTATTTTCAAGTTAAATTAAATTTTGGGTTTTAATTACCATACACATAGACGCGAAAAAGTTGCAAAAAAAACAAATATATACCAAATAAATGTTATCAAAGGCAAGATAAGTTACTCTTTTACCTATCTGGAAGGTGCCAGGAAAACTAGTCCCGGGAAAACTCGTTTCCGGAAAACCCGTACCCGGAAAACCCGTACCCGGAAAACTCACCCCTTTTTGCTAGGTAGGAAAACTGGTCCCTTATTGAATAAATATCGACGGAAAACACATTTTATTACCGTTCTTGAAGGAGATATTGTTTTTAAAAGAGACTATGCACCCCCATAATATTTAAAAAAAAAAAAAATTTAACTCTTGCTTAAAAAAATAAACTTGATCACGGAGTTAAGATATGAAAAACGAAACCAAATATTTATTTAAAACAATACTCTAGTTTTAACACTTTTTGTGTCATTACGAAACAAAAATAAAGAAAGAAAACACGTATTATCAAAGAAAGCAATTATTTTATTTAGAAGAATTAATTCAGTTTAAATAATTCTTGTGTTATTACAAAACAACAAAAAAGAAAACACGGTCTTATGTAATTTTGGTACCGCGCTGAAATAATAACGTTATTATTTCGAAAGCCATTCTTAACATGGGGAGGAGAGGGTATCGTTTAAAAGTCATTTCAGTACTTAAAAATATACAAATTTATTATATTTTGGAGGTGGGGGAGACTCGTTTTAAAACTATATCTACCTCAGTATTTTCTTTAATTTTTGGGACATTTTTTTTGTTCAAAATTATTTACTAAGTAATGTCGAGTGCGACATTACTTGTTATTTCTTTTTAATTAAATAAACTCTTTAAAATAAGTTTTAACACCAAAAACTTACAAAGCTAGGTAGAAAACAAAAACTTAGAAAAATCAATTTAATTTTTTTTAAACAATAAACATGTAAAAATATTTTTTTAAATATTATGGGATGTGATGTGCATTATTATTACCTAAAAATATACAAATTTATTATTATTATTTTTTTTTTTTTTGGAGGCGAGGCTCGTTTTAAAACTATATCTAATTTAAAATATTTTCTTTAATTTTCTATTTTTGAGCAATTATCCTCCTAAAACGTGATCCTCTTATGTCGGACATTTTTTGTTCATAAGCAATACTCGACATTACTTCTTTTTTTTTTTTTTTAACTAAATAAACTCTTTAAAATAAGTTGAAAGACCAAAAACTTTCAAAGCTAGGTAGAAAACGAAAACTTAGAAAAATTAATTTAATTTTTTTAAACAAGAGTAAACAAGTAAAAATATTTAAAAAAAATATTATCGGATTTGTATTCTCTTTTAAAGACAATATCTTCTTCAAAAACGGTCATAAAATGTGTTTCAATCGATATTTAATTCAATAAGGGACCAGTGTTCCTACCTAGCAAAAGAGGACGAGTTTTCCGGAGACGAGTTTTCTGGGGACGAGTTTTCCTAATGACCGGTGCCCGGAAAACTCGTCCCGGGAAAACTCGTCTCCGGTAAACCCATACTCGGAAAACTCGTACCCGGAAAACTCACCCCTTTTTGCTAGGTAGGAAAACTGGTCCCTTATTGAATAAATATCGATTAAAAACACATTTTATTACCGTTCTTGAAGGAGATATTGTTTTTAAAAGAGACTATGTACCCCCATAATATTTAAAAAAAATATTTTTAACTCTTGCTTAAAAAAAATAAACTTGATCACGGTGTTAAGATACTAAAAACGAAACCAAATATTTATTTTTTAAAAAAATACTCTAGTTTTAACACTTTTTGTGTCATTACGAAACAAAAATAAAACACGTATTATCAAAGAAAGCAATTATTTTATTTAGAAGAATTAATTCAGTTTAAATAATTCTTGTGTTATCACAAAACAAGAAAAAAAGAAAACACAGTCTTATGTAATTTTGGTACCGCGCTGAAATAATAACGTAATTATTTCGAAAGCCATTCTTAACATGGGGAGGGGAGGGTATCGTTTAAAAGTCATTTCGGGGGCACTTGCAATACTTAAAAATATACAAATTTATTTTCTTTTGGAGGTGAGGGAGGCTCATTTTAAAACTATATCTACCTTAATATTTTCTTTAATTTTCTATTTTTGAGCAACTATCCTCCTAAAACGTGATCCTCTTACGTCGGACATTACTTTCTTTTTTTAAAACTAAATAAACTCTTTAAAATAAGTTGAAAGACCAAAACCTTTCAAGGCTAGGTAGAAAACGAAAACTTAGAAAAATTAATTTAATTTTTTTTAAACAAGAGTAAACAAGTAAAAATATTTAAAAAAAAAAAAAAATATTATGCGATGGGCATTCTCTTTTAAACCCAATATCTTCTTCAAAAACGGTCATAAAATATGTTTTCAATCGATATTTATTCAATAAGGGACCCGTTTTCCTACCTAGCAAAAGGGTACGAGTTTTCCGGGGACGAATTTTCCTAAATTCAGCGTGACCACGTGATTGAATACGGGAAACTTTCTATATCTACAAGTTAATCAGGAAGTGGCGTTACGCTGTCATATTCACCGGACTACTCTCTCGGTGATGGTGGTAAAATGTTGGTGATTTTACACAAAAATTTGCACATTCCTAATGTTCATATAGGCCCCCCACCTCCCAAATAAAATAAAATAAAACAATAAAGGGGAGAAAATAAATAGAGAAAAAGTGGCCTTATTTACATAGGGAACTATTTTGAGTGTTACACCGGTCGGTAGTATTTTTATTTTTGAAGTTCACTGTATTTTCCATCTTTCTTAGCGGCCGTTCTTTTGAGTATTAGTTTCTTTTTATGAATTGAACAAAGAAATTAGAAACAAGGTTGATTTCTCGGTTTAAAATTATTCATTTTAAAGGTAAGTCTAAAATTACAAAAAGAAAGAATTTGCTAAAATTAAAATAACGTATTTTTATCTATTAAAAATAAGGGGGGAACTGTGGATTTCATTGTTCATATCATAACATTGGTTGGTGCCTATTTAAAATTACACTTTAAAAAAATACAGAAAAATCTTTAAGGTGTAGCTACTCATCACAGAACGAAGATGTAATATTCCAAAAATGACGTATATTGATCAATTCTTTAAATTAAAAAAAAAAACAACAAAAAAAAAACAACAAAAAAAAAACAACAAAAAAAAAAACAATAAAAATTTTCGATTATGAGCGATTTTAACTGGGAGATGACGGTTATCCAGTGGTTAATGACACAGACTGACGACCTGAGTGTCTCAAGTTCAAATCTAGTTCGTTCCACAAAAATCATCGTAAATGTGTAGTTTAGCGGCGTAAATTATGTGACAAACAAAAATTTATAAAAACTATTTATTTTTATATAAAACACATGATTATACCCAAAGGCTGAAATAAAACCATAAAAAATTCATTTTTATTATTTTTTTCTTTTCGTGGTTGTTTATTAGACTCAATAAAGGCCGCCGGGCCGTCGTATTGCTTTTAGAATTTGACCTTTCTAAAATTTTACAGATTGTCCTTTTTAAGGCCAAATTTAGACTTTTTTACGCTCTTTCATTACACACGATATATATATATATATATATATATATATATATATATATATATATATATATATATGGTGAAACTGGTAATTAGTAAAAACCTTAAGAGAGTGCTCAATACTATTGCAGGACAAATATGTGTTTTTTTTTATTACCGTTTTATCTGGTTATATATGTTTCGGATGTTGGACCATGTTTACGATCTAACAGCCTCGTCAGACCTTACATAGGTGGTTGTTAGTATTTGGGAGAAGTGTTTTAGAAGAAATACGAAAAAAAGGGGGGGTAGGAGTAATAAGAGGGAAGGAGACGGGTATCGACAATATTTCAGTTTTGAAGATTAAAATACATTAGATTGTATTGTGTGTGGGGGGGGTAGCAGATTCAGGTAGGCATGGATGGAGATATAGGGTGGGGGGGTAGAGAGAGGATGGTAAAGAAAAAAGAGAGGGGTAAGAAGGGGAAGGGGGAGGAGTTTCAGCTCATTGTCAACTAAAATGAACAAGTCGACTTATAGCGACTACGAAATTTTTAAATGGAACCTTGTACTTCTCAAATACATGACACCTACACAAACCCTTTCTCTCTCTCTCTCTCTCTCTCTCTCTCTCTCTCTCTCTCTCCCTCCCTCTCTCATCTACTTCATATACCTGGCTGAACAAGCAAAAAGCAGTAAAAATTTAAAACCTAAAAATTGAAGCTCGCCCCCTCCTCTCCTTATCCTCCTCTCTTTTTCTCTACCATCCTCTCTCCACGTCCCTCTCCCTATATCCATAAATCTCCACCCACGCTTACCTGAATCTGCTACCCCCCCCACACATACACACAATACAATCTAATGTATTTTAACCTTCAAAACTGAAATATTGTCGATACCCGTCTTCCTCCCCCTTATTATCTCCTACCCCCCTTTTTTCTCGTATTTCTTCTAAAACACTTCTTCCAAATACTAACAACCATCTGTGTAAGGTCTGACGAGGCTGTTGGATTGTAAATATGGTTCGACATCCGAAACATATGTAACCAAACAGATAAAACGGTAATAAAAAATAAAAAACACACACACATATATATATGATGGCCAAAAACATGGTTTCATTAAAGAGCGTAAAAAAAGACCAAGTTTTGCCTTAAAAAGCCAATCTGTCAAATCTTAGGAAGGCCAAATTTTAAAAGCAATATGGCGACCTTGGATATCGTATATTTAGTCTAATAAAAATGATGAAAAGATAAAAATGAAAGTTTTTTTTTTTGTTTTATTTCAGTCCTAGGATCTAAAGCAATGGTGCATAAAAGGAGACACTAACTTTGAAACACACCGGAAGTTGGCACACACGGCTCTCAATTTAGGTATGGAAGCACAGAAGCGATACAATTTTCAATTATATTTTATGTTTATTTTTTAAACTTAATTAAACATAGTTATTTAAAAAGATATGTGATTAAAAAATAAAATAATTGATAAAAAAGTTTATGTATTTTTATAAATTTTTTGTTATTTTTCAACCATATTTAGGTTTTATTTTTATTTATTTTTTTTTTTTTTCAAATATAGTCTTTTTTATTTAAACCTAAATAATCTATTACGATATTTTTTTATCAATTATTATTTTTTATTTTTTAATCGCATATCTTTTCAAATAACTATGTTATTTTTTTATCTATTTTTTTTATTACATTTTCACCCCAAACAAGGCAAATTACCACTTTTGTGTAGGGGCTACTATCAGGGGCAACAACTACTGGGGTACTATGTAGGGATTTGGGCAGCAAGATGTCGGTTCACGTTACACTTGAACTTCTGCACGTCAGTACTGTTGGGGAAGCAGAGACCTGGAATGGAATTCCAGAGTCTAGCGGTTTTTGGGAAGAAACTATTGGAGTAAAAAGATCTTTAACATTTAGGGATCTCTACAGTGTGGGGGTGGGATTTAGCAGCCTGTCGGGTTTGACGAGGGTGCTC
Organism: Euprymna scolopes; assembly: GCF_053919585.1. Classification (NCBI taxonomy): domain Eukaryota; kingdom Metazoa; phylum Mollusca; class Cephalopoda; order Sepiida; family Sepiolidae; genus Euprymna; species Euprymna scolopes. The sequence goes on along the minus strand of NC_136498.1, from coordinate 115,735,658 downwards.
ACGTCGTGGGGGCACAAGTGATTGCAGTTCGTCAGAGCATTCACCACTAAAATACTTGTAGAAAAGGCAGAGGGATGCAACATTTCGTCGATGGGACAGAGGCTGAAGCTTAGATGCCAGTTCAGGGCCTATCAGGTTTGCGACTCTCTTTTGAACATTGTCAAGGAGCGAGAGACTAGTAGCAGATGCACCAGCCCAGATGTGACAGCAATACTCCATACATGGGCGAATGGTGGCCTTATAGAGGTACAGGATAATTTCGGGTGTTAGTAGTTGTCTAGCACGGTAGAGAGAGCCTATGTTCTTTGCAGCAGCCCTGGCAATGCCTTCAATGTAATTGTTCCAACTCCTGTTTCCTGTGAATGTTAGGCCAAGGAGTTTGAAAGATGTACTCTCAGATAAAGAGTCGTTGGCCATTGCTATAGGTGGTGGAGAGGGTTTCTTGTAATTATTGAATGAAACTAGTTTTAAGTTATATTTTTTGTGAAACTATTTAAATATTTAAAAAATATATTTATTTACAGAAACATGAAAAAAAACTATGAACGTGTCACATTTTTTAGTTTTAGCAATTTGAAAAAGGTGGATGTGCAACAGAAAATAGTTTAACAGTTTAAAAATGTGAATATTTCACATATGTTAAAAACACTAAATTCAAACAACATAAGTACGATAGATTACGCAGGTGTAAATAATAAAAAAAACTATTAAAAAAACTAAAAAAAAAAACTAAATATGTTTGAAAAAATATATTAACAAAAAATTTATAAAATTTATAAAAATACATAAAAATTAAAAAAAGTCATTGATAAAAAAGATTACATATTTTTATATATTTTTATTATAAGGGCGTGGAAAAAAAATAAACATAAAATATATTTGAAAATTGTATCAATTCTGTGCCTCCATACCTAAATTGAAAGATGCATGTACCAACTTCCGGTGTGTTTCAAAGTTCCTGTTTCCTTTTATGCACCATTACCAAAATATTATTAGACCCAAAGGTTGAAATAAATATTTTTTCATTATTTTTTATTAGACTAAATATATGACATTCAAGGCCGCCGTATTGCTTTTAAAATTTGGCCTTACTAAAGTTTGACAGATTGGCATTTTTAAGGCTAAATTTGGCTTTTTTACGCTCTTTCACTACAAAAAAAAATATGGCGGCCAAAAACACATGGTTCCATTAAAGAGCATAAAGAAGGCCAAATTTGGCCTTTAAAAGGCCAGTCTGTTAAATCTTCGAAAGGCCGAATTTTAACAGCAGTATGGCGAACTTGAATATAATAAATTTTAGTCTAATAAAAATGAAATTTTTTTCTGGTTTTATTTGAGCCTTAGGATCTAATAATGTGTTTTTGAAAAAATGTTATTGTACTCATTATGGAATAAAGTTTTCATGCAAAAAAATAACTCAATTTGATCAAGTAGTTTTTGTTTTTTTTTGTTTTTACAGAGGAAAATCAAACTTTAATGAGACCGATCGTGTTGCGGCCATCTTGTTTTTGTGGATGAGTAGGGGTTGCCAGAGGAGATAACTCCAATCATCGCTTAAAATTTATCAAAAAGTATTTTGAAACATGGACAGAAAAAAAATACACGGATAAACATTCTAGTTTTTTATTTCACTTATTTTAAAGAGTTTTTTCATCTCTTTTTCATTTTGTCCTTAGCTAATCAATTTTTCATTTAAAGGCACCCCCTCCTAGTGTCTGTAAATAGGCAAATGGTGACGATACAATCGATCTCATTAAAATTTGATTTTCCTCTGTAAAAAAAAAATACTTTACCAAATTAAGTGATTTTTTTTAATGAAAACTTTATTCCATAATGAGTATGTACAATATAACTTTTTTTTTTCAAAATTTTTTTTTTTTTTAATGTCTTGGTTAAACTGTACAAGTGAGAAAAAAACTACTTTATCAAGTTACATCATTTTTGGGATATGACATCTTCGTTCCGTAACGAGTGTGTACATCATAAAGATTTTTTTCTGTACATAAGATTTTTTTATATACATGTAATTCTAAATACACACATATTTTTTTTTAGTGAGCTGTTCAATTTTTAGAGTGAGTGTTCAGTTTATTTTGTTGGTTATTGTAAAAATATAAAATTATTTAATTTGGTATGTATTCAGAATACAGGCCATACTATTTTTAAATAGGATTTTCAAGTTAAATTCAGTTTTTATGGTAAACATGTTCAATAGCTGACCCTAATTGGGGTGACCAGATTATAATAAATATTTGAAGCCAAATCTTTCAAAAAACGGGTTAAAAATGACCAAATTGATAACTATAGCCAAATTTTCACGAATAAAAAAGCCAAATTAAAAAAAACAAAGAATGTGTGTGTAAATATATAAACATTTATGTATTTTTTTACATCATTATTTTTATTTTTTGTGTGCTTGTATAGATGAGTGATGTTGTAAACGTGTGCATTTCATATATATATATATATATATATATATATATATATATATATTTATATATTAAAGAGTTTAGCTCCCAAATATTTGCATCTTTCTTAAGATTTTTTTTCCGAAAAAAAAATGGAAGTTTATTTGTTAATTATTTTATCTTTTTTATGCGATTTGATGACATTTTAAAGTGTTTGTGTATTCTAGAAAATGAATGTCGCATGTAAAATGATTGCCGATAGTTTGTATAAAATAACATTATGCTTTCTGACGGCAACCCAAACAACGCACATGCACGCATTGTTTTATTTATGGCAAGACTATTTGTCAGCGACAATTTTACATGTTATCTGTTTTCAGAATACCTGAAAATTGGTAATGTTGATGGAGATGTTACCATGAGTGTGATTCGGCCCAACGAAATAGTTTGTCTCGAATTTAAATTAAGTAGTTATTTTTCCCATTTTTTTTTCAGTAAATTATAAAAGAAAATCAAAGAATTTGCCTCCAAAATCTTGCATTTGTTAAGTTTTTTATTATCATCATCATTTTTCGGTTTGCTGCCTATACTAACAGATGCCGAAAAAAAGAATGTGCAAGCATTTTTTGAGAATTTATTAAATAGAGCAGTTTCCACAGCTTTTAATATTTTTCCTCTTTAAAAATGCATATTCATTCAAGAGGTTGATTTTCTGTTGTAACATTAGCATCTTTAATATTTTATTTTGAAAACAAAGTTTAATATTTTAATTTAAAAAAAAAACACAATTTACATTTTTTTTCACGTTAATCTCATCGATTACAAACTTAACTTTCAGATTTAAAAAAAAATTGAAAAATGATTTTATCGTCGGGGATCAGTTTTTGGTGCTAGTGCACTTACTGATCCGCGCTATTTTTTAAATCGTATTTCCAAGTTTAATTAAAGTTTTATGTTTTTTATTCAATTGTAAGGTTAAACTATAGAATAGGTACAAAACACCCTCCCCTCCCCATGTTAAGAATGGCTTTTTAAATAATAACGTTATTATTTCAGCACGGATCAATAAGCGCACTAGTACTCAGTTTTTAATTATAAGGCTCTACTAAATTAAACACACACTTTGTGACCATCACTAAGAAAAAGCTGACAAAAATACATAGAATAAAATAATTAACAAAAACAAAAACGGGAATCCAACAAACAAAAAATGCAAATATTTAGCAGCAATTATTATCCAAAAAAGCAGTGATTTTTAAAAAAACAAAACAAAAAAATACAAAGTTTCGTTTTATTTCCTTAGCGAAGGATTCCATGTTTTCGTTCATGAATCAACTTCTGCTCATGAACTTTGAGACAAACTATTTTACATCTTAGAGCCAGGTAACATCTCTGTCAACATTCCCCAAAAACCTATAAATGTCAAATTAAGGTGAAACAACAAATTGACCCCGTTTTTTTTTTTTTTGAAAACTGAACATTTTCTTTATTAATTCTATATAGAGAAAATAGCTATATTGAAGATGTTAACTTTGGACTAAATTGAAGAGGTTAACTTCCAAATATCTGCGTTTTTTTATTATTAGTCCAAAAAAATACGGAAGTTCATTTAACAAATTTGATAAGTATCGAAATAATCCGATGAAAGAAGGAACAGGCGATTTTCACCAAAGTTAATACCTTACACAGCCAGCATCACAAGTGCATTTAATGAGTTTTATTACCACACAAGACGAAAGGCCCAACATATAAAATCAACAGTACATTCTTTGATATCACAGGGTTACGTTCAAAATGAATGTTACTGTTTAGAGCACAATTGAAGCATGATATTTGACTTTTGCAATCTAAACTTTAATGCAAGCCATTATATATAAAAATAATTTTATAAAAGCAACAATAGGTTTTCTACAGTGCAATTTAGGCTACAATGTATTGTGAACTTAGTCACTGTGAGAGGCATGTGAAGCTTCCTCCGGGTGTACCATGATGGGTCCCCAATTAGAACAATCAATCGATTTGATTGAAAAATAGGCTATTTCATCGATTTCGATGATAATAAAAATATGGTAATATGAAACATTCGTTGATCATCATTCAATCCCGAGTAATATCGGGTCACCCTGCTAGTTTAAAATATGACTATTTCAGTAGAATCTCTTGAAATCTTTGCTGATCCAAAGTGTTTTTATGGCTGATGAGTACTGCTGCTTTCAATTAAATAAAATCAAAAATCAACCAAAATTTCCACATTTTACCAAAAGCAAAATAATTAAAAACTAATAAAATCAAATAATTAAGATAACGATCCTCAGTAACTAAAATAATTTATACAAACGTTCTGGTTTAGATAAGAAATATTTCAAGTCTTAGCAGAAACAAGTTTATTTTTGTCTAAGATTTTTTTAATGATGTAATGTTTGGGTTCTTCAAACTATCGTTCAACTCTTGAGAGTTTCCTTTTCACAACTATGATCTTCAGATGTATCTTTATGTTGAACTTGGAAATCTGAACAGAATTTGAATGAAGCCATTTATCTAATCCACTGGGTAGTATGCAAAATGATTTAAAATAAAATTAAATTCAAAATCTGGCGTCAAGTGTCGAGAAAGAAACTAAACGTTTGCAAAGAATAAAGTTGTTCAAATTCATAGATTGTGTGAGATTAAATAATAATAATAGTAATAATAAAGACGGAGATCTATTCTTCCCTAAGCTATAAAATTGATTAGCATTTTCTTTGATCAAGTTTAAATGCTAGAAAAAAAAAGAAAAAAAAACCGGTAGAATCGTAGTTATTTTAACCATTTCTTGGTTGGGAAGTAGAAATGTTTTGATAAACCAAAGAAGTTTACTTCATAAATAAATAAATACAAAAAATAACAGATTTGTTTTGAAAATCAAACTAATGGCTGAGTACAAATCCTAAGTAATTTTCCGGAGGTTGAAAGTTCATTCTTTAGTTCAGAAAATAAAAAGGCAAATTACTTAGAACTTCGACCCAGTCATGATTGATGAGATGAGAAAATGCTACTCCTGGGATTAAATAGAGGGTTCAATTCATAGTTTGTAAATCAAATCTAGTCAATCAGATATTTTCGTTCAACCTGTATTCATAAAGAAATTCCTCCTCTTATATACTTTGGAAAACATTAACTAAATTTTCTTGCACTCAATTTTTCAAGTAGTTTTGTATTATTTTGAAATGTTAACTGAAAAAAAACGATTACTATATTTTGGATCTTATGTATTTGCAGTTGTTTTTGTTAAATGTTATCAGAAAAAAGAAAATCTATTTTATTAACGGATCAGCATTGTATTCATTATATATTTAAAATTCCATCAATAAAAATTTTTTCAAATGTTTTTAATGAATACAATTGTGCCACTTTTCACACAAGGATTAATTTGTCTGTTTCAAACATAAATTTGTATACATCTACTCGACATGTTAAAATAATTGTGTTTAACAAAGAACAATATATGTTTATAGGTTAATATCCTTTCTTGAAATGTATTTTTTCAAAATTTATTTTATAATTGCAGGATCTCTAGCATTCAAAACAAAAAACAAGTCCATCATTGAATTTTAATGGACCATCTATTTTCTTGCCGCCCTAAGAAACACTATTTGGAAATTTCATGTAAATTACCTGAAGTTATGTCTGAAAGAAGAGATATTATTTTCTTATAAACTGTGTAAATCATTATTTTTTGTCAAATTAAATTTTGTTAAAATATATTTGCAAGAGATTTTTTTGTCTCGTCTGATCTCATAAAACACTAACTGAAATGCATATCCCAAGTAGGGTTCATACTACTAAGGCATTCATAAACTGCTTAATTAATGCAAAATTGTAAAACATCGAATATATTTTTAAATAATATCTAGCTAATGGTGAATACTGTAATCTGACTGCAAAAACTGGTACATTTTCAACGGCCTATTCTGAGATTTCGTCAACACACCCAGTGTAATATAAACTTGGAATTTGCTGCAAATTATTCGTTTAAAATAGCTGAGTGGACTTGGCTACTTATTTGAGTAATAATCTAGTAAATCATATTACTGAACGAGTGTTTATTGTCAAAGCTGGTATAACCTTAGTGTGAGCCTTCAGTGAATATTTCCACTTATCTCCCAAGCATCTCTCTCAGTATTTATGGCTTAAAATCAGCCAATCATTCTGAATGTACTCATATTCATTATATCACAAAAATTCTTATACTTAATTTTAAAATACCAAGAGCATACAAAGAGAGTGATATTGTTGTGAAGTGTGTGTTGCAACACGTGAATAATTGCACTTAAGAAAACAGCCATGATCCTTAAAAGTGCACACCTTCAGCGCCTCTTCATAGAAGACAATTTGGAATAGTGCTCTATATCCAAGATAATGAGGAAAATAGTGTTATAAGATTAAAACACTATACATTAAAAAGTATCTAGCTTTTGTTCATCACATAAATAAAACACGTAAAATCTAAACACTGGAGAGTAACCACATTCATGTAAAATATATGACTCTTTCTTTACAAAACTCAACGATGTTGCGGTATGTAAAATATATGACTCTTTTTTTACAAAACTCAACGATGTTGCGGTATGTAAAATATATGACTCTTTTTTTACAAAACTCAACGATGTTGCGGTATGTAAAATATATGACTCTTTTTTACAAAACTCAACGATGTTGTGGTATGTAAAATCAGACTGGAGACAAACTTGTGATGTATGATCTACAAAAGGGATATATTCGTTTGAAGTAGCTGAGTGGACTTTGCTACTATTCAAGTAATAATCTGGTAAATCACACTGCTGAACAAAACTGTATATCGTTGGTGTCCCTTTCCACATCTCTCCCAAGTGTTTCAATCAGTCAGGATTTATGAGAAGAGAAATAGAATTGTAAGATAAAACACTGTACATTTCAAAAAGTATCTAGCTTTTGTTCATCACATAAATAAGCCATATTTTCATAGATAAAATAAAACATTGGAGAGTACCCCCATTTATGTGAAATATATGATTCTTTTGCACAGAAATCGATCATGTTGCAGCATATAAAATCATAGACGGGAGACAAACCATATACTTGTGAAGTATGTAGCTTTAGTTTTACACAAAAAGCCAATATGTTACAACACATACGAACACATACTGGAGAGAAACCATATATTTGTGAAGTATGTGGTTGTGCTTTTTCAAGGAAATCATATTTGTTGCCTCATATGGAAAAACATACAGGCGAGAAAACATATTCCTGTAATATATGTGATGCTTCTTTTTCTTATAAGACAAGTCTACTTCGTCACAACAAAATGCATATTGGAGATAAGCCATATTCTTGTGAAGTATGCGCCTCTTCTTTTACACAGAAATCACATTTGTTGATGCATACAAAAAAGCATACTGGGGAAAGACCATATTTTTGTGAAGTATGTGGCTCTACTTTCACACGTGAAACAGATCTGTTGCAACATGTGCGAACACACACAGGTGAGAAACCATATTCTTGTGAGGTGTGTGGATCTTCTTTTTCACAGAAATCAGCAATGCTGCGGCATGTAAAATCACACACTGGAGCCAAACCATATACTTGTGGTGTATGTAGCTTTAATTTTACATACAAAGCCAATATGTTGCAGCACATGCGAACACATACTGGAGAGAAACCATATATTTGTGAAGTATGTGGCGTTGCTTTTTCAAGGAAATCATATCTGTTGCCTCATATGGAAAAACATACAGGAGAAAAAACATATACTTGTGAAATGTGTAACGCTTCTTTTTCTTATAAAACGAGTCTATTGCGTCATAACAAAATGCACATTGGAGATAAAGCATATTCTTGTGAAGTATGTGGCTCTTCTTTTACACAGAAATCACATTTGTTGAGGCATATGAAAATGCATACAGAGATGAAACAAGAAGGAGAAAGAAGCAAACTTAGAACTTAATTTCTCCAATGATGTTGGGTGAAACAGAGCTGAAAGGGAAAAGATAATAAAATGCCATCTTATGTATGACATGAAAAGAAGCTTCAGATCTCTATCATTCCAGTTATTACAGGAGCAACTGGACTCATGAAAAAGAATTTGAAAAACTATCTTGCAAATATACTAGGTGAACCAAGTGCAAGAGAGATTCAAACAATTGCCCTTAAAGGGATAGTCAGAATCTTAAAAAGATCTCTCGGATGGAGTATCTAAGTTAACTGGTGAATGATGGACATCTAGTAGGAAAAAACATTGAAAGAAAGAGGGCTTAACTGCCTACTAGACACTGTCTTCAAATGCTTAAGGTTCCTCCGTACAATGATCTGTCAGGAACACTCGAGCGTAAGGATAATACAAGTAAATTCTGACTAAATATTCAAAATAACAGTATTTGAAGCCCAAATAAAATCCAGTCAGTATGGATACCCTACACTGGTGTACCTTCTCTAAGTGATGTTGTTATTGATTAGGCCTAGGACAACATAATATTCTTTTCATTGTTTTGACTCTCGAGTGTAGATCCATTGATATCTTATATGCTTTTATATAGAGTGATGTGGTTCTTGGTTGATTAACTGTGTCTAACTGTGTTGGATATGTACTCGAGAGTCAAAACTATAACAAGAATATTCTGTTGTCATAGCTTTATTAATGATGTCATTGATAACTCATTGGAAACTCGGTGATCCATCAGTTATTCAAAGCAGGATTCAGATACAACGGTTCAGCAACTTAGAAACCTGATGATAAACACTGGTTAGATCAATACCTGATAACAGTATTTGAAGCCCAAATAAAATCCAGTCAGTATGGATACCCTACACTGGCTTATACAAAGATTGGTGTACCTTCTCTAAGTGATGTTGTTTATTGTAACAACACTAAGCTAGACTAGATTAATTCTTGTCCTGGAATCCAAAATAATAGAAGAAAGATATACTATAATGTCGTCGATTTTGCAATATCCTTTGTAGTGGATGTTGTAAAATTCTGTATACAATGCCGAGAAAGACAAACTAAATGGACGAACAACAAATCAAGAAACAACACTCATAAAAATATGTAACTCACAAACTGCGCGAATTTATTACAGTTGATTGGTACAAGACATGTGTATAAGAAAAACAGGAGGAGAGAAAATTTCAAATTTAATGACGGTTAGTCTATATAAACAATGAGAAGTGGGAGGGGTTTTTCCACTGAAGAATGTTAACATAGAAATTGGTGTCCGAGAATGAAGTTAGCCATAATCGATCATTTAACATTACTGTACTCTTTACCACTCAAACTGAGATACAACACAATCACAATGACCAAGACGAATGAGAAATTCTAGTTATCAAAATTCTCTCAATACCTTGCCAATCAAAGACACCTAACCTTATCTATCATAGATGAATGAAATTTTCTCATCTTCCAGTACTGATAAGTATCCTTATAGGATTTATTTTTCAGGCAGATTAAAAAAAAATCAATTACTAAAAGCCCTCCAAGAATACAAAGCTTCCTATTTGCACTGCAGAAATATGAATTTGAAGTGATATATATATGCTCAATCGAGAATCCGTAATTGCTGATGCATTATCGTGGGCATATATATTGGACAATAGACAACAGATATCAGATACGGAGATGGATAAATATATCCATACTATTTTAAGTCAATTTCCTATAAGCGATCAAAAACTCGATGTCTACCGAGAAGAAATGGGGGTGGGAATGCTGATGAAATATGCAACATTAATTTGGCCAGAAAATAAACATGTGCCATCCAAAATAGCGCCATACATGCCCGTTTGTGATGAGATATAGGTTGTGAAGAGACTAGTATTGAAAGGTACACGAATAGTAGTTCCAAATTCTCTAAGAAAAAAGCCCTACAAAAGATCCTTACTAGACATTTAGGGATAGAAAAGTGCATTGCAAGAGCGAAGAAAGTCATAGCATAAATATGTAGATAAAAGAAATGTTAATCACAGAAACCAACAACTGTCAATACCATTAATTATAAAAAAAACTAGAGTTACCTCCCTTTTCGTCTTCTCATTTCCTTTCCTTACACTTTAAATAAGGCCCCGTCTCATTGGCCAAAGGTGCCGCTCATCGACCAATCACGGCAACCCATTTATTAAGCGGGACTAGAGATTCCCTTTAAACTCCCTCTTTCGTTCGAACCTCTGTGAAGGAAAGACTTATTATTTCATCTCTCTTCTTTCTGAACTTGAATGGGGCCGTCAAACCAAAGACGTTAAAATAAAAACTTTTTGGACTTCTTAAAAAGCCACAAACGCAATTGTTTTGCAAAATTGTTTTATATTTGTATTTATTTGAAGTTAAATACACTTTTATTGTTCTCCGACTTGTATATTCGTGTTTCTTTTTCGTCTGAGTCCTAAGTGTCTGGTCGAAACACAACATAATGCACCATGAAATACATGTAACACCATGGATGAAAGTTGCAGCAGACATTTTTTAATTATTTAATAAAGCATACATAGTAATAATAGACTCCACAACGAGATACTTCAATATCCACAAACTTGATGGCTGCAAATCACGCAGTGATGAATAAAACAAAAAAACAGTTTCACAAAATTCGGTATTTCACAAATAATGATCAGCGACAGTCGATCGGAGTATGGATCATCAGAATTTAGACAGTTTGCTAAAGATTAGGATTTCAGACACATCACGGGTGGGTCCGAATTATCCATAATCTAATGGATTGGTGGAAACAAATATACAAACAATTAAAAGAACACTAAAGAAATCCTTTGAAAATGACCAAGATCCATATCTAACAATGCTAGTGTTACAGACCTCCCCATTAAATGATAAATCACCGTCACCAGCCCAACAGTTAATGAAAAGAACGCTAAGGAGAAACCTTCTCAACATCTTGCATAATAAATTAAATTAGGTCAAGATCAAACAAATGAATTATTGTACCATTTTTTATTGTTATCTTTTTTTGTTTTGACACATCAATAAAAATGTTTTAAAAATTGGGAGTTAAGTAGGATGTCCCGCAGTATGAAAGGGTGAATGCGGTATTATGGTGAAAGATACTAGCTGGGAGAAACTTTTGATTTTGTTTAGTTCTGGAGTGACAAGGATGACCAACAACACCCACAATCCCCCCCCCTTTTGAGTTGGCCATGTGCCTAAGTTTTTTGTTCATTGTTGATTTTGACTGTATTTTTAACATGAATAAAAGATTTAATATCTCAAAGTGTAGTATCTGTTCTTTAGATCAGCTGCATTTCTTGTTTTCTGTCAGTGGAGGAGAAATCCTTCACGACTGAGACAATTTTTATTTTTGTTCCTTTTCTCCACGTTAAAAAACGACCCTGGTGTCTAACTCTGTCCCGTGGGGAGGCATTAAAAATAGGAACAAATCAATGAAAAGGCATGAAGTAGACACAAAGTTCAAAGAACTACCAACACGAAGAAGCTGTTCGTATTCGATCTCAAGAAAAATGGAACCTGAAAAATTAAAAGAGTCTTATCCGTATCTAATAAAAACCAAACAAGGAAAATATTTAAGACGTAACAGGCGTCACCTCTTAAAAACAAAAGAAAATTCAAAACTCAAAGTTAGATACGACTATAAAAATATATATTCAATCAAGAAAATAGCCAAAAACAAGTCGTATCACAAACGGGCATGGAAAATAGAACAATAACAAATTTCACAAAGAGAAGAAAAACAATTAGGATTCCAGCCAGATACAGACACTCTAATTAAATACATATGATAGATGAGAAAATTAAAAATAAAGTTTTTATTTTTCAGTAAAAAACCGGACATGTTGTATACATCAAGTAAATACGACTTACTTTTCTTTGATTGTGATTACTTCCACTATCACCATTGCCTGCAACCTCCCACCACAGTCACGTGGTATTTCTTAAAAACTACTCTCTTTTTCAGTGTTGATAAAATTATTGTTCCGTTAAAAACCTACGTTTCTCTGTTCTCTTGGTGTTGTTACATCTATATCAGTAGGTGTATCAGAAATTTCGTGAAAATAGTGAATAATTCCACCCCATCTTTCCAAGCTTATAGCTCCTCGAGAAATGTAATTCAAGCCCTAATTTTTTTTTCAATTAAAGGAGCAAGGACCAAGGTTTCATTAAGAAAAAAACAACAAAAAAAAAACGTGTTTTTTTTTTAAAGTTTTAAACTTCGGACTTTACAGGTAAATTTCTAAAAAACAGTACTTTTTTTGTTTTAAATTTGAATATATCATTTATTGACCTTTTCTCTTCAATTTGTGATATATAACACTTTGGTGAGTAAATTAATTATTTACTTTTTAATAGACATTTCAAAATGGGAGGCGTGAATTATTCGACCCTCTGTCTTTCCAAGCTTATAACTCCTCGAAAAATGTAATTCAAGCCCTAATTTTTTTTTCAATTAAAGGAGCAAGGAACAAGGTTTCATTAAAAAAAAAAGAATAAAAACAAATAACGTGTTTTAAAAAAAAGGTTTTAAACTTCAAACTTTACAGGTAAAATTCTAAAAAACACTACGTTTTTTTTTGTTTTAAATTTGAATATATTATTTACTGACATTTTCTCTTCAATTTGTGAGTAAATTAATTATTTACTTTTCGGTGAGTAAATTAATTATTTACTTTTTAATAGACACTTGAAAATGGGGGGGGAGCGTGAATAAAAAAAAACGTTTGTCTAAAATATTATATTCGGTTTATTGGAAAGAACATAAAATTTCCCATTGACCTTGAAAATATCGTAAAAATAGAATCAATAGAAAAATTTTGATAGATTTTTTAAGTTTAAAAATTGAAAAATATTGAGTTCGAAAAATTCATTAGTTTAAAAAAAAAAAAAAAAATTTCTATTACTTTTAAAACAACTTTATTTTGTTTATTTTGGGAGTATAATCCATAAAGAAAATAAACAAGCCACTTTTAACAGAGAAATTACGAGATTTTTATATTTTATTCCCAGTTTCGTGTTAGGGGTGTCAAAAATTTCTACAAAAATTCTGATACACCTACTGCTTCCAGCAATTCCAGCTGATTCTGGCGACTCTCCGATTTACTCCTGCACTCCTGCAGTGACCCCAGTTTACTTTACTGGCTCTCCAGCTTACACCTGCAGCGATAGGTGTGTCAGAATTTTGGGGAAATTTTTGACACGCCTAACAAAAAAACTGCGAATAAAATATTAAAAACTCGTAATTTTTCTTTTTAAAGTGGGTTGTTTATTTTCTTTATGGAATATACTTCCAAAATAAACTATTGACGTCGTTTAAAAAAATAATAGAAATATTATATTTAAAAAAAAAAAACAGCGTTTACAAAGTGCCTGCGCGCCTTCATGCAGCCATTTTGTTTGCATAATTAAATCAATTGAATTTTACGAGTTAATTTTTTTTTTCAATTTTTTCACTTTAAAAATCTATCAAAATTTTTCTATTGGTTCAATTTTTACGATATTTTACGCTTCAATGTGAAATTTTATGCTTTTTCCAATAGCCGAATATAATATTCTAGACAAGGGTCTTTTTATAAATTCACACCCCCTCCATTTTGAAATGTCTATTAAAATGAAAATAATTAATTTTTTCGCCTCAAATTTATATATCACAAATTGAAGATAAAAGATCAATAAATAAAATAAGCTAATTTAAAACAAAAAAACATAGTTATTTTCAAATTTACCTGTAAAGTCCAAAATTTAAAACCTTTCTTTTAAACCACGTTGATTTTTTTTAAATGAAACCTTATAATTTTCTTATATTGCACAGAAAGTTTCGTTTTATTACAACAATTATTCAATTTCTTTTTTTTTTTTTAGATATTAAAAAATATTCACACCATAAAGTGGAAATAAAATATATTTAATCAAAAACTCATGTATTTCTTTGAGAAAAGAAAAAAATATTCAACCGTTTTTTCAAGGCAAAAACTTATAAGTAAAATGTGACTAGTTTTCAACTATGGAGTCACAAATTTCTTCAAGTGCAAAGCTAGACGGCTAATGCGAACGTGTGGTTTTTATGTCCTTCTGTTCATCCGTAGTTCAAAAAATGAATCACTGGTTCGACGTTTAGCTAAACACTGTAATAATGTTTACGTAATAGCAGGGTTTTCAAATACTTGTTTAAAAAAATTCTTTTATTTAAAAAATACATGGAATTTAAAATATAAATATGGATAAATTTTTAACAATGAAGAATTGAACTACCCATTGAATAGTATTTTTTATAGGTAAGAGATTTTTTTGGCGTTTATATATACATATTTTATCGAAGCAAGTTAAAATACGTTGATTTTCTTTAAATCTTTTTTAAAGAAAACCGATTAAAAACACAAATATTGCATAATTTGCTATTAAACCTGTTATTTTTTTTTTTTAATTTTGGTCTTTGCTCCTTTAATTGAAAAGAAATTGGGGTTTGAATTACATTTTTCAAGTAGTTATAAGCTTCGAAAGATAGTAAGTTGAATTATTAAAGTTCTTATCACATCATTTATAATGGCCGCTTCTGATACACCTACTACAACGATCACAGTGCCTCCAGCTCTCTCCTGCAGCTCCTACGGCCCTTGGAGCAATTATCTGCTCCAATTTCCACTGACACCCAGCAACCTGTTCCAGTGCCCACTGACGTCTGACTACCAATTCCTAGGGACCCAAGAATCTCAACCATCATGAGACGCCCGTTCTTGCTCCACCTGATCCTGAATTCAATGCCGTATATATATATATATATATATATATATATATATATATATATATATATATATATATATATATATATATATATATATATATATTTCTTGGTAAACAATAAAACACGATACACTTTGTCTTCAACCAATCATTTGTGTTTGTCATCCTTTTTCACTATTGCCGTTGCCATTTTGTGCTTTGTGTCTACTTTATTAGTTGTACGGTCGATTGGCACCTTTACTGTCATGTTGGGGTTTAATCCGATAGGATGGTTGTGATAAAGAATGGATAAGAAAAAATACGAGCTTTATAGAATACAGGTTTTATTTACAAAAGACGCCATGATAGGCATTCGTACAAGGGAATTAACTCTTCCTAACTTCCGATTTGTCCAGGGGACTTAACTAACAAAATATTTACCGCCTTTTGCAGCTTTGCAACAGTATTATATAGACATGGCCAAAAGACTGAGAAAAATCAAGTTGATGTTTTTTTTTAAACTAATTACAATCTATTAAAATCAAAACGCCAATTCCTTCAATGTGCTTGCTAGGCCTAAGTGACTCGTGAGGCTCGATCTTGGCATTAACGGGCTTTGTATTTTTTTATTTATTGATTTATTTTTTTGTGACGCTTGGTCATCGTTTGTTTGCATCTGATGTTTTTTTGGTCTTGGCATTGGAACCAGCTTTGTATTTCTTTTTTCTTGTGATGCCTGCTTGATCATCGTTTGTTTGCACCTGATGATTTTTTTTAACTGTCTGTATCGACTGCCCTCACAGCTAAGTTTATGGTCACTTAGTTTTTAACGAATTCAATATTTTATTGAATTTTGTTTGAAAAAATGGTCAGTCGATCGCTTTTGATCGACTTTGAATGCTTTGCTTACCTTTGTATCATTATTTCATTGGTTGATTTCAGTCACATGATGTCAACAAGCACGCAAAGGATAATCTTATGATTTTGATCGGTTGTTCTTTAAGTAGAGATTCGTGTTTTGATGAGAAAATTGTAACGTGTATTTGCCGTTACTGCAGGGAATCCCACGTAAACGACAAATTGCAGATAACTATTGTAATTTAAAAAAAAAAAAAAAACTTTCACAGTTGTATGTTTTGGGTTTTTTTTTTTTTTCTGGAATCCATTCGTCAAAGCATTTTCTTCTTATTGGTATATTGACAACATTCAAAAATACGATTCAATTTTTACGATATTTTCAGGGTTAATGTAAAATTTTATCCTCTTTCCAATAAACCGAATATAATATTTTAGACAAACGTTTTTTTTTTAATTCAAGCCCCCTCCCATATTGAAATGTCTATTAAAAAGTAAATAATTAATTTACCCACCAACGTTTTATATATCACAAATCGAAGATAAAAGATCAATAAATAATATATTCAAATTTAAAACAAAAAAGAAGTGTTTTTTAGAAATTCACCTGTAAAGTCCGAAGTTTAAAACTTAAAAAAACAAACAAAAAAAACAAAAAAAAACACGTTTTTGTTTTTAAAATGAAACCTTGGTCCTTGCTCCTTTAATTGAAAAAAAAATATAGGGTTTGAATTACATTTTTCGAGTAGTTATAAGCTTGAAAAGACAGGGGGTCGAATTATTCAATATATTTTCACGCATTCGTAAGGTCAGTTTCTGACACACCTAGTGTAAGGATAGTATGAATATTATACCAGCTTGTTGACAGAGAGATTAGTTCAGTGTACACGTTGTAGTCAGAATAAAGAATTAGACAGTTCTGTGACGTAGATTAGTTAAGCCAGTTAATGGAGAAAGAAAGGGAGAGGTATTCAATGTGTTTACGTGTTGTGGTGAATAGTAGTAGTGTGCGTCTAGTCTATGTATCGACATGAGTAGTCCTGTAGCTTGTAAGGAAAGTTTGCGCGTATACCACATGCTGTAGACAAAGTATTAAAGAGTCCTGTAGCATGAGAAAAAATATCGGGGGCGAAGATAAGCATGTTGGCTTGTGGTACTCACATTAGCTGGGAGCCAAAGCCCCCCCCCCCCTCTCCCCAGCGAAGTGTGCTGCCGACCAGAGAAGGGAAAAAGAGAAGAAGCATTGTTGGTTTCCCATTTCATATACTCGGTCACGTGATTGTAACTGTGTAAATACGTCTGTGTAGGAATTAAAAATGTTTCTGATCTTAAACATTATTATATGAAGTCATTTTGAGTAAAAGTTAATTTATTTTACTCATCTAAACTCGAGAAATCCACAATTAAAAAGTGCAAACATTCAATGAATAAAATTCAAGATGGCTGAATTTCATAGCGCAAGTAACAGCCTTGAACTTATGATCAAAATTCAAGATCGAGTGATACGGAATGAACTGAGGCAAAACTAACAAATTATTTAGCTTCGGTGCTCTCACTGGAACGAGCATGTCTTCATTGAAAACCTGGTAATAAATGTTAGTATAATCCAAGCAGGACTATTGGATTTACATTCAGAAGTTTTCTGACTCCAAGTATATAAAATCCATACAGAAAAATGCTTCAGGTTGCCGAATTACTATGAAAATAATCTAGTGATTAACTCCAATCTACAAGTTCACAGCAATGATAATGATAATGACGTGATCTTACATACCAAAACTGCCACTCTACAAATCTTTAGTAATAAAACCAATTATATTCAACAATCACAAAACGAAAACAACCAGCATGCTAGGAAGAAGAGTAAAAGGCTTTGAGTTTCCTAATAAAACAGTTAATCATGTTGACACACTGGCTCCCATTAGATCATCGAAGTTAAGCTACATTGAGCCTGGTCAATATGAAACTGAGAGACTATTTGATAATACCAGGTGCTGTATGTGCCCTGAAGTCTGGAGACAACCTCCACCAACTCAAATGCATTCGGAGATACCTAATGTCGCGATATCAATGAAGCATTTGACCTAGGAACAACTACTGAATGCACAGCACAATGGTGGTTTAAGAAATTTTGTGGTGGCAACAACAGTCTTGAAGATGATGAGCATAGTTGTCGATCATTAGATGCTGACAACAATCAATTAAGAGCCTTTGTCAAAGCCAATCTACACACAACATTGGGCCTGGTCAATATGAAACTGAGAGACCATTTGATAATACCAGATGTTGTATGTACTCTGAAGTTTGGAGAGTGACAACCTCCTCCAACTCATTTACCCCAATTCATTTGGAGATACCTAAAATTTCGATTTGCAAAGTGTAACCAGCAATGATTTTTCTGAAGATATAAAATGCTGAACAAATTTTCTATCAATAAGGTCAGGAAAAAAAGGATTTATTTTATTATAGAAAAGAAATTTTGGTTTTCATCAATCTAAGATGCTTGTGTGTGTACATGTGTGTATTATATCTTATGTATAAAGTCAATTTATTTTTCGATTTTTATTCTAGCTTGTCAATTCTTTTGGTAAATATTTACCACCAGTTGTAAAGAAGAATAAAATACAATTCGAATTAATTCCTTTGAGAAAATACTTTTACAGGATCAGAATTATGTTGATATATTAAAATGTACATGCATTTTTATTCTGCAATACACCTTTTTTTTCTTATTCACTGTGAACAAGGCATATTATCACTTGGACATAAGGACTATTATTTGAAACCATGTTTACAGGGACACTATGTAGAGAATTGAGCAGCAAGATGTCTGTTCACATTGTATTTACATGTAGGCATATTATTATAGTTAGGGAAGCTGAAAACAAAGAAGAATTCCAAAATCTAGCAATTTAAGAAACTATTAAAGTAGATATATCAGGCATCTAGGGACCTCTTTAGTGAAGAGGCGAAGTTTTACCACATCTCAGAAACAAAATGTTTCATGTTTCAGCCAACTATTACTCTGGCCTTCGTCAGGTGGTAACCGCAACGGGATAGGAACTCCAAATCCTCTAACTGCATCCTCAACAATTACTGCCTTCCATAGTTGCTGTCGTCTCACCATGTTTTGACCAAGTAAGCCTTTGGCCGGTTTTGGGTAGGATTGAAACTGCTAGCTTCAAACAATACTCACCTGGAAGCGTAGAGAGTCAACATCTCTATCCACTGTGCCATGGGCCCCGAAGGATTGTGGATTTATAAGACCAAAAAATCAAACCTTGATCACCCTTCCGGGCTCGTGTAAATTAAAATCAACATAATCAATAGAAGATACTTTTTTTTTTATTTCTAATCTAGAGAATTGCTTCTAGAGTTGCATTGCTATTCAATTTTCTCTCCAGATTTATTGTTAAATATTATTTTGTAATTAAAAAAAGTAAATATATGCATTTTACAATATATTTACTTGCATGCAAGTATTCACATTGAGAGAAATAGTATTGCCTTCTAAAACTGAAATAAGAAAATGCGGGTTTGTATTACTGTACACATAGATTCGAAAAAGTTAATTTTTGTATATATTACTATTTTCGACATGGCAATTAAGTACTTAATATTGTTTTTTCTTAAAACGACATATTAAAAAAAAATCGATCTATCGACTCTATCTTAAGCACCAAAAAACTCTTCCAGCAAAAAAAAAAAAAAAATCTTTATAATGCGTTTCTCTCACAAAAACGATTTATATGCTGTTATTAAATGTTAAAATGGGTTTGTATTACTGTACACATAGATTCGAAAAAGTTGTCAAAAAAACAAATACATAACAAATAAATGTTATCAAAATCAAGATAAGTTACTTTTCTACCTAACTGGATATATTTTTTGTGTTTTTATTCAATGTAACATGTTTATTCAGCTCGAAAAGCATAGTGTTTACCGATGTATTGGAAAATTCAAAATGGCGCCCGACACTCTCTTTAACGCGGTAAGTTCAGGAAAAGATGTTATAAATAATAAACTAGAGAAAATACTGTTAGAAATTCGCTCATTATATGTTGCCGTGACATAAGTTGACATATATTCGGTGTTTTTTAAATAGTATTTTATCTAGTTTATTATTTATAACACCTTTTCCCAAACTTACCATGTTAAAGATAGTGTCCGGTGCCATTTTAAATTTTCCAATACATCGGTAAACACTGTATGTTTTTCAAGCTGAATAAACATGTTAGATTGAATAAAAACAAAAAAAAAATGTATCCAGTTTGGTAGAAACGTAACTTATCTTGCCTTTGATAGCATTTATTTGTTATATATTTGTTTTTTGACAACTTTTTCGAATCTATGTGTACAGTAATACAAACCCGAAAATGCAAATAAAACTGGTATTTAGAAAATAAAAGTAGTATTTAGAAAATTCTGATCTCTAAAAATGACAAAATGTATTCTCATCTAATAAATAAAAATAATCTAATATATAAATGACTATATCTATGTCTCCATATTTTCAAACTGTATCTCTTCCAAAACTAAAAGTCACAGTGCTAGGGGCCTCAAATGATCGGATTTTTTTACGGGCCATTTTTTTATGGGTCTTTAGCTGGTTAAAATTGTTTTTAAGGGGGTCAATAATGGGTCAAAATTGAAAGAAATTGTTAACCATTTTGTATATTCATCTTAGTTTATTTTTAATCGATTCATATACAGGTCATGTTGGTACAGTGGTAACGTCACCAGCTTTGAATGCTACAGTTTTGATTTCGATTCTAGCTAATGGCGCCTAAATACTTTTTTTTTTTTACTTTTGAAATCACGACTCTATAATAATATATATGAAATCTGAACAAATTAAAATATCACATTTAAGCGTATTTTATGCCTGGGCAAAGCCGAGCCCTCTCCTCCCCCCCCCCTCCAGTAAAAAATATATGTGAGTAAGATATTAATATGTGAGTTTTCAGATTAGAAAATACAGATTACAATTTATTTAACGATTGTAATTAAAAGAAAATGTAGGTTAAGGCAGTATTGTTTTTTTTTTTCATTTTACTTCAAAGTTCTCAGAAATTAAGTCCCCTTAGGGCAAACACTTGATCTCTATATTGAGTACAAAATTGACCTTACTGGTAATAGGGGATAATACATAAAAGAGAATAACCGAAATGAAATTGCTCCATCAAAAATATTTAATAGCAATTATTTTGTTAAATTGGTTTTATCTTATAAATCTATTTCAATAAATTAAGTTTTCAACAAATGATATTATGCATAATAATTCCCTCTTGTTTGGATGTAGGTTGCTCTTTAAACCAGTCTAATATGAACGTTTACATGTGACACAAAATGCTTCCTTCTTGTAATCGTGCTCGCATGTTACCTTTGTTTCATTTTCCTTCAAAGTTCTCAGAAATGAAGTGACCTCCTACCTACTTGAAGCATATAAAATTTGCCATAATGACATAAGTCGGCATTAAATAACCCGACAAGGTTAATGTGCCGTAAAATGAAGCAAGCAAACCAAATACTCTAGATAACTATTTAAAGACATAAACAACTTGAAGAATAATTTTTTACCAAAATGACAAAATTATTCGACACTGAATAATCCGTAAATGCCGTTAAATAAAACAATCAAACCTACTTCTATGAGACACATAGATATTCGAATGTTTCATTAAATTCTTTCTCACACACTGAGTCAGAAAGAAGTGAAGAACATGAATTTTCCTCTCGCTAATTCGAGCAATTAATAGTTTTATATTTTTGTTATATCTTTTTGTGCTTGATCTTACCAAATTACAAGACAAGAATTCATCAAATCCAGCGGAGTATACAGCTTAGTGCGTAGGCAACATCACTTGGCAAAGGTGCACTATTCGGCATATAAACAAGTGGGAGTATGCATACCAAGGGGATCTTATTTGGGATGCGAATATAACATCATTTACTCATAAGAGGAAGTATTCTAAGGTCATATTGTCCTGACAAACAACTATATAGAGACCTTTGACAGTCAAGGATGATGCATTCAAATTCTTGTTTAGTATTAGGCTGGTGCAAAAATAATGTCGTTGAACATAAAAAACATTATTTTTGCATCAACCTAATTGGTATTAAAATTCTTTCACATGTTTTTGAAGGTTTACCCAGTCCAAACTTGTAATAAAAGCAGCCCCATCATAATATATACCAGCCAGAAGGAAACTTTAATTTATTTCATTACTAAGATTCTTGCTTGCTTTGGGATCAGACCTATTCTTTTATAATGAAGTATGGTTCGTATTTGTCCTAGTTGTTATTAGAAAATACAGATTAACAAAATCAAAAATGGTTCATCTCATCATAATCCAATTTTATGTAATTGTAATTCAAAGAAAATACAGGTTAATAAAAACATTGCTTCTTTCTTTTTTACTTTGGATTGTTTTTGCATTTGTTTACTGAAACCAGACTTGTGCAAGAATGCCATTGCACAATCAGGCCTCTTACCAGGTCGAGTGAGTTTATTTATTTTAGGAATTCCTTAGATTAATCTTTAATCCATTGATCAAGCAATCTACTTAAAAAAATTGGAATTCACAATTTGAAAAACTGTTATAAAGTGAATAAACTTGTTTGATGCAATTTTATATGTTGAGTACTGCTTCCAAAGGTTTTTGAGGTTATATCAGAGTGAAGTATGGTTTTGTTTAATATTAAGAAATCGTCCCCCCATGTATTACTTTCTCCTACTGGTTAAACATTCTAAGCCAAATGAGATAGTTATTTAACTTTTAACAATAACTTACATTTAATTAAAATCACAAAAACCTTTTCAATGTTTTTTTTAAATATCTAACGATCTTATAACTTGAATGACAAACATACAAATATAAAATCAAACTTTCATGAGAAACACTCGTCTAGCTGAAAACACTATCAACAATTTCGCCCATTCTT
Source organism: Euprymna scolopes (assembly GCF_053919585.1). Lineage (NCBI taxonomy): Eukaryota > Metazoa > Mollusca > Cephalopoda > Sepiida > Sepiolidae > Euprymna > Euprymna scolopes. Next base: position 115,712,759 of record NC_136498.1, on the reverse strand, counting down.
TATCTGTGCCTAAACCTAATCATAGATTCCATGAATAAAATTTTTCTTAGAACTGCACACCTGTGCAACTTTCTTCTTTTTGCCTGCTTTCCAGTTGACTATAATATGGTCATCTTCAAGTCCAATGTAAACAAGTTCTCGATAAGCCATTCCTCTTAAGTAATCCAATTTACCAAATTTCCACTACTAACAATTATTACATTGTCCCATTGACCACTGGACGCTTACTAATCCTTATCCTCGAGTGGCCTTCAGGCCTTGTAAAGTTCTAAAAAATCACATTCTTGATACTAACACTCTCCTTTACCTTTCAATCATTACATTAGTAAAGAAGTTGGGAACATAATTTTCCTCTCTCCAATCGACCATTTAAATATGTTATAACAGATCTTCCTTGTGGTCTCTTGGTCTTACTGGATTTTAGGACAAGTAGGGTGAACTGGAGTAATTCCACCCACAAGGGAATTCCACCCCCTTTACATATAATGGGAAATAACTGCTGTCAGGAGTGCTGTTGCATCCCTAACTTGAGTTGTCCATTTAATAGAGTTGCTTCCCTTGAATATCATTTCCTTTCCAGTTGGTAGGAAATTTGACTGCTTCAAGCTTGAAAACATCATCCTACTCAAGTAAGTACACCTTTCGCACTTTTTATGATGAGATCATAGAGTCAAGATGTTTCTTTCTTAATCTGACACAGGTTATACTAATTTGTTACTAATTTGTTACCCTTTTTTTCTTCACCTTGAAACACTCAATCTTTCTATTTCAGGCCTAGTATAGTCAACAGGTGGGTTTTATCATCTATGCCTCTTGGGGGAAACCCACCACCCCCTAGGGGGGAGGGATTTCCCAACAGTCATTCTGTGGAGTCCTGAAGGATTATGCTAGCAAAAACAGTTGCCAGGATATATGGGGAGAGTCTGACATCTGCTGAATTTATTCAGGGGATGGCACAAGAAGAGGAAGAAAGGCAGCCTAAAAGAGCAAAACTCGGGCCAGCTAAAAAGAGGGAGGGAAAGGGAAGGGAAAGAGAAAAGGAAAGAAATCAAGACTGCTGATGACGAGTCCGAGTTAGAATTCAATTGTGACACTGAAAGTGATGAAGATTGGCAGCCAAAACAGTCAGCCCGAGTTGGCAACAACGATGAAGATGAAACTTCCTCAGCAAGAAAGCAGAAAGTAAAGAGAAATGGAAAGAAGGAACATGCTACCATCTCTGATGATGATTCACACAAATCGAGGACAGTGATGAGGGCTGGTCAAACCAGTCACCCCATGATGATGATGACGACAATGATGAACAAACTCTGTCAACCCGGTCAAGAAACCTCTTCGAAAACTTTTCAGTCAAACAATAGGCTAGGCTACCTTGTGTGGGGTGTAGAGCTGGCTTTGTTCATGTAAGGTGCCTTTGAAAAGACACTGTAGGTCATTGTTATAGTGTTACTTACACTTTTGATGTTCAAAGGAGGCAAAGGGAATGGAAGGAAGATGAGGGGGGGTGGAATTGCCCCTTTTTTCATAAATATTGAAATTGATTAAAAACATGTTTTTTTCACTGACCCTGTTACATTGAGTTCAATTTTGTTTTTACATATTAAACTGTTTTGACCTATATATGTGTGTGTTACGTTTTCTTTTAATAAAAACTATTATTTTGTCTTTGGCAGCCATTTTTGTAAAGTTGAGGCTGGAATTACCCCAGTTCACCCTATCTAGTCTGGCTTTGTGCTGTTACTTGAGGTAACATCACTTAGAGAAAGTCCACTATTCCTCGTAAAAGCCAATATGGGTTAACCATACGGAGATCTTATTTGGGCAGCAAGTGATTTTGAATATTTGTTTTAAAGTTTACTTGTGGGGAAAAGTGTCCTTATGCCAGGTTGTCCTGACAAACCCCTGTATAGAGAGACTTTAGAAACTCGAAAGCATTCAAGTTATCACTTTTTTTATAAATTTTATCAGTTTGTTCAAGCTGAGGATGGGGCATCCTACCGGGTGACAAACATTCATCTGTTAAATCTGATGTTCCAACCGAGAGATCTTTTTAAGATTCTGACCGTCCCTTTTAATGGAATTGTTTGAATCTCTCTTGCACTTGGTTCATCCGGTATATTTGTCAGGAAATTTTTTAAAATTCTTTTTCATGAGTCCTGTTATAATGACTGGAATGATGATCTTCCTAAGATTCCAGTTTCTTTTCGTGTCATACATCAGTATGTGTCCTCAAGTGTCTTAGTGACGATTTCTCCAAACTAAAACTTTACACGAATATGGTACTCTATCGTTTTATGTCTTAGTACTTTTGGTTTCTCTTCATCCATCATGTTTTGACCTTTTCATGCAGGATCATAATCGTACAATTGTTCTGTTTCTGAACATGTGCTTTCTATGCAAAAGAACCACATATTTTGCGTGTCATTTTCTGCAGTGTTTGCATATGTTGTAACATTGTGCACTTCTGCCACATGCTTCACAAGTTCTCTCCTCAAGTGTGTTTTTCGCACGTACTTATCAAGACCAGACTTGTACGAGAATGCCATCACACAAACATTGCAGGAATACAGAAAGCATTCTCATAGTAATACGTAATATATACCAGCCAGAATTAAAGTTTCAAGTTCTAATAATAACAGGAACTTCACCAGTAAACTAACATAATACAACATTGGTATGCGAGGTTATGACATTCTTCCTTTTTTTAATTTAATACCATTTGTCATGTCCAGATATATGGATTCAATATAACATTTTGTCTTGACGTAGGGGTTAATCAATATCAACTTAACCCATTCAATACCAGTAGGCATTCAATATAACATTTTTTTAATAAATTTTATCAGTTTGTTTAAGCTGGGGATGGAGCATCCTGCCGGATGGCAAACATTTACCTGTTAACTCTGATATTCCAATCGAGAGATCTTTTAAGGATTCTGGCTGTCCCTTTTAATGGAATTGTTTGAATCTCTCTTGCACTTGGTTCATTGGGTATATTTGCCAGGAAATTTTTTTAATTCCTTTTCATGAGTCTAGTTATAATTTTCTTTATCTTGATCTAGGGGCTATTAAATATCAACGTAACCCATTCAATACCAGCACGCATTCCAATTCTATCTTGTGTCTAGTAGACATTCAAATTCTATCCTCTTTTTTAGTTTACTTCAATTAGTTTTAAAAAATCAAGGGAGCTAACTCCTGCTGGAACTAACACTTGATTTCATTAAGATTTGGGTTTATATGCGATGGCTTTTTAAGAATAGACATTGTTCCCTTTATAGTTGCTAGCTGTATGTTGTTACAGCTTAGTCTTCCAGGTATTTTTATTTTAATTTAGCTGCTTCTATCACAACCGATATAATGTATATTTTCTTTCAGAACTATGTTGCTTTCAAATCATTTTCAGGTCCTGATATTTTTGTTACTTTTTCGTTTTCAACTCTCATAAAGCCATAGTCATTTGGGAACGGTGACATCAATAATGAGTGCAGTTTTTTTTCATATTACAATGTTTGGCCTTATCTTTTATGTATGTGTCTGCCTGTATGTCTTTGTCACCAAACACTGTGACCTTTCCATTTATATACATTTTTAAACTTAAAAATGTGAAAACAATGAGTCACACACTTGACAAAAATGTTTTTCGCTTTTGTTTCATCTTACTTCAAAGTTCTCAAAAAATCAAGTGTTCCCTTCCTTAAATTAATACATGATCTCTGAATGAGACAAATAAATATCCGATTGTTCTATTAATATTAGCTTTACTTCTCAAATTTGGAGTTAGTAAAAAACTTAAGAATATTAATTATTAATTTTGCTTTGATTTACCAACTGTATTTTGTAACAATTTGGTCTTCCGGCAATTGTTTCCAAGTATTTCATAATATATCAGTATTTTGACTTACTTGATTCCAGGACAAGAATTCATCTAGTCTGGTGAAGTATTCAGCATAGTGTTGTTACTGTAAAAGTATCATGTGTGTTTTTGCATATGCTTATCTAGACCAGACTTGTGCGAGAATGCCATTGCACAAACATTACAAGAATATGGTTTCTCTCCAGTGTGTGTTCTTAAGTGTCGTTTCAGTGATGATTTCTCCGAACATGCAAAGCTACAAACTTCACAAGAATATGGTTTCTCTCCCGTGTGAATTCGCATATGTGATTCCATCTGAGATTTCTGCGAGAACGACGACTGACAGACATCACATGAGAATGGCTTCTCACCGGTGTGTGTTCTCGTATGATTCTTCAGACCCGAAAGCTGAGCAAATGCAGACGAACACATTTTGCAAGAATATGGTTTCTCGCCTGTGTGCGTACGCATGTGGTTTTTGAGACTTGCAATCTGCGAGAATGTGGATGCACACACTTTGCAAGAATATGGCTTCTCACCCGTATGTGTTCTTGTGTGCCTTTTCAGCTGCGATTTCTGTGAGAATTCAGATTCACAAATGGTGCAAGCATACGGCTTCTCTCCAGTATGCGTTCGCATGTGGTCCTCCAGACCAGACTTTCTCGTAAATGCATTTCCGCAATCTGTGCAAGAATATGGCTTCTCGCCAGTGTGCGTCCTCAAATGTGTTTTCAAAATGGAGTTCTGTGAGAACGCACAACCACAAACTTTGCAAGAATATGGCTTCTCACCCGTATGCGTGCGCATATGCGTTTTCAACGACGATGTCTGTGAGAAGGCAACTCCACAAACTTTACAAGAATATGGTTTTTCACCTGTGTGAATTCGCACATGATTTGTGAGAGACGATTGATGAGCAAATGTGGATTTGCATTCTCCACATGTAAATTGTGGATTACCTACAGAACCCTCCATTACTTCTTGACGAAAAAAAAATTTTTCTGAAAATACTGCAATCATCTAAAAAGAAAAAAAAAACAGATCCAAGACTTTCTTTGTTGTTATTCAATTTTGAAAATCATCCAAAATCAGATCCAAGTCTTTCATCAACCTTTTTCTGGAATAGTTTTGATCTGTAAATAAACAAGATGATATTATTCATCTAAAACGACAAATCCAAGACTTTTCCGGAATAGTTTAAATGTATAAATAAAGCAAAGTTTTTATAGATCTAAATATTTACACAGAGAAATTAAATTATTTTGATTATGTTCTCATCTTCAATGTTATTCTCACAGTGTTTCAGCTTATATAATCGCTGACCGTTTTGTCAGGCTTGGGAATTTGTATAGAATTTCTGTTATGGTGTGTCCAACCTATGGATAATAATGAACTCTCCCTTTTACTAGAAAGACCAGGAAAATATGTCACTTGTTGTTAGCACACAAGTTATGCATGATTATAACGAGATGACATAACAAGGGAAGATAACCAGTAATCCTTTTGGTTATAGGTTTTTACATCAATTTCTCTCACCTAGATGCTTACTATAGACTTGCTTAAAGAGACCTATATACTTCGGTTTTGAAATCAAAGGGATCCTTTCCCTAGATGGACAATCATCAAAGAGCTCAATCAGTCCGAAGCAAATTGGTTTTAAGACAGCACTCTACGGACAATAATAAACTCTTTGACTTACAATAAAAACTGAGTGAATATGCACGTCACACACCATCCAACTACCCAACACGGCTATAGCCGAGATTGAACTCACTACACAAGTTTGTAGCATAATTCAAATCTTGTCAGTAGCTGAATACATGATGCTTCGCCAGGGCTATTAAGGGTATTTTTTTATTGTGACGCCATCACTAGATGGGTTGCCTAGCATGGCTTAAAAGAGTCCCATCTACCCCCGAGAGAAGGATAGACTGCACAGTTTCTCAACCTGGTATTTTACCTTGCGGTATAGGGTCACGCACACATGGCTTAATTTGTTGTATTTTGTTTTTTTTTGTTCAATATATTTTGTTCACACTAATTACAAAGTTATGTTCTTCTTCTGAACCCTTACAGGAACACAACAATTTTGAACTAAACTCTTTATTTAATCAATAGAGATAGATTGTTCTCCTTGTGTTTTAAGTAATGTTTATTATATTCTTAGTATGGCCTGTCATTTATTATCATCATTATGTTCAGTTTGGTGTTTTACATGCTGGCATCTGTGGAACAGTTTTTAGAAATTGACTTCCAAATATATGTCTAACAGATCTTTATTTATCTATCCTTTAAATTTATCTATCTTTTAAATTGTACCTATTTACTATGCCTCCCCACGGGACAGAGTTAGACACCAAGGTCGTATTTTAACGTGGAGAAAAGGTACAAAAATAAAAAATTGTCTCAGTCGTGAAGGACTGATCCTCCACCGAAAGAGAAAAAAAAATGAAAGTGCAGCATCTGAAGAACAGATACTACACTTTGATCTTGACCAAAAGGCCAAGTAGGCTATCTTTTAAATTGTAATCTAACAATTAAACTTGGCTAATTCAAACCTGATGCTTTTAACCATCCAAACAATATGACTTTTTAATTAACTAATTAATATCACACCAGTAAAATATTTTAACATATTATATATCAAGCAAAGGAAGTGTAAACTTACATATCTAGTGCTTATTTAAAATTCTCTACGGCATGACAAGTTTTACAAAGTTTAACTCTCGAATGCTCATTTAAAATTCTCCATGAGTATTCAAGTATCAGATTTTGTGAAAACTGCCGTCATGCTATAGAAAATTTTAAATAAGTATTTGAGAGCTAGACTTTGTGAAAATTGTCATCGTGCAATTTAAAATTCTCCATAGCACAACAATTTTCACAAAGTCTAGCTCTCAAATGCGCCATAGCAATTTTAAAAAAGTCTGACGTTCACATTATATAAGCAATTCTACAAAACATGCTGATGCCAACTTTAAAAAATCAAACTCTGGACTCGTATTTAAACCCCTCCATTTATTGCCAAAATAGCTTGTAATCTAATAACAAAAAAAATAACAGATAGCATGTTACCTTTGCTGCTAAAGACTTTGACTCTTCTAAAGATTTTTTTCTTAATGCTGCTAATTCTTTCACATGTAAATTAATGGATTTCAGGAGGGAAATATGAGAGCATGTGCTTGTGTATGTTTATATTTGTGTGTAAATACTTGGGTTTATTAAACATTGCATCATCATTTATTATAATTTGTGAAAAAAGATTCATGTGTATATCTGATATGTTTGAAGTAGTTGAGCATTATTTTCTCAATGTTTTGGTTGATGTAACCTCCAACTTTATTCTTGCGCACTTTGTTAGATTCAGAAATCTTTCTGTTGAACTCGGGGAATCTCCACAGAATTTCTAACGAAATCCTTTATATCCACGGAGGTAGCATGCACTCGTTCTATCAACCATGGGTAAACGTCGTAAGTACTTTGCCATTGTATTTTACATCGGGGATTGAACCTTCAACCTCCAGAAGAGTTTAACTTGAATGTTAGCGAGTACTCTATCTACTGCACTACAGGTCCTTGCAGACAAGTTTGACAAGACACACCTGAAAAGAGTTGACTGAAACATTATGCAGAAATCACTGAAAAGCAGTAGTCCGAAGAATCCAAATTATATGAATAATCAATCTTCATCTCAAAAATGTTCTGTATTATGATGAATCATGCTGAATTCAAAATTTAAAGAAATCTTAATTGCAGCTCACCTTCGCAGACGAATAAAAATTTATGCATTTTCTCTGCTGTTGTTGCCAATGAACTTGGCTATTGATAGAAAGCCTCATTGATGTCGATTTGTTTTAAAAAGTTTTATGTAAACAGAGTAAGAACAGAACACTGAAATCTGTGTATATGAAGGAGAGAGAGATTTAGAAGGAATAAATTGGAGGGAGAGATATAATTTAAATATTTAAAAAGGTCAAATTTTAGCCACATCTGCCGTCTTCGCTCCCACCCCTGCCAATTGACAGGGAGACTTGGTAATTACATCTATTCTTGTTAATGTTTGGGAGCTGAGAGAGTGAATTATCTGCCCTTAATTGTAACTTAAATAACAAATTTCTCCTCCTATCATTCATTTACAATGTTTTAGGTTTTATTTCTTATTCTGTGTGAGAGTGGTGTGATTTTATTTCTTATTCTGTGTGAGAGTGGTGCGATTTTATTTCTAATTCTGTGTGAGAGTGGTGTGATTTTATTTCTTATTCTGTGTGAGAGTGGTGTGATTTTATTTCTTATTCTGTGTGAGAGTGGTGTGATTTTATTTCTTATTCTGTGTGAGAGTGGTGTGATTTTATTTCTTATTCTGTGTGAGAGTGGTGTGATTTTATTTCTTATTCTGTGTGAGAGTGGTGTGATTTTATTTCTTATTCTGTGTGAGAGTGGTGTGATTTTATTTCTTATTCTGTGTGAGAGTGGTGTGATTTCTGCTTAAAAGACTGTCATTTCCCTAGGCTCTCCTTGAGATGTGAGCTGGAGAAATGTAATGGAAATATGGAAGCAATGATCAGCAAGAAGGATCATAAACTAATGTTCTGATCAATTACGATTTTGGAGAAGCAGCTAAAAACAAATGTGCATCAAGAACAAGGACAAGACAAAGTGGGATTTGCCAGGAGAGAGATCGATGCTGGAGTGCAGAAAGCTCTTTACTCCTCATACAAAAGCCACCAACTACTCATTGCTAAAGTCCAAGAGAAATGTTTTACAAACAACAAGAAACTCTTCAACACATAATCATTAAAGAAAACAACCGAATTATTGGCAAAAGAAGAACAATCTACCCCATAAATTAAATAAAATGCTCAATTCAAAATCTTGTACATGTTTCTGAAATTGATACGTAAACAATTCAAAGTTGGAAAAGATGCATTTGAAGAAAGACAGAGGTTGCATTAGATAAGATACAAATAGTAGTTCTAACCCTAACCCAAAACCTGCTTTAAAAGGATTGATTGATTTTGTTTTCTTTGCACAACGCAAGCAAAACATGAAATTGGATTCTGTATTTGGATAAAATTCACCTTTTTGTAAATAAATTGTTTCCAAAAAATATCTAAATAGAAAGACAGAATTTACTGCAAAAAATCAGAAAATTAAAGTTGAAGAGAATCGCTTTACAAAAGACATGAAACTCTTCAACAATGTAATGATTAAAGAAAACAATCTATCCAATAAATTAAATAAAATGCTCAGTTGAAAATCTTGTACATGTTTCTGAATTTGATACAAAGTTAGAAAAGATGCATTTCAAGAAATGATGTGAAAAGCATATATGAAAAATATGCTGAAAAATATGCTGAAAAACATTGAAAACTATGCTGAAAAACATTGAAAAATATGCTGAAAAACATTGAAAAATATGCTGAAAAACACTGAAAAATATGCTGAAAAACACTGAAAAATTTTCGTGAAGAAAAGCAGAAGTTGTATTAGTCATAATGATGTGAAAACCAAGATAAAAATAGTACTCCTAATCCTGTAAATAATACAAAACCTGCTTTAAAATGAACTTGGCTATTGATAGAAAGCCTCGTTGATGTCAATTTGTTTTAAAAAGTTTTATGTAAACAAAGTAAGAACAGAACACTGAAATCTGTGTATATGAGGGAGAGAGAGATTTAGAAGGAATAAATTGGGGGGAGAGATATAATTTAAATATTAAAAAAGGTCAAAAGAGAAATGTTTTACAAACAACAAGAAACTCTTCAACACATAATCATTAAAGAAAACAACCGAATTATTGGCAAAAGAAGAACAATCTACCCCATAAATTAAATAAAATGCTCAATTCAAAATCTTGTACATGTTTCTGAAATTGATACGTAAACAATTCAAAGTTGGAAAAGATGCATTTGAAGAAAGTCAGAGGTTGCATTAGATAAGATACAAATAGTAGTTCTAACCCTAACCCAAAACCTGCTTTAAAAGGATTGATACCAATTTGATTTTGTTTTCTTTGCCCCAAACAAGCAAAACATGAAATTGGATTCTGTATTTGGATAACATTCACCTTTTGTAAATAGTTTCCAAAAATATCTAAGGTAAAAGACAGAATTTACTGTGAGAAATCAGAAAACTCACACAAAACAAATAAATAAATCATACTTTTCAACTTACATGTTTCTCCATAAAACAGGAAATACACTGGAAAAAAACAAAAAGAAAAAAATGATTATATTATCTTCAAAATTTTATCTCTAAATTTAATCAATTTGTGAGTGAAATGAAATTAAATATGAAAATGATCGTTTTTAACAAAAAAAACAAAACAATGAATACCTCCCGTTAAAAAAGTCCATAAAAGTAGAGAATTCCTTCATCTTAAAGAAATGTTGAATATTTTAAATAAATTTTATTTAAAAAAAAAAAAATGGGATTATTTAAGGGCAATTACTTTTCCCTGTCTTATTCATAATCTAAACTTATAAATAATAATAAATTAATGTAGTTATCACGATCTTAATTTTATTAATTGAAAATTTCGAAATCCAATCCATGAAAATTTTTAATGTTTGTATGCTATTGTGTTTTTAGTAAAAAAGTATATCGCTATAGTCTAAAGCAGTATATCAACCATTAAAGTGACAAAATATGAGATAAGTATGTCACCTGTATTCGCAATCTTCAAGCTGTTCATATCTAAGAAAAATGCACTTTCTACCCAATTTTCCGTAAAAATTAATTTGAACTAGAAATAATTTTCTACTCAATGAATTTTCATAATTTTTGGATATATTACTATTTTCAACATGACAGTTAAGTACTGTTGTTTTACTTAACACGACATATTAAAATAAAATCAATGTGTACACATCGACGTCCAAAATCCAAATACATGAACGCGTTTGTATGTATATCGTCTGCATATACACTAGCCCGAATAAAACAAATAATTATATTTTGGACTAATCAGAAAACTTTCTGAATTTATTTGAAATGGTCTTTCTGAGAACTACCCTTTAAAAGCCAGGTTTTTATTCAATAAACCAGTGGAACCCAGTTAACCTGATTGGTGTCGCTGGGTGCCCCATTCTATTTGCCAATCTCTGCAACATCTTTTTTCATTTTTTTTACATGGAAGTCACCACTTATCAAGGCCCGGAAGCCACTTGGGGATAAGGGTTATTGCGTGTACAGTAATCAATGGGATAGTATCATGGTAATCAATAGTATTGGAGATTTGATAAAGTGTCTTACTTAAGGGGTGGTTCATCAGGAATTTGTTTATGTTGGACTTGAAGACATCCAAGATGTAGTCAGGTGGGAAACAGGCAAGCGGAAGAGAGTTCCACAGGTGTGCACTTCTAAAAGAGAAACTTTGTTTATGGAATCTACGTTTTGGTTTTGCCACTGATAAAGAGTGGGGAAAATTTTTGACAGTGGTTTCAGCTAGACGGGTGTTTCTCGTGAAAGATTGGCAAGGGGGGATTAGAGATTGGAGCTCAGACGAGCACTTGCCATGGCAGTAATTATAAAACAAAGACAGGCTTACAACGTCTCTTCTGTGGGAGAGAGGTTGCAGGGAAGAGAAAAGGGCATCCCCCACTAAGCCACAAAGTCTATTTTGTACTCTGTCAAGGCAGGATAGGCTGTTTTTAGCAGTTCCTACCTAAATGTGGCAGAAGTACTCCATCCTTGGATGTACTTGGCTTTTATATAGATAGAGAATTGTATTAGCAGTGAGATATCTTCTGGAGTGGTAGAAGGATCCTACCATTTTTCCAGCGACCTTGTCAACAGACTTGGTGTATGTGTTCCATTTCACATTAGGAGTAAAGGTCAATCCCAGAAGCTTATCAAAATATGGAGCCTCCCCTAGACAAGAGCCGTCCATTTCAATTGATGTCAGATGGGGATCAGAGCGTTGATGATGTAAAGATAGGAGCTTGGTTTTGGATGCATTAAAAGTAACAAGCCACCTCTTTCCTTCACTGTACCACTCGCTCAAGATCAGAGGAGAGAGAATCAGAGAGAACTTTATCATTTACGGCCTTTGATGTGTTGCCATAGATGGTCATGTCATCAGCATAGATGTCACCGAATGATTTAAGTATGTGTTTTGGGAGATCATTCATGTAGATCAGGAAGACAGTTGGGCCCAGGATGGACCCCTGAGGGACTCCAGCATTAATACTATGGCCTCTGATTTCTGCCCATCAACCACTACTTTTCTGAGCCTATCAGAGAGAAATGATTTAATGATTGAGAAAACATTTCCCATTATACCGTAGCTGGAAATCTTGTGAAGTAGACCCTTATGCCATACCTTATCGAAGGCCTTTGATATGTCAAGAGCAATTGCCCTAGAAAGGAAGCCTTTGTCGAGAGATTCATTAATCCTAGGAGATATATGCTGTAGATCTGGCAGAATGGAAACCATATTGCATGTCACTAAGACGGTTATTTCTGCTGAGGTGGTTGACTACTTCTCTATCAGATATGGATTCCAGCAACTTACTCATGACACACAGGAGACTTATTGGTCTGTACTCCACTTACATGCACACAAACGTTAATAAACACACAGGCACACACAACACATCATATTATTGTTTGTAAATTTGTATAAACTTTATTCATGGAAATATTCCAAACTTTTTCACTTAACTCGAATTCTAATACAAAATCAAATGAATACTAACTCTTATAAACAACTTTCAATGAATTATAATTTATTTAATTGAGCAGAGAAGTTTTGTATATGATTTTACTCATGGCTGTTAATTGATTCGGTCCAAACTTCTAATATCTTAGCTAATGAACCCCCTTATTTTTACTAGGTACATGTATTAATGGTGGAAAACTGACATAGTTTTGAAAGCTGGTTTATAATTTTTTTTTTTGTAGGTTTCTGATTACTTTTTGGTTGTATTTGAAAGATTAAAGCCTAAAGTTAATTTTCAAAAGGAAAAATATTTTTATAGGTAAAAAAAAAAGTTATAATGAAAAATGTTTTCATGACAACATTGGAAACTGCCAAGTTTGGCTAAATTTTGAAGTTAAATAAATTCATTGTAAAAATCCCTTGAAAGATAAATATTAATTTTCTGCAACTATTTCAAAGATAATTAGTAAAGTCCTAAGATATTGAATTAAAAAAAAACACCTTGTTTGTACAAAAAAATAACTTAATTAGTCTTCAAAAGCAAGAGATTAGTAACAAGCATGGCTTCACAAAACTAATGAAAAGGCATCATGCTTATGTTCTATAGAAGCCCAAAATGTCACAAAGTCAATATTTTTAAAAACTTTATAGAGAAATTGAAACATAATTATATGTTAATTTCTGTATTTTAAAGATGCTTATGTTCTATGGAAGCCCAAAATGTCACAAAGTCAATTTTTTAAAAAACTTTATAGAGAAATTGAAACATAATTATATGTTAATTTCTGTATTTTAAAGATGCTTATGTTCTATGGAAGCCCAAAATGTCACAAAGTCAATATTTTTAAAAAACTTTATAGAGAAATTAAAACATAATTATATATTAATTTCTGTATTTTAAAGATGCTTATGTTCTATGAAAGCCCAAAATGTCACAAAGTCAATATTTTTAAAAAACTTTATAGAGAAATTGAAACATAATTATATATTAATTTCTGTATTTTAAAGATGCTTATGTTCTATGGAAGCCCAAAATGTCACAAAGTCAATATTTTTAAAAAACTTTATAGAGAAATTGAAACATAATTATATATTAATTTCTGTATTTTAAAGATGCTTATGTTCTATGAAAGCCCAAAATGTCACAAAGTCAATATTTTTAAAAAACTTTATAGAGAAATTGAAACATAATTATATATTAATTTCTGTATTTTAAAGATGCTTATGTTCTATGGAAGCCCAAAATATCACAAAGTCAATATTTTTAAAAAACTTTATAGAGAAATTGAAACATAATTATATATTAATTTCTGTATTTTAAAGATGCTTATGTTCTATGAAAGCCCAAAATGTCACAAAGTCAATTTTTTTAAAAAACTTTATAGAGAAATTGAAACATAATTATATATTAATTTCTGTATTTTAAAGATTACAAAAAATATTCATTAATTAAGGTAATCCTAATTGTTTTAATAAAAAGTACTTATTTAATTAGAATATTTATTTATGATGACTCGATTTATTTTCAAATGTATTGTAACCATAAACTAATCGTTTTTAAAATAAAGTAAAAGTGCGTTTTTAATGTGAAAAAAGGTCAATTAAAATCACTGATGACATTGACAATTTATTCACTGAAAAATCAAGCAAAAATAATTTATTAATAACTAGCGGGACCTTTGGAATTTCCACAGCGGACTCCGTATATAATATGTTGATGTTGACATTTTGTAGATGTTCAATATAAATGGAGACACTGATATTACTGTAGCTCTTTTTATAAAACTGCACAAGTATTTATCTAAGGTAGCAGGGATGCTCGACATAGCACGGTCATAAAATATGCTTAAATATATTTTAATTAATACAGATTTCGTATATATTATTATAGAATCAATTTTCTATCAATTCTTATAGATTATAAAGTTGTGATTTCAAAAATAAAAAAATATATCCATATGACTTGAGTGCATTAGCTTGAATCGAAACCAAAACCAAAAGTTATGAAAAAAAAAAAAAAAATATATATATATATATATATATATATAATTTGAGTTCCTTCAGCTGTAACCAAAACCAAAACTTATGAAGAATTCTTGGTAAATTTATTTGGTGAAAGTGCACTGGGGGACCACCCGAAGACGATCAATGCACGGTTGCCGCACTGCTTGTTCAATCTGCAAAGGGTGTTTATTCCGAAAGCCGTTCTTAACATGGGGAGGTTGGGGGTGTTTATTCCGAAAGGCATTTTCTCATTTTCAACCTCCTCGTAATCAACTTTTTAAAGGTAAATCTTCGGGTGGTCCCCCAGTGCACTTTCACCATTTATTTATTACAAAAAATGGAAGGTCATAACAATTAAATGAAAGTCACTCAGAAGAAAAAAAGATGTAAGCGTGACACAAAATAACACACACGCTATTGCATTAATATATAGATTACATAGAATATGGGTAGGATGCAAATCCTGTCTATTTAACTTTTTGTATTTTGTTATAATTTTGCCCGTGTATTTGTCTAAATTAATCATTATTAAAAAATAATACTATTTTTAAAATTATATTTTTCTCAGTACCCCTGAATCTCAATTTTTCTTATTTTCAGGATTAAAAAAAAATTCTTACACTGACGTTTAAACCATCTTGCATACAAGAAAAATAATATAATATTACATTTAAAGTTTTTATTATTAAAATCATATTTTTTTAATCATATTATTTTTTGGTGAAAATATTGAATAAACAATGCAATGATAATACCGATAGTTTGAGAAATTAATTTTGGTGCTAATGCACTTACTGATCCGCAATTTTTTTAAGTCGTATTTTCAAGTTTAATTAAAGTTTTATGATATGATTTTTTTTTATTCAATTGTAAGGTTAAAGTATAGAATAGTTACAAAACACCCCCCTCTCCATGTTAAAAATGGCTTTTTAAATAATAACGTTATTATTTCAGCACAGATCAATAAGTGCACTAGTACCTTAATTTTTCTTCAAGTTATATTGATTTAATTAACACGGACTCTAGTGGCTATTTTCGAAATGTTCCTAAACTTTTTTAAACATCTACAATGTTTTATTTTTATTTTTAAAAAAAAAAAGGAAGAAGCAAACAGAAATTCATGCGTCTTTAACTTTAGCAAATGTGTTTTTTGTTTACAAAAATAATACATTTTCACTAAAATTAAAAAACATATATAATAGGTTAATTATAATCTGTGGTTGTTAATTGATACATACTTAAAATTTCATTAAAATGGGTTGATTTCCTGAATTTTTGTGAAATTAAGAAGGTAGGGCTTAAAATGCTTACGCATTTTAGGGATCGGCCATTCATTTTTCACATACCTAGTTTTGACAAGAACTCTAAAAATATTCACGAACATTCTATGTTTTCCCATTGCTGTAAAACTTCCATTTTAAACATGGTACTAGTGCACTTATTGATCCGTGTTGAAATAATAACGCTATTATTTAAAAAGCCATTCTTAATATGGGGAGTGGAGGGTGTTTTGTACCTATTCTATACTTTAACCTTACAATTGAATAAAAAAACATATCATAAAACTTTAATTAAACTTGGAAATACGATTTAAAAAATAGCGCAGATTAGTAAGTACACTAGCGCCTTAAACATATATAAAACATCTCTTTTGTGAATATATACCTTCTTAATTCATTATTTTGTTTTGTTTACCGGATGTCTCGTTTTTCTCACATTTGATTATAAAATTTGCGAAACCTTTTCATTGGAAATATTTCTCTGAATCCGACTCATCCCAAAAATACTTCTCATTAGAAAATACCCTAAAGTAAAACCACTAAAACCGGTGTAAGCACATCCCTAAAAACTAATGGCTTCCCTGCTTAAAACTGGTGATTGAAGTCCCCCATAACTGTTGACAAAAAACATACCTTTAAATAATCGTTATTTTTCTCATTTATAAATTTCGAAAATATGAGTGGCATTATATGTTAACATTTGTCGATATTTCCTACCGACGATTGGGGGGGGGAAGAAAAGACGTTTAGCTTGCAACGAAAAATTACCTCGTTGCTTACAAGCAAACGTATTCTTGTAAATATAACGCGCTGTTAACAGTTGTCGTACCGGTCTGATAGATCTCTAACAATGACAAGAACAAACTACAACAACAACCTACAAAGGTGACTCTTTCTATAGTCTCAATCTCTCGTTCAGCGAGATTGAAACGAGACTGGAATGTCTATTTAAGCTATAAGGAATAGACATCCTATTTTCTTCATTAACAAACACCAGGCCGGGCCGTTCACAGCCATGAGTGTCTTTCCCTTCCCACCGAGCCACCCTCGGTAAGTCAATCAACCCAATTATCACACATTATATTTGTTCAATCTTTCGCCTTGCTGTTATTAAAAGCCTTCATAGTCCAACGCCCATAATTTAAACAACACACAAAAGTATGTTAAATTTGTGATATATAAAACTTTGTTACATTAATTAATCATGTAAATCTAAATAGACATTTCAAAATGGGGGGGGGATTAAAAAAAAACGTTTGTCTAAAATATTATATTCGGTTTATTGGAAAGAGCATAACAATTTCCCATTGACCCTGAAAATATCGTAAAAATTGAATCAATAGATAAATTTAGATAGATATTTAAAGTTAAAAATTTTTAAATTTAAAATAAAAAATTTTTTTTAAATATTTAACTCGTAAAAATCAATTGATTTCATTACCTAAAAAAATGTCTGCCTAGAAGCGTGCCGCCACTTTTTAAACACTGGTTTTTAAAAAATAAAATAATATTTCTATTACTTTTTATACAACTTTAATAGTTTATTTTGGAAGTATAATCCATCAAGAAAATAAACAAACCACTCTTAAATGAGAAATTACGAGTTTTTTTTTATATGTTATTCACAGTTTCGTGTTGGGGTTGTCAAAAATTCCCCCCAAATTCTGATACACCTAGTCCAACGCCCAAACACACAAAAAAAGCGGTAAAAGCTCTTTTAATTAAGTCCTCTTGTTTCATTTAACAATTTTATGCACACTTTTTGATATTGGCTTATAATATTTGCTTTTAAAACTCACCTTTTAAGAATTCATGGTTTAAAAACTTGCAAAATAAACTGGAAATCTTTTGTGTAAAAACACGTGGAGATAAAAAAGAAATTTCAACAACCGGTGTAGAAACAAATTCGTTCCTTGTTAAAAAAAAAAAAGAAAAAGAAAAATAGGTCGGGTTATTAGCAAGAAAATGGCGCAAGTTAACATCAAATATATTTAGTGTAAACATTCGTTTTCGCTTAAATTAAATTTTGTTTTACCCAAATACAGGGTAATCATTACTATTGCCGACATAAATTATTTTAAGAGAAACATGGTTGGGAAATTAGTGGAAAGCAGTTTATTTTGCATTACCTATCCATTAGTGACCGATTTGAGTTAGCAACAAGTATATAAATTTAAAATAACAGTGTATATTTAGAATCACGTAAATTAATCAATTATTTTTTTTAATAAGAAAAACAAATTTTAGGAATAAGCGGTGGGACAAGAGACAGCAAGTTGTTTAAAATGTTTACGGACCATACTATTTCATTATTATTCTGGTTCTTCTTTCTTATAATTGCGAAATCCGGTAGTTGAAAAATTTTAGTTTTCGTTTGATAAAAAAACAAAAATAAAATCAATGACAATTACTTATTACGTCATTTTCAACTAAAAGAAATTTTATCTACTTAATTGTTATGCCGCAATTAGTTAAATATTTCTAGAATATTAAATAAAACACGTATTTCCATGATTCAACAGGCAAACGATTCCACCATGTTTTCCTGTAACGCGTGACATAAATGCAAGGGAAATAACTCATTTCTCCCGAAAAGTTTCTTACATTATTGGGTCAATAAGGATGAAAGTAAGAAGGGAAAACGGTAAGAAACCTGTGAGGTATATGGTTAGAAAAAAAAAAAAAAAAAAAAAAGAGGAGAGGGAGAAAAAAAAAAAAACCCGTACCGGGCGTATTTGCATCGCTCTTTGGGATAGAAGAAGGAAAGGATGGCTAGCTCATTTATATACACGAAGGGCATCTTGGGAAGGCAGGGCATGATGGGAGAAGCTATTTCCCCCCCACCCCTGTCTCTTCCTCTTTTTTTTTTTTTTCTAGATAGGATATAAAAGCTGGGAAAATTGTTCACTCGAGGTCGTTCAAATGTACGGCTAATGCACGTGTCAGTGGGAAGAAAAAAAGACGGATTTTCTACAAACGTCGAAACTGGAAGAGAAAACGGATTGTCGTTTTGTGTGTGTGTGTGTGTGTGTGTGTGTGTGTGTGTGTGTGTGTGTGTGTGCCGAGAGCGTTGCAAGCTGAAGAAGAAAAACTTTTTTTTTTTTTCTTTTGCATGAACATCTAACGGTATTCGGCAGTTAAAAGGAAAACTTTAATTTCAATACTAGAAGCTATTCCGGCCGAGTGGCAATGGGATAGGGGAGAGGAATCATCGCACCATCAAGGCTGCTGCGGAAAAAAGCAACATTTCACCCATGGAGGCGGTGTTTTGGTACATCTCACCGAAAACCAGACAAGATGAGACAACTGTGCCTCATAGAGCCATCTTCGCATATAAGTGGCGGCATTCGTGCAACAAAACGGTAGGAATTGAGGGTGAAGAAGCTACCATTAAAGTGGGTGAGGAGGTGTGGGGGAAGCCCCCAATGCAAAATGTACCACTCGCTGGGGGAGGGGGGTCGTAATGGGAACGCAGTCGAAGAACAACGTGATGGTGAATGGTGTTCCCCGGCATAACCTAGACCTTCGTCGTGTAACCCTGCCGGTGCGCAGTGATGGCAGTTAAGAGGAGGAAGTCGATATCCACCAAGAAGCTAACGATACACCCCAATTCGACTTAGCCCCACATTGTGGTTCTTTACAACCAGACGAGAATGTCTGTAGTGAACCTGAAAACGTCAACCCCCAAGAAGTTGTCCTCCAGAGGCCTCAACGTGAGAGGAGGAGGCTTGCTTGGATGAAGGATTATGAAGTGTCTTATTGATCTCGAAGATCAGGGGGGCGTGTGGGGTATATGGTTAGAAAGAAAGAAAAAAACGTACTGGGCATATCTGGATCGCTCTTTGGAAAAGAAGGAAATCATGGCTAGCTCATTTATATATACGAAGGGCATCTTGGGAAGGCAGGGCATGATGGGAGAAGCTATTTTTTTCCCCTGTCTCTTCCTTTTTTTTTTTCTAGATATGATATAAAAGTTGGGAAAATTGTTCACTCGAGGTCGTTCAAACATACGGTTAATTCACGTGTCAGTGGGAAGAAAGAAAGACGGATTTTCTACGAACGTCGAAACTGGAAGAGAAAACGGACTGTCGTTTTTTTTTGTGTGTGTGTGTTTGCCGAGAGCGTTGCAAGCTAAAGAAGAAAAATCTGTTCTTTTTTTTTTTTTTGCATGAACATTTAATGGTATTCGGCAGTTAAAAGGAAAACTTTAATTTCAATAATAGAAAACCTCTTTAGGCCATGGTATTTCAAACTAAAATGCTTCTCATCAGAAGAGGAGAGAAGCCGGAATTATATAAAGATAAGGATAAAAAGATAATATTTTAAATCCACCTTAGGTTTATGTCTATATAATTAGTTATATATTCTCAGTTAATATTCTGTTAATTTTAATATCTTTTAAAATTCCCTGGAAATATATTTAAAAAAAAAAAAACAACTTAATACCTCTTTGTTTTGATATTCCAATATTGACTTAATTTATTAATATTTTATTTTTTATTTTTTTTAACATTTTAATGTCTTCATGAAAGCACTTCTGGATCAATTAATCTAATATTTTTATGTATAAAGAAGATTTGCTATGAGAATATGCAAAAATATTAGAAGATAAGTACATGAATTTTAAAATAATTTAAAATAATTACATTTTTCATAATGAGCCGAAAATTTCTCTCACACATAGATTAAGGTTTTTAAAAGTATAGAAGCATAGATGTTTCTAAATATTTATTGAAGTATTTCCATGAACTTTTAAAGTTTAATGCAACCAAACAGGCAAATACCAGTTTTTTTTTTTTTTTAAACAATTGAATGAAATTATAATTCCAAACACCATTTATGGTGAAATACCTTCAATATTATGATATTATTAGCTGGTAACATCACACATAGCTTTTCTATATCCCATTTCCTATCACAGACAGTCACGTTCCCAACCCATCTCTCAAATCAACAGATTCAGCAAGCCTCACTTCTAGACCTATTTCTAACCACAGTTCCTGAGGATTGTTTACTCATAGCCAAGTAGGAAATGTTGATAACATTATGATATTAGTAGACATCACCTTAAACTCTTCACCCAAAGTTGAAGAGTCCTTATTTAAAATGACAGGGTACTTCAAGAAGGATGACTGGTAAACCATCAAGGATCACATCAGAGATGCTTCATGGAGTAGTATCTTTTCTCTCTCTCTCTCTCTCTCTCTCTCTCTACTGAAGTGTGTAAATGAGTCTACTGAATGTTTCAAAGCAGTAATTGAAGTGCATGTTCCCATGTGGAAGTTCTATAGCAAGCCCCACTCTCTCCAATGGTTTACTTCTAATTGTGAAACTGCCGTTGCTCAAAGGCAGCATGCATACTTCAGATTTATCTGATATAAGTACAACGCAAATAGACAAATGCTTATAAGAGCTAAAAATAACTGTAAGAGGAAAATGGCTACTGCCAAGAGAAGGCATACCGAAGTCACCAGAAAATATTGTCACAGAAATTAGGAGCTCGAGATTTTTGGAAAATTTATAACAGTGTAGTAAATAATGGGCAATCAACAATTCCTCCATTATTCAACAACCTTGCTTAACAGTTTGCCTCCAACTCCACTTCAGATCCAACAAACCACCCCCTCCCAAATTTACTGTTGAGGACAGATGCCATATTCAATGTTCTGAAAATCACCCCCTTTCCATGTTCATGGTGTCATAAAAAAAGTAGACAACTTGAAGGTGTGTGGGTCTAATCTCATCCCTGCCATACTATTTAAAAGAAATACTCTACTGAGATTGCCCCAGTTCTCTCTGAATTCTTCAACAAATGCTCTAACGAATCCTACTTTCCAGAGTGCTGGAAAATTGTTTCTGTTATTCCAGTTTTCTAGAATTCTGGCAAAAGAATTGATCCATTTAATTATCACCGTATTAGCCTCCTTCCTCCCTTTGTCAAAATTTTTGAGTCCTTAATCAATCAAGCAATAGTCCACCACCTTATAAATAATAAATTTCTTTCTGACTAACAGTATGGAGTTAGGCAAGCCTATTCTACTGCAGATATCCTAACTGTAATCTTCATTATGCACTGGACAAAGCAGGGGAGGCTAGGGCAATGGCTCCAGATATATCTAAAACCTTTGACAGAATTTGGCACGATGGTCTCCTCAGGGAAATTGAATCATATAGTATTACTGGACGAATATTTAATAGAATCAAATTCTTCTTAAATAAGAGAAAAATCCAGGTTGTCCTTGATGGCTGTACGTCAAAACACATAATATAAATGCAAGTGTGCCACAAGGGAGATCCTTGAACCTTTATTATTCTTGATATTCATAAATGACCTCTCTGATAAAATTGTCTCTGAGATGAGTATATTTACTGATGACACCTTGCTCTATAACAGACTTGAGGAGAAAGAAAGTGCACAACTAAGGAAATGGCTAAAACCTTAGAGGAAAACTTCCAGTCTGTAGTGAAATGGGGCTGTAAATCGATGGCAACATTAAATGTTGCAAGAACTAAGCCTCCTTCTTTTAATAATTACAAGAAACCTTCTTAACCACTGATTGTCATAATTAATGTTACATTATCTGAAAGTACTTCGCTCAAGCATCTCGGCCTAATATTCATAGGTGACATGAATTGGAACAAGTACATTGAGGTTATTGCCAAGGTTATTCACACCTGAGAGTATCGTGTACTTTTACAAAGTCACTATTTAACCATGCATAGAGTATTGTTGCCATATCTGAGCTGGTGCATCTGCCTCTCCCTTTTAGGCAGGGTTAAATAAAAGAAGAGTTGCCAACCCCACACTAGCAACCAAACTTCAGACTGCCTTCTCGCTGAAATGTTGCATCTCTGTGTCAGTTTAACAAGTATTTTAAAGGCATGTACTCTGAAGAGCATGGCATAATCATATTGACACACCAGTTCCCACTGGATCACCGTAGTTAAGCAACATTGAACCTGGTCAGTACTAAATGGGTGACCATTTGGGACTTCTAGGTGCTGTATGTGCTCTCCGCTTATCCCCAATCATCCAGTTGTTTCCAGTCATCCTTAACTTCTTGCCACTAGACTCAAACGGTACCAATTCAGGAGAGGTGTTGTTGGAGATCGCGCAACCCTTGCCTCACAATTACACGCGCAGTTGCTCCTACAGGAGGTATCCTTTGTCTTTTGAGACTGAATGGAGGCATCGAACTCTGAAGAACTCAAAGTACTTGTTCCCCCTCAACCAGACAAGCGGCAAAATCCCACCCCTACACTGTAGAGGTCCCTAGATGCTGGAAAACCTATTTCTCAAATAGTTTCTTCTATTTAACTGCTAGAATTTGGAATTCCCTCCTGGGTCCTCGCTTCTCTGATGGTACTGACATGCAAAAGTTCAATTGTAATGTGAACAGCTATCTTATTGCTGAACTTCCTACATAGTATCCTTGTCCATTTGGTCCCAATTAATAGCCCCTGACATCAAAATGGCACTGTGCCTTGTTTGGGGTAAAATGATAATATAAAAAACAAGCAAACACTCGAGTAAGTTAATATGCGCGATTGCCTAGATATTAGTATGGTCCAGGGTTTGATAAGAAAACTTAAGGATCCAGGAAAAGTTAATAAAAGAAATAACTCTTCACGACGAACCCTAGGTTTGAGTAGAGAATCTGTAAGGCCGCCCCTGGCTATAGGTAATATAGTTTAGGGATAGTATGTCTTTAATAAGTGCCAAAAATAGCACTAACAACTAATATATACATATATATATATACTTAAACTAGTGAATGGAAAAGATGTATAAAATCATAAATGTTATGAATGGGTCACCAGTTAGCAAGAGCTAATTAAACAATGGGAATGCTGGAATGAAAGTGAGAAAACATGAGTTAAAGAACAAAATATATTTATATGAACAATTTTAAAGAAATATATAATTATACTTTGAAAGATGAAAGTTTGTTGAGAAGTTTTAAAGTTCTTGAAAAAGAAGTAGACAAAAACGTCAGAAAAGTGTGTGTGTGTGTGTGTGTGTGTGTGTGTGTGTGTGTGTGTGTGTGTGTGTGTGTGTGTGTGTGTGTGTGTGTGTGTGTGAGCTTACTTTTGAATGACTGTATTCAGTGGCTAAGGGAAGCCCCATGTTTTGACAAGCTTCTGGGCTTGACCTTTACTCCAGATATGAAATGGAACATGTACATCAAGTCTGTTGCCAAGGTCGCTGGAAAGATGGTGGGATCCTTCTACTGCTCCAGAAGATATCTCACTTCTGATGCAATTCTCTATCTATATAAAAGCCAAGTACTTCCAAGGATGGAATACTGCTGCCACATCTAGGCAGGAGCTGCTAAAAACAGCCTATTCTGCCTTGACAGAGTACAAAATAGACTTTGTGGCTTAGGAGGAGATGCAACCGCTCTCCCACAGAAGGGACATTGAGAGCATATCTTTGTTTTACCGTTATTACCATGGCAGGTGCTCGTCTGAGCTCCAATCTCTGGTCCTCCCTTGCCAATCTTTCACGATAAACACCCGTCTAGTTGAAACCACTGTCAAAAATTTTCCCCACTCTTTATCTGTGCCTAAATCAAAATGTAGATTCCATGAACAAAGCTTCTTTCTTAGAACTGCACGCCTGTGGAACTCTCTGCCACTTGCCTGTTTCCCTCCTGACTTCAACATGGATGTCTTCAAGTCCAGCATAAACAAATTCCTGATGAACCGTCCCCTTAAGTAATGACACTTTATCAAATCTCCAATACTAATGAATACTGCAACACTATCCCATTGATTACTGTACACAAAATAACCCTTATCCCGAGTGGCTTCTGGGCCTTGATAAGTGGTGACCTTCATGTAAAAAAAAAAAAAAATGTTGATATATAAACCTTAGGTGAGAAAATTAATTATTTTCATTTTAATAGACATTACAAAGTTGGGGGGGGGGGTAAATTAAATTTTTTTAAAAAGTTGGTCTAGAATATTATATTCATTTTATTGGAACGAGCATAAAATTTTACGTTAAACCTGCAAATATCGTAAAAATTGAACCAATAGGAAAATTTTGCTAAATTTTTAAATTGAAAAAATTAAAAAAAATTTAACTCGTAAAATTCAATTCATTTCATTACATAAAAAAAAATGGCTGCATCAGCGCGCACATGCACTTTGTAATTAGTTTATTTTGGAAGTATATTCCATAAAGAAATTAAACACACACTTTAAAAAGAGAAATTACTATTTTTTTAATATTTCATTCGCAGTTTTGTGTTAAGGGTGTCAAAAAATCCCCCAACATTCTGACACATCTAGAACACGGCCCCACACGGGTGTGTTTATGGCTTCAAAATGATCACTACTTAGGAACGTTGTTTTAAGGCGTCGATAATGTAAACACGGTCTTGGTTTCGCATTTTCATTATTTTCGTATGCTGTAAAAAATATTACTAGTTTACTTTAAGCCTTTTCGGTACTTGTACAGTTTAATCAAGACATTAAAAAAATGAAAATATCGAAAAAAAGGTTATATTGTACGTTTCCTTTTTTGGGCTGAGGATCTCCAAAAATAAATTTCACTTAATTTGGTCGAGTAGTTTGTTCTTTTTTTTTTTTTTTTTTTACAGCGAAAAAAACACGTTTTTATGAGAGCGCAATAAGGGTAGATCTTTGAATTTTTGGAACACGTCATGGGGAGATAACCCAGTTTAAAGCGCCGACACTCCCTCTCCATCTTTAATAGTAGCTTTTCTTCCTAAAAATCGAAACATGACTACCTTTTGCTCAGTATCATAACAAATTGTTTTTTCGCTATAAAAAAAAAAATTACTTGATCAAATTAAGTAAAAAAATTTTTCGTTAATTTTTACCACGTGCCCCCCCCCCCAGTGCCCCACTGCCCCACCCCAGCGTATTATAAACACCCCAACCTCCCTATGTTAACGACTGTCGAGGTTGGGGGGGGGTTATTCCGAAAGCCGTTCTTAACATGGGGAGGTTGGGATGCTTATAATACGCTGATGACGTCGTAAAAATTGACCAAATTTTGGGGGGGGGGAGAACTTCATTCCATAACGGATACATACAATATAACCTTTTTTCGATATTTTCATTTTTTAATGTCTTGATTAAACTGTAAAAGTACCAAAAGTTAGTTACACCGTGTTCTGTTACATATAGGGGAGGTAAATCTGTGTCTCTCGTTGGAGGTATCTACTGATCGTCAATTTTATTAACGCAAAGCAACACTATTTTGGTATTATTATACAAACACCGTGACAGCGAATTAGTAAAATCTTTTACGTAGTATTCTGTTACGTTTCGGTGTGCTGAACACGAATCTGAAAACTGGGTTAGGGTTAGGGTTAGGGTACATTTTTTTCTACTAATTCGCTGTCACGGTATTTGTATAAATTTACCAAAAATTCCCCCAAAATTCTGATACTGCTAAAGCAACACGGACTGAGTATTCACCGATTAGTCTGACAGTGCCGCAGCAAGCGTCAGAGGGGGGGGGGTTAGCTTGAAGATAACCGATATGAAAATATTGCAATAAATAAAATAATTTTGATACTGCTGCAGAATTCGGACTGTAATGAAATAATAATGTTATTATTTAGAAACCTGGGATTAACATTGGGAGTGGGGTGTTTTGTAACCATTCTGTACTTTCACCTAACAATTATCTAAGCAAAAGATCGTAAAACTTACAGTTGGCTTAAAAATAGTTACCAAAAAAAAATTAAAAAAAAAAAAAAAGCATGGTACCTTCTCTGCATAAGCACCATAATTTTACTTGTAATATTCAACAGTGAAAATAGATCGGCCCAGTTTCATAATTATTAAATTTAAACTTAATCCTTTTAATTTTTGGCGAACCTGCTTTTCCACTCGCCATCTTGACTGCTGAGTTTACCCGTAATCAAAGGCATTTAATTTCAAAAGTGTTTCTTTCTTGAAAGCAAATTTTCAAACAAAACGTAAGTATTATTTTTAGTGCTAATGCACTTACTGATGGGCGCTATTTTTTTTTAAAATCATATTTCCAAGTTTAATTAAAGTTTTATGATATGTTTTTTTTATTCAATTGTAAGGTTAAATTACAGAATAGGTACAAAACACCCGCCCGGCGCCCCTCCCCATGTTAAGAATGGCTTTTGAAATAATAACGTTATTATTTCAGCACGGATCAATAAGTGCATGAGTACCTTATTTTCTTTTAGTTGCTATTGGGGCTTCTTTCTTTTTTCTTTTTTTTTTGTTTAGGCCTACTAAAGATGTGTGTTCATACCATTGTGTTTACCTTTGGTTGACATATGGATGTCCAAAACAAACCAACGTTCCAATTTTATAGATAAACAAAGACACCCGATCAGCGTTACTAATTTAGCAGTTTCCCCACTAGAGATTTCGTTTGCAATCGAGTGGGTAAAATTTTGATCTCGCGGCTAGCAGTTTTTATTTATTTATTTACACCCGCAATTTTGGATAAAGCAAACAAGAAAAAAAAAAAAGCACTTGAAAATTCTTTAAAACATAAACTAAACTCATTTAAGTAGGTAGAAAAGTAGCATTTATTGTAGGCACCGCCAAAACTGGGGGGGGGGGGCAGGCAAGTACTCTTTGACGGACCGTCTTTTTAAAAATCTATTAAAAATCAGGTAATTATCCAATCAATACGAAATTTTCAGCGATTATTAAGAGAAGAATGAACTTTATAACAGTGCACTTATTTTTCATAAACAATATTTATATATATATATTTTTTGCTTACAACCCCCCCTTGTTTTTAAGGGGTACAAATATGCTTAAAATAATCATCTGAAACTGAACAAAACATATTGTGTTGCTGTAAGGGACGGGATTATAGATTTAAAAAAAAAAAAACTTGTTTGCATACCTTATTTTGATGTCTGAATATCAGAACTTCGATTGTATCTAATTATCCCGCTTTTGAGTTTTGAAGTGTGAAATTCGGTGAATATGTTACGTAAAATAATTAATTTAAGTTAAACAAAACAAAAAAAAAAATGTTTTTTAATATTTATACGAAAAAAGCCATTTTAAAATCTTTTATAAATAAATTAACAATTTCTTTTTAGCGAGCCAAATTGCATGACCATTATTAAACAGGGCATGCTTTGATGAATCGATACAAAAAAAAAATGATAAATATTGTGCCCTTTGTGTTAAAAATAGCATCATTTTTTCGATCCAGTTTGGAAACGTTTGCCGCCTTTCGACTATGGTGGACCAAACGCACTGGAATAATTTTTTTTATTCTGCTATAAATTGTCCCCCCTCCCGATTTTGGAGAGCCTGACCCCCACACACGTACACATTAAAAACCAAACTCATACAAATGGTCACCCATCTGGTACTGGCCAGCCTCGGCGTTAATAATACATTGAAATTTTCGTCACTGAAAAATAAGTTTTTTTTTTGGCTTTTCGGTCTTCCATAGTTTGCTTTTTATCAAGCACAAATGTAAAGTTTGTAAACAGAGTAATCAAATCGACTCGAAGTAACTGGTTGCCTATATGAATAAGTGGAATTATTTGAAATCCAGGTACTTATATTATAATATTTTTGCATATTATCATAGAAAATCACCCTAAATCTTAGTTAGACAAGAAATAAACAAATTAATTCTTTCAAACACCTTTTTTTTTTTTTTTTTAACTATTCATATACGTTTTTTTGTGCAAAACAAAAAACGCCAATTGTTAACTTTTGGGGAAATTTTAACATTTAAAATTTAATTAAAAATAGTAGAAAAGGTTTTACATTATTCTGCTTTCTATATGATAAAATTCAGGGTTTTATCTTTCTGGAAAAAAAAAGTTACTCAGAAATAATGGATTTTAATAAATGTAATTTCGTTTTAAAAAACAACAACTTGATTTTTCGGCCATTTTTGGCGGTGCCTAATTTATTGCCTTCGGTAATTTATTGCCTTTTGACTATTTGTTTGTTTGGTACTTGTAGAGTTTGGTCAATTTTAGAATAAAAAAAATAAACAAACAGCTGCTTATCACGTAATGGGTAAGAAGGCTTAATTCCTGAAAAGTTGTAAACAAATGACTTATTCTTCCACTAACTCTAGTTTGAGTTGCACTCTCAACTTTAAAGTTAGCGGTAGTCATAGATTTTTTTTACAATGAAGTCCTCAACGGTTAAGCGAGAAGCAACTATTTATTTGTTATAAAGATTGCTGAAAGAAATGAAAGAAAAAAAACTGAAAACAGTTTCCACACGTATAAAAGATACTTGAATTTTACTGTGTTTGGTATCAGATATCCATTGATTTTTGTTATTGTTTAAAATTTCTTCACCATTAACTATTGTACACTTTAATGAATGACTGTGTTGTTCCTACTCACTCGCCTCCCCAAATAGCCAACATTCATGTTTTTATCTATTTTGACTAATTTTATTCAATGTTTACTATTACATTTGTCAACATGAACCACCTTTTCTAAGAAGCAGCATATGTCAACACCTCAGCAAAGTTTATGGCATTTATTTTTTGATCAAATATGAAAAACAGAAAGTTTTCTACATGTGAAAAAAAAAATTTATTTACCTTTCTACAATGGCAAAGTTGGGCACAAGATTGGTTTTTAATGCAGTAAAAAGCCTCACTACCCACCAAAATAGGCACTTGGGATTGAGGTAACTTTTTTTTTTATCTTCAATCTTAAAGGATTTCTTCACTGACAAATGGCAGAAAAGATAAAGTATAGTATCAGAACACATATTATCCTTCAATGTTAATTTTACTTGGAAATGTGAAAATAATACAAATAAACCAAAAATAAAAAGGTATTGTAAAATTGGCAAATGTTTAAATCATAAATTATTTTTATTTGTAAAATATTCTGAAAAACAGATAAAACTAGCTGATAAAATTTGGGAGCTGTATGGGGAGCTAACCGCTTCAATATAATTCCAAAAATCTATAGTGAAAAAAGATATCTGTATATTCATAATATTTTTATGTAGGGTGGGAAGTTAAAATATAGTGTTTTTCTTTTTTGGAGATTTTTGTTTTGCATTGGCAGTTTTTGAAAATTTCAAAAGTTAAAAATCTAGTGATTTTCTTGAGATTTCTTTTCTCTGATCTAGCAGATTTTTTTTTTTTTTTATCTCAGTTCGCAACGCTGAACCCGATCCCGTTTTTTAAAACATCACAAAAAATCAAGAAATCGCATTGTAATGAAATTTTGGGTATTCAGCAGAGAAGCCAACAAACAAACAAAAAAAAGGGTAAAAAATATATAACAAATACATCTTACCAAAGGCAAGATAAATTACTTTTCTACTTGGATAAGTTTTGTGTGTTTTAATGGAATTTAAAGCTTTTATTCGGTTAAAAAAAAACTAGTGTAAGACTGGTAAGTTAAATCAGCAATCAAGATAGCCAACGGAAACATGTTGTGTTCGGAGTGTCAAAAATGTCTCAGAAGTCCAGAAATAAACAAAATATTGATAGAAATCTACCCAATAAGTGTCATAAAGTGTCACAATGACATTTATTAGGTGGATTTCTATTAGTATTTTATTTGTTATATATTTGAATTTTTTACCCTTTTTCGTTTGTTGGTTTCTCTACAAAATCCCCTAAATTTTCAGTGCTTATATATATATATATATATATATATATATATGGTAAATAGTGGCTAACTTTTTTGACCACTTACCCAAAGTTATAAATCTATATGTAGCCACCTAGAAAAGTAGACCCTCGCACACACACACACACACACACACACACACACAAAATGCATAGGATTTATCGGGGATTTAGGGGAAAAGCCAACATACGAAAGGAAGAGTAAAAAATTTAAATATATAACAAACAAAATAGTGATAGAAATTCCCTTGTGGATTTCTATCACTATTTAGTTTGCTTTTCAATTTTTGAGTTATTACTGACACTTTGCAGATGGCTTGTTCTTGTCAGCCATGTTGTTATCAGTTTAACTTACCAACTTGTATTTCAAACTGAATAAAAGCTTTAAAATATGTTAAAACACAAAAACTTGTCCAGGTAGGTAGAAGAATAACTCATCTTGCCTTTGGTAACATTTATTTGTTATATACTCTAATGTTTTACTCTTTTTTGTTTCTTGGCATCTCTGCTAAATCCCCAGTTTATCTTCTATAGTAAAATAAAATTTGGTTAACTTCCTTAAAGTATCAGAATGATCCAAAAATAGGGGATCATTTTGTGTGAAACTTACACGTGAAACTGATCTCTCACTTTAAGTTGCAAAATAATCATCTTTTTTTTTCTGCAAAGTTTTTTATGAGTTCGCATAAATTGCAACAAGAGTAGATTGTCATTATTTTTTTTTTTGGGGGGGGGTAGAAGGGATATTTAGTGGAGGGTTACTGATTTCCTGGAAGGAGAATTTTGTTAACACTGGAATTCTTTAATATCTTAATACATACATACATTTAAACGGACAGGTGAGATTTATATTATAGACTAGTGGAGGGTACCCGGCATTTCCCAGGTGTGTGTGTTTTTAGGTAAATGAAAAGAAAAATCGTTGGTTGTTTTAAAAAAAATGAAGCCTTGACGTGCAGTTGGAAAATAGTAAAGTGTTAAAAAAAAAAACGTGCGACCTGGCAGGTGTTCATTTTTGACGAGTCAATGATGAGAACTTTGAGTGCGAGTCTGTTGGCTTCTTTTTTTTATAGGAAAAAGCTTAATGCACATGCGGCGATCGTAAGCACCAGCTATTCAGCAGTTAATATTTTCTGCAGGACAGTTTTTAATGAGGTCAATAACCTGGTTTGTTTGTTTTTACCTAACTTTGGAGAAAACCAGCTCCCTGTTTATTAGGGGAAGTGTCTCATCTCGAAATGAAAGCAACGGTCTGATATGACAAAGCCGACATTGACCAAAAGTTACATCGCTTTCTAGAGACCACTGGCCGTGGGCCAGTGATTCGAATCAAGTTTCGCTTTTTTTATACTGAAAAAGGAAAGCAACACATGCTGATCCGAAAATGTTGAATACTTAACGTTTCAAAGTCGGGTAAATTAAATAGAGAGGCGACCCCCCCTTGTTAAGTCGTAGATATTATCATTTCGACATGATATAAAAAGTTTTAAAAATGAGCGACGGCTTCAAGAATCCGGCGGAAAAAAGCGTTTTGAAGACATAAAAAATGAACATACATACATACACACATTTTCGCTTTTATATATATAGATTATTAACTTCTTGCGAACTTTCATTCTTGGTGCGATAGATCACACTTTGCAGACGTAATCATTTTTACAATTCCTCTTTTTTTAGTGTTTTGGAGCTTGTATTATTTGGATAATGTAGAATACTAATCTATTGACAGTGTTACAATACATATTGATTCCATTGAAAACAGTGGAAAAACAAACATAGCAGTTGATAAAAAATGACACTGAAACATGAGGATAGGGCATCCTCTTCTCAAGACATAGGGAAAAGAAATGTTGAACAATGAGCACATGCAAAAATATCAAAGACAACACTGTTAAACAATTAATATAAATTTTATTAATTAAAAATTGATTATACAGGCTCGTTCAGTTTATTATACAGACAATGGAAACCCACATAGGGGTACCTGCGCATGAAATTTTTGTGGCAGGAGGTGCGCACTGCGCAATTTCCAACCACACTTCTCCTGAGTCGACATTGTTAAATACCAGTGGCAAGTGAAGTGTATGTACAGGATGACTGGAAACAAATGCAGGGATAAGCGGAGAGCACATAGAGCACATAGAATTCCCAAATGATCACCCATCTGGTTATAACCCGGCTCAATGTTGCTTAACTTTGGTGATCAATGTGATTATGCCGTAAATTGCTTATAGATGTTACTAAAAGGAAAAAAATAAAACAAAAAAATCTATTAGGTAAGAGACTTACTTTTGATCAAATCCACTAAAAATCGTTATATCAACAGGTTCATGAAAGATTGTCAGCATACATTGAAATATCATATTAACGGGAGAGAGGAGAAAGATAACTTATTGTTCTTTTCTTTTATAGATTTGTTTTCACTTTTTCTTTATCTCAGACAATATCAGTTCATATTTCTTTGGGTTGAAAAATATTCATTTACTTCTTATTCTTTCATATAATGAGTCATGATTCTTAAAGATATATAGTGGAATTTTGTCCTCGATTTCTTCATTCATTTTTTGTCTGATAAGACGTTGATACATAGCAAATAATTTACTATTGATCACTCTATATTATTAATGCTAGTCGAGAAATATTTTCTGTTCATTTTGTTTAAAAATAGTGGAAGAATTCATCATTTCTTTTCTTGGCTCTTTCATTTGTGATATTTATTGTCTGCTTTTGCCAAAAAGGCATTTGCTCCTCAGTGTCCTTGCCTGTTGCTGTCAAATGATACCCTTTTCCAGCAGTCCTAACCTTTTTCTTTCCTTTTTTCTTCATAATTTCTCCTTATTTCGTATTCTGTATTTCAGATTGTCTAAAACTGCAGTAGCATTTCACTGCCTTTCACCTTTATATTTTCTTATCTGCCTTGCTTAGAGACACAATGGAAATTCCTTGTGCTCCCTTCGCCATCTTGAGGCTTTCTGTTTTTCTCCCTTTTTTCTCTTTGCCTGTTCGCCTTCCTTTATTTCTTTTTCAGATCTTTTCTCTCTTTCTCTTTTAAACAGCTATCCACCTTTTCTTTCCCTCTTTATAGAGTCTCCCACCTTTTTCTTCATTTGTCGCTTTATGTGGACGTTAGATAAAAAAATATGCAAATCTCTCTCTTTACTACATAAATTTTTACTGACAACAATTTTAAATAAAAATAAAAATTTTGGCTCAGCATAAAAGTTAATTTTAAAATTAAAATATAAAATAAAATATTATATAATCCAACTGCGTGAATACATAAGTTATTTGCGCAATATTTTAGCCAATGTAACCCCTGCCTCTGGTTGAACTCGGGAATTTTTCTGTAGAATTCAAAAATTGCCAGAGAATTTCAAACAGGAACATTTATTTAATCCGTGGGGGTGAGGATAGCATGATCTTGTTCCATCAGCTATAACCAAGTAAAAGTCTTATGTAATTTGTAATTGCATTCTTAGTATTTATGGTGACGGTACTGGAAGAATTTTCATGTTGACATGCTTTGTGTTTGGGCATAGGCAGGCTCAGTTGTCCTTTGGGATTACAGCTGGGAGCCACATTGCGGAATATAATGTGCATACACACACACACACACGCACACACACATATGTATATATATTTGTTTTGTTTTTGTTGTGGATTTTTTAACAATAATTAAATTTGGTATTAATAAGCGTTTCCTTCCTAGAAAATCAGAAAAGTAATTTTCCCTTAGAAAGATCACCTACATTTTTTTAATGTAAACAATATTTTTTATTTATTTTATTTATAAAACGGTGATCTACATACATGTGTTTTGCTGTACTACAGCTCATCAGCATAGCTTGACTGTTTTATGGCTCAAACCTCGAACCATAGGTACGATGATCGAATGTGTATACTGTTACACTCTGGCCCCAGCTGAAATGGTGTACTATTTTAAAGCAATTAAAATTTAATTTAATTATCGTTAAAAAATCAAGAACAAAAAAATCGATATAACTTTAAAGCAATTAATATTAAATTTAATTATTGCTGTAGTATAACAGTATACACACTCAATCATAGTACCTATAGTTCGAGTTTCTACCCCTAGAACAGTCAAGTTATGTTGATGAGCCATAGTACAACAAAATATGTGTACATAAATAACTCTTTTCTATATATATTAGACTCATCAATTTCGATGTATGAGGTTCTGCCACAACTAATTTGTTTGGAAATCCACAGAGATGATTTGTTTATAGTGGGTAGGCTTTGCATAGAACCAACCAAACTTTTTGGTATTACTGCTGATCTTTGCAGAGAGATGCAATCTCAGTCTTCATTAAGGCATGCATCTAGAAGGAAAACTGATGTAAAAACCTGCGGTCTACTGTATGCTTTGTCTTGTAGCAGCCATTGTGCAGACAAAGATATATATAGCTTATGATTGAAATCAAAAGGTGCCAGGTTGTTGAACAGTATACAATTTGCATATGTGTAGTGGTAAGAGACCATAAAATAAAGCCAAAATATATTGATTGCAAAACGAGGAATATTTTTGTGTTGAAAGGGAATGGATGAGAAGTGGGAGAGAAAACGTCCAATGATTGCAAATTATTGCTTCATGAAGGAAGAGAGACAAAAAAAATAGTGCTGTCATGTGACAGTACAACTGCAATAACTGTCACGTCAACTGGATAATAAACGGAAACCGAACAATTCTGCATACACAACTCAACACAGTCCCAAAATATTTCATGCATGTAGCCCAACACAATCACGAACGACTCTGTTGATTCACACTCAAACACCTCTGTCGATTTGAACCCAAACTTGATATTCCTCACATAATAAACAAAAACGGGTTCATGCAGTGGTTTCCTGTTTCATATTCAGCCAGAACTATCTAGCTGAAGTATATTTCTCTATGTCAGAAATGCTGAGGATAGCCAATCTATGCAAAGAATAAAATGATCTTCAGAAACAAAGAGTTTAAGTGAATTTAAGGAAATTCTGGACAAGGCTTTTTAACCTGTTGCAGAGGTGGGAATATACTATAATTTGCAAGTAGCTCCAAAAGAATGCAAAAACAGACACAACTGCATGGGAAAACAGTACATTGGGAAGCCATTCAAACTACAGACAAATGATACAGGCACAAACTGGAAAACAGAATCCACAAAATACTTTTGGAGATAAGGATAATTATTCTGTAATTTCTAAAAGATGAAATAATTTTTAAAAAATCTTAGAATGCAAAACAAAATCAAATATCCTTTTATTTATTATGTTTTTGATTATTGTATTTTTTATTTTGTATAGCAAGTTCTCCACTTCAAACTTGTTGCATGGAATTTCAATTCTACACAGGAATAGCTATTTGAATCCAGATAATCCTGAAACTTGAAATGTGTAATTTGTTGCAATATTTTTGGTATTCCTATTAAAAAAATTGGAAGGATATATTAAATGGAGCCACGCTCTCCTACCAATCAGAAATTGAAATCACTCTGTAAAATATACTGCATTTAGAATTCCTGCACATAACTTTTCATCTTCACACCGTAAGGAACTTTGCTGTTCATTTGCAAGCCTTTACAATTCAAGACTTCTTCGGATTCACTACATACTGGAAACTCTTTGTCTTCGTCTGCAAGCTTTTACAATTCAAAACCTCTCTAGATTGATACTGCCATTTTGCTTGGAACAACATTTCTCAAACATTTCTGAAACTAAAATGGCTTGTAACCTAAAATATATCATCGATTCAAGTTGAATACATGGCATAATCATGAGCAACAGATGTAAATATTGTATAGCCAAAGAAACGGAAAAGAAGCCGAAAAGAGGAAAGAGGATTGCATGATCTGTTATGCACAAGTCAAAAGATTTTGAAGGGGCAAAAAGCAGACAAAAACATAGACATAAGCATGGATCGACTATAAAAAAACCTACAATAAAATTTCTCAAGTATGACTACTTAAATGCTTAAATGAGTTAAAATATCCAAAGATAGTTCATCCAAAACCATTTGACGAAGGTTTATGCCTTTTTTATCAATAATAAATGAGCACAATAAAATGAAATTTACAATAGTAACAGTAAAAGTACTAAAAATTTTATTTTTGCTTGTAATTATACCAAATAAATGAAATTATAGTATAAAAATCAATTGTGTTATATAAAGCAACAGCGAACAAAAATAATACTTATTGTACAAGTAGAAACACTGCATGATGACACTTAACTGAAAAACAGGGAAATATCATCTAATTATCAAGTTGACAAGAAAATTCTTGCGGTTTTTAACTTTTAAATTCAGATGAACATATCTCGGCTCAAACAAAAAATTATTGATCGAAATAAGCACTATCAGAATCAATGCAAACCAAGTGTATTCATACCAGTAACATAAAAGTCTTGCGTCCTGGTAGTGATGAAGTCGCTGAAGACGTTTTTGATATCACTTAGGTTTTTTATTTTTTTAAATAAACATTCATTTATTTAAAGCTTCTAATTTTTAGCTTATAACAAAGCCCTCATTAGGAATTTTTTTAAAAAACAATACATTTTTCCTTTTTTTTTTCTTACCATGGTGTTTTTCGGCACAGTCTATTTGTATTGTCTAGTCTAGTGGTTAGGCAATCGATTAAGCGCACATGAAATGTACTTTTTAGAATCACGGAAAAAATAAAATTCAAAAACATGATTATTAGAAGATTGGACACATGCAGTATTTTATATTTTTTTAAATAAAATAAAACAACACGATAGTGCATTTGCAATAGTATTCTGTGAAACAATATGTTGCTGAGCAAACAAATTAAATTCAAATGCCTAAATTACAAAGGTGAATATTTATCTGGTTTAGCATATAGTTCATGTAAATAAACCCTTGAAACCTTTGTAAAAAATTTTCATGACTAATAGTCAAAAGTTCAAATCCAAAAGTACTATTGTCACATGTTATGATTGCACACACATGCAGGTCTACAGGCTAAAAGCAGTGATGAGGTAGACCTGTCAAAACTGATGTTGCTAAAGGTGAACAGGTCAAGTAGTTAAGTAGCTGATCTCACACCTGCAAGAGAACAGGTTGATATAAACAAGTGAGGTGAAACGGAAGGAGTTCATCAAAAAACTGATGGCAGCCACAAATTATCACTGAAATACACCATCTCCTGCTCTCCACTTCCTGGATACTGATGTTGCTAAAGGTGAACAGGTCAAGTAGTTAAATAGTTGATTTCACACCTGCAAGAGAACAGGTTGATATAAACAAGTGAGGTGGAAAAGAAGGATTTCATCAAAAAAAGTTATGGCAGCCACAAATCATCACTGAAATACACCATCTCCTGCTCTCCCTTTCCTGAATATTGATTAAAATGTGCAATATGAAGCAAGAAATAAAATAAAATTTTATATTTTTCAAACAAACAAATTTGTGTTCTGAGTTTGTTTTTCTTGGCTGATGAGAAACTACTATTTGTTCAACCTGGCTACATCATACTGTATGGAGTTTCAGCAGGTGTCAATCAACAAGAAAAGTAGGACAAGGTTTTGAAGCCATCCTATGCAAACACCGTTGAACAACAACTAAATGGACTTGTCTCAGGTAACAAGAGCATAAGAGAAAAAGAAATCTTGATAAGGACGAGTTTCTTCGTCGAAATATTTCGATAAACATTATTTGAAATTGTTTATTCTTTGCGTTGGATGGCTTCAAAATGTATTTTAATATATGTGTTCTATTTATTTTCCTATTCACCAACACCTTTAAAACAGGAAACCAACCAATTATTATCTTTGCACACACCAAGTGCATTGTTGGACTATAAAAAAAAAAACACTGAACAACAACTAAACAGACTTGTCTTGTATAACATATCCAATCAGTCAATAAATGTGGCATATTAAATTAAATATATGTTGCACGCTCTAACTTACTCAACTGAGCAGTTTGTCTTTATTTTATCCTATTATATATATACTAGCAGGGGTGCCCGGCGTTGCTCGGGTGTTTGGAGGTGTATGCTGTGCAAAAAAAGCAAAAAAACAAAAAAAAAATGGTTAATTTTTTAAAATTTGACCCCTATTATGACCCCTTAAAATTTATAGTTTCGGGCTCAAATCACTTTATTAAGTTAGATCCAGGTTCAAGGAACCTATATCTAAAATTTCAAGTGTCTAGACCCAAAATTGTCGGAGGAGTTTGGTAGAGTTCTTAAAGGTCAAATCGTTGAAATTTGACCCCTTAACAGCCAAATTTCTGGCTGACACCTGTCACATCGATTTTCCCAAATCTCAGTACCCGGTATTTCAAATTTCGAGTCTATAGACTAAAAATTGACAGAGTTATTGCGTAGGGAAATGTACACAGACAGACACGTTCACTTTTATAGATATATATATATATCATTATTTTTGAGGGGAGGAGGGGGAGGTACAACACTTTATTATAGCTTTATTAAAGGGAAGACTGAAGTTTTTTGTATCCGTGGTAAAAAGAAGGACGGAGGGCAAACATCCGATGGAGGTTGAGAAAAAAAAAACGGTTAGATAAATAAGGGGGTATAGTTATAGCATCAGGGGGTGTAAGAGTAAAACATTTTGATATGGGCGAGTTTCTTTGCCAAAATATATAAATAAACATTATTTTAAATTGTTTATTCTTTGCGTTTGATGGCTTTAAAACATATTTTAATATATGTATTCTGTTTGATATCCTATTTACCAAAGTCTTTAAACTAGGAAACCAACCAATTATATATATATATTTATGATATACTCTTTTTTATATTTTCAGATGTAAAAGGATGATTTTGAAATTCAACCGAGCAAGAAAAATAAAAAAAAAAATTGCATTCATGTATTTAGATAATGGCTTTTTTATTTTTCCTTAAATCACATTAAATATGATGATTCCCAGGGAAGTCTTCTTTAAGAAAATATAAAGAAACCTACTGGAGAGACATCACTTTTTAGTAAAGAAAAATTTGAATAATCAGAAAATATTCTCTTGGACAAAATACATGCAGTTAAACACAGAAGAGAAAATCGTGGAATTGCATTTTTGCAGAGTTCCGGTTTGAAAAATAGCACACATATACAAGACAAAAAATTACTTTGCAAATATACTCTGTGAGCCAAGTGCAAGAGAGATCTAAACAATTGCACTTTAGGGGATGGTTAGAATCTTAGAAAGATCTCTCGGTTGAAATGTATGAAAGAGTGAGTGAATGTTTGGCATCTGGTCAGATACCCCAGTTAGAACTAAATGATGGGAAAATTGAAAAAAAAAAGATAAAGCATATTCCTGTAATATTTCTGGATCAACATATAGGAAAATATGCAAGAAAAATAACAAAATATCATCTCGAAATATATAAACCGGTTGTAGTAGTTGCCTAATGAAAAAACAATCTTAAGAAATTCTTGGAAACAATCCCTGGACGACCAAACTATAGTCAAATACAAATAGCAGCCATAAAGGAAACAATATCTACTCTTAAAAGAGCTTCCCAACCTTCTTCAGGTGAATCTTGTCAAATTCAAGAGTCTTTCTTCAGACTTTAATGAAATCAAGTGTTAAAAATCAACTGAAAGTAACTGACGTAAATGCAGAAAGCAAAAACCAATTCTTGTAAAATTCAAGTTTGAAGATCGCTGTGTTATTTGAGCCAATCTTATAACACACATGTCTTTCTTTTATAATTAGAAATGTTTTTTTAAACAATCTCATTTAAATGTTGTTTTTTTTCTTTTCATTTTCTTTTCTATCTTCTATTGTTCAATGAATTGGACACAAAAGTGAAGAATTGTATCGATTAAAAGCCTGAAATAC
Source organism: Euprymna scolopes (assembly GCF_053919585.1). Taxonomy (NCBI): domain Eukaryota; kingdom Metazoa; phylum Mollusca; class Cephalopoda; order Sepiida; family Sepiolidae; genus Euprymna; species Euprymna scolopes. The sequence continues at coordinate 115,672,511 of NC_136498.1, read as the reverse complement.
CAAGAAACAAACCAAAGTTTATATTTTCAACACAAAATAACAACAAAAAGTCATCCTGTTTTTTTTTCTATCCATATAGATTTTGTTGATTCAACGTGCTGTGACTGACAAGGATTCTTGTGGCAGGTTAAGTCTTTCAATGCTAGCTTAGTTCTCACTTATTCAGACAATATCGTTTTTTTCTACTGCTTTTACTGTTGTTGTTGCTTCTGCTGGAATAGAGTTTAGCACAATAATGTATCAGAATTGTTTATATGCAAATAATCAACTTTTTACTGTTCACATGGAAGATGTTACTTGTTCATGAATTTTAATGCTTTGTTATTAAAGACAAAATATCCCAAAGAAGGATGAAAAGTACAATAACTGTGACATTGTGAATGTAATAACAATAAAGAAGATAACAGTTTACCTAAAAAGAAAATAAACAACACACCTTTGAATGAATAGTTTGATAACTGTGGTTACTGTTATTTTATCTCATGGAGAAAAAAATATTCACTGCAATTTTTAATCATTCATACAAACACGTTTTATATATAAAAATACAGAAAGATTTAATTCATCGTTTTGTGACTGACAAAGGTTCATGTGACTGGTTGAGACTCTCACTGCTAACATAGTTCTCACTTATTCAGAAAATACTTAATAGATGCTCAGCAACTTTTTCTGATTCGTTGAAGTCCACTTTCATTAACCAATCAAAATTAAGTATTTAAAAAAATCAAAATATCTTACAGAAATCATTGTTTTTTTCTATTTCTGTTATTGTTATTGCCACTTCTGCTGATGTTGGAACACAACAATTGATTAAACTATTAATATGTGACTGATTCATGGCAATGCATTTTATAGCATGGATGATTCATCTCCCATAACAATGAATGTGAAAGATATGGATTTTCTTAATGAAATACAACTTTGAATCCTTCACACACGCACATATTTGATATATACATCTTCATTTCCATAACGTAAATCATTCAATCTAAGAGCGCTATATCAAATCTCCAAGAAAAGATCTATATGAGACAATCCAAGAATATTCACGTGAAAGATCTGCAATTTTTAATCATTCATGCAAGCACACACGTTTATTATATGAAAATATAGAAAGATTTAGTTCATTCACCGTTTTGTGACTGACAAAGGTTCATGTGGCTGGTTAAGAACACAATAATTGAGCAAACTATTGTTGATATGTGAATAATTCATGGCAATGCATTTTATAGCATGGATGATTCATATGTGATATATACATCTCCATTTTCATAATGTAAATTATTCAATCTAAGAGCACTACATGAAATCTCCAAGAAAATATCCATATGAGACAATCCAAACAGTTCATCTTTTTTCATATCTTCAATGTGTTTTATTTCATATCTTCAGCATGTTTTATCTCTAAGTTCATATCATGAATAACGGTGGCTCTCTCATTTTATAAGCACACTTACATAAACAGTTCCTTAACAGCAACCACCAAATTAATACCATTAATAAGAATGTCAAAGGGTTGTGAAATGCTTCAAATTCAAGAAAATGAGAAGCAAACTCGATGATTGAAATATTGAAAGAGGTTCTGTTGAGGTTTACTTCCATGGTAGCAGATGCAGACTACCCACGGATTCAGGAGAGATATTAAAACCAGTAAACTCAAGAGCATCTACATATCAACAACTAAGAAGAGGATAGGAATATAGCTACAAAGGAAGTAAATGAATAAAGTAAATTGAAAAAAAGAAGATAAAGCATATTCCTGTAATATTTCTGGATCAACATATAGGGAAATATGCGAGAAAGATATCAAAATATCAGGACCTCAAGAATTATTTAGAGATGACAATGTCTCTTTAAATATATAAACCGGTTGTAGTAGTTGCCTAATGAAAAAACAATCTTAAGAAATTCTTGGAAACAATCCCTGGACGACCAAACTATAGCCAAATACAAATAGCAGCCATAAAGGAAACAATGTATATTCTTAAAAGAGCCTCCCAACCTTCTTCAGGTGAATCTTGTCAAATTCAAGTCTTTCTTGGTCAAAATTCGGACTTTAATAAAATCAAGTGTTAGAAATCAACTGAAAGTAACTGACGTAAATACAAAAAGCAAAAACCAATTCTTGTAAAATTCAAGTTTGAAGATCGCTGTGTTATTTGAGCCAATCTTATAACACACATGTCTTTCTTTTATAATTAGAAAGGTTTTTTTTTTAAACAATCTCATTTAAATGTTATTGTTTTTTTTCTTTTCATGTTCTTTTCTATCTTCTATTGTTCAATGAATTGGACACAAAAGAAGAGGATAAGAATATAGCTACAAAGGAAGTAAATGAATATTATGATAACAAATGTGGTGTGCTCTCATTCCAATTGAGTAAAACACATATGTGAAGGATATGGATTTTTTTTAAAGGATATCGAATCATTAATGCAAGTACATGTTTTATATATAAATTTAATTTATAACAAATCGATGTGACTGACAAGGGTTTATGTGGCAGGTTCAGTCTCTCAGTGTTAGCTGACTTCTCACTTATTTGAACAATACTTAAAGTGTGAGTTATGCAAAATATATAGATTTTCTGAATATGCGATTTTTTTTTTCTTAACAAAATACAACTTTGAATGGTATGTTTTATATCTACATCTTCCTTTTCATATTTTCATTTCCTAAAGTTAACCAAATAAGTCAAATACATGAAGACTTAAACATCAATAAATAAACATTCTTAACCCTTTACGACCTGGTTGAACGAATTTGTTCAGCCGTAAATAAATGAATCATAAATAAAATGGGAATTGATTAACACGTGCCTTGTATGTATTAGTTCAGTATCTGGGTAGATGCCAGATACCTCCAGATTTCAAATGTCTGTTTCTTGCATTCAGTATGCCGCCATCTAAAATTAACAATAAATATTTTGTAATCATCTGCGTCATAATTCAAGTCATAAAGGGATAAGAAAATATGAAGCCTAGTGATCCCAAGGACTGAGTCTCTCCATACTAGCTGAGCTCTCAGTTAGACAATACTTAAAGAGTACATTTATGCAAAATATATAGATTTTTTTAATCAACTAAATATAACTTTGAATTACATGTTTTATATATACATCCTTCTTTTCCTAACATGAATCGTACATCTCCTAAGGTAAACCAAGTCAAATAAATTAAGACTTTAACATCCATAAAGAAAAATTCTTGAGAAAATATGAAGCAAAGTAACCTCAAAGAATAAACCACTAAAATGCAGAATGACGAAACAGAGAAACCATATGGTTGCAAAACGTGTGACTCTTCTTTCAGAAATAAATCATCTCTGGCAGCACACATGCAAAAACATACAGACGTGAATCCATATTCTTGTAAAATATGTGACTTTTCTGGTTCTAGCAACTCAAAACTTTTACTACACATGCGAACACACAGTAGGGAAAAGCCATTTTCTTGCAACACATGCGGGTCATCTTTCAGTCACAAAGCCACATTGGTCACACATGTAAGAACACATACTGGAGAGAAACCATATTCTTGTGAAGTGTGTGGTTCTAGTTTTACTCAGAAATCTGCATTGGTTGCTCATATTCGAACACATACAGGCGAAAGGCCATATTCATGTCAAGTGTGTCAATCTTCTTTCAGCCGTAAAGACAATCTAGTTGCCCATGTAAGAACACATACTGGGGAAAAACCATATTCTTGTGAAGTATGTGGTTCTTCTTTTAGTGAGAAATCTAGCTTAGTTAAACATGTACAAACGCACACTGGATTAAAACCATATTCTTGTAATGTGTGTTGCACTTCTTTTACACATAAAGCCACATTAGTTGCACATATGCGAACACATACTGGTGAAAAGCCATATTCTTGCGAAGTGTGTGGAATTTCTTTTATGCATAAGAACACACTGGTTGCGCATATCCGAACACACACTGGCGAAAAGATGCATACTTGCACAATTTGTAGTTCTTCTTTTAGCATGAAAGGAAGCTTAGTTGCCCATCTTCGAACACATACTGGTGAAAAGCCATATTCTTGTGAAATATGTGGTTCTTGTTTTTCTCATAAGGCAAGGTTAGTTGTACATCTTCGCACGCATAGTGGAGAAAGGCCATATGTATGTACAGTATGCAGCTCTTCTTTTAGCCGGAAAGATACGTTAGTGGGGCATATGCGAAGGCACACTGGTGAAAAACCATATTCTTGTGGAGTCTGTGATTCTTGTTTTAGTCAGAAGAACACATTAGTTCAACATATGCGAACTCATACAGGGGAGAAACCATATTCTTGTGGTGTGTGCAGTTCATCTTTTGCACAGAAATCAAGTTTAGTTGTACATTTGCAAAAACACACAGAACATGAATGCTATCCAAGTTTAGCTGTACATTTGAAAAAAAAACAAAAGAGAACTTGAATGCCTTCTTGACACAAGAGAGAACATAGGTACTGTACAGGGGTTTGTCAGTATTACATGAGTACAAGTAAACTCTGACTAGAAAGAAAAAGAATTTCAAAATCTACCTGAAAATATACCCGGTGAACCAAATGCAAGAGAGATTCAAGTAATTGCCTTTAAGGGATGATTAAAATCTAAAATATTTATCGGTTGGAATGTATGGGATAGTGGTTGAATGTTTGGCATCTGGTAGAATACACCATTCTAGAACAAAATAGTAAGAATGTTTTCAAGTGAACTAAATGCAACAGACATCCAAACAATTGCACTTAAAGGAACAGTTAGAATCCTAAAAAGATCTCTCGTTTAGAGTATCTGAAAAAAAAAGCTGATGATTATATAGCATCCAGCAGAATTCTCCATCCCTAGCAAAAACGAGTTTTTAATGAGTAGCAAAGAGTTTAAATCCTTACTAAACACTATCCCCCAAGGTTTTTATCTCCCTGTACAAAGGTTTGTTAGGATAACCTGATGAGGATATTTCTCCTTACAAGTAAACTCTGGGCAAATATCCAAATAGCATAAAGCCAAATAAGAACCCCTTAGCATGGCTTCACACTTGCCCATATTAGGAATGGTGCGCCTTATCTTAATGTTACTTCAAGTAACAGCATTTAGATGGATGTTTTGTAAGACCAGATCGAATTCGGCAAAACCAATTACTTCAATGGAAAAATAAGTCATACTTTATAAAAAACTAGATCCTGAATCTGATATAGTATACTAGCAATGGGGGAGCACTCGGTTTTGCCTAGTCGTAAAATATGCTTAAATATGATATTTTCATTTGTCCAGGTTTCATATATAGAGTCGTGATTTCAAAAGTAAAAAGAAGTATTTGGGTGCTATCAGCTAGAATCGAAACCAAAACTGTAGTATTCAAAGCTGGTGATATTACCACTACCAATGTAACACACATATGAACTGATTAAAAATTAAAAATATACTAAGATAAATGTACAAAATATATAAAGATTTTTTTTTAATTTTGACTCATTTTTGGCCTCTTAAAAACTATTTTAACTGGCTAAAGATCCGTAAAAGAACAGTCCATAAAAAATCCAATTATTTGAGGCCCCTACAACTTTTAGTTCCGGAAGAGTTAAAGTTTGAAAATATGGAGACAGATATATATGATCTTTATATATTAGATTTCTATTGGCAGGTATTCACTTATAAAAGGTGAAGTCCACATGAAAATACGGGTTAAATATGGGACGATGAAAAGAGTAGCAATCCAAGTTGAAATCAATGTCCTCAATGATGTCGGCTTACACAGAGCTGAGGAGAAATACCAAGTTCTTATGTATGACAGGAAAAGAAAGTGGAAAATTTTTATCATTTCAGTAATCCCAGGAACCAGTTGTTTCCTAAAAAAGGACTTACAAATATACAGGATGGAACAATAAAATTGTCACCCTAGAAAAGACATGATTCCATTTCCGTTTGATGAAAATCAGTTTTCTTTTCTTTTGTTTTTATTGCAATCCATCTACTAGTTGGGCAGTTCTGTACAAATTCTAAGAGCGATAGGAGCCTTCTATCATGTCTGAAACTGACACAATGTTCAATGAGTGAGATCAGAGATGCGCCACTGTTTAAATCAAGCTCTCTACCGATCCAAGTTATGACAACAGGAACATTGCCAGCACCCTCAAAATGTAAATGCAGACGGTTCAAAACTTGAGGGCACAGCTCAATGAAGTTTCTGGCCACGGTTATGGTTTTTGGTGTGGTTTCAAGTGAGGGCTATATCATGCCACATCACATCTTCAAAGTCGGTTTGAAAGTCAACACCAAAGTGTACCTGGATGTGCTGAAGAGTGAAGGTGATCCTCTAGTGCAATCAGGTGCCTGATGGCAGACCCTGGGTGTGACAGCAAGATTTGATGCCAGCCAATATCCAAAGAGACCCTGGCTTGGCTTCAGAAGCAATGGTACCTTTGTACGGGTTTCTTACTAGCCTAACCCTAACCAGCCTCTCTCTCCCCTCGATCTGAACCTGCTGGACTACTTCATTTGGTCATAACGTTGATAACATCACCAACATGACCTCTCACAACACCAAAGCCACCCTGATCGCCGCCATCCACTGAGTATTTACCAAGCTCCCGCTGGCACTTGTGGAAAAGGCATGCTCCAAGTTCTGGACCTGTATCAAGGTAGTGATTGAAGCTGAAGGCAGCTGCATTGAATAGATTTCAGCTCTACTTCATAATTAAGTTACCTGAATTAATTTTACAATAAAAGTTTTAAAATAAAGCTGTAGTGTTGTTTTCTATAGGGCGAAAAATTCATCATTCCACCCTGCACTCAAGAAACCAGTTGCAAGAGAGATCAAAATAACTGCATGTAGAGACGACTAGAATCCTAAAATGATTTCTCGGTTGGAGTCTTTGACGTCCGGTTGGATGCTCCACACCCAAATAAACAAAGGAAAAATTGAAACCAGACATTCTCATGCCACACCTAGTGTTGATGCTGGTATCTCAGAAGAGAATGATGCTGTTGTAATATTTTAGAAAATCCTTTATGGAATGTCTTGTGAAATTTATTTTAATGGTGAGTGCTTACTTAGAGAAAATTTTCAATGTAGATTTGACATGGCATGGCGAATATTTGAGACTTTGCATAGTGGTCGATACAAGAGAAAACTGTAACAAGACAGTGTCTCATTTGGCTTACCAATAAGGAAAAATGATTTTTGCAGTATTTCACTGGCACATTGAGAGATTCGATTCATTCGAATACAACGTCTACTTGCCTTCAACTTGTCGATCTAAAGTTGGAGACTAAGGCGTTAGTTCCATGTTAATGATGAGCGCAAATTATCCAGCCAAGCCATTGTATCTATGTAGATCGCTCCAAGATACATAGCTGCATTCCTTAGTTAATTGATGTAATTGCTACTTTTCATTAGCAGTTAATATAAAATTCGGCTCAATATTTATTGCTGTGTTCTGATAAGAGCTATAAGTGGGTAGTTGTATAATCTCAGAAGGCAAGAACTTTGGTATGACCTAGCAAAAAATGTTACTTCCTTACCAGTTGTATAGGTCAATGGTATTGGTTAGCCTCACTTTACCCCCAACCTGCCAATCTGCTCGAATATTAGTGACTTAGCAAGGCCACAGGGGAGACAACTGAAGCAGCAAAACTGAAGCTGGTCCGCAGGACACTATATGTACAAATGAAGGCAAATTTGGGTATATTTTATTGGTTTGAAAATATAGGTTCTTATTTTTATAACAATTGTCATAACATTTTAACCATAGAATAGTATTATAATCTTCAAAAAGCCTGGAAATTTTCATGTAGTTTCGTCTCAAAGAACCAACGATATAAGTATTTCAATATTCAATTTGGCTATGAGTATGTATATATATATAGTGGAAATGGTAATTAATAAAAACTGAAGAAAGTGCTCAATACCGTTGTAGAGCAGATATGAGTTTTATTTTTTATTACCGTATCTTTCTGTTAAATTAGATGATTCTTTCAGCTACTTGGCCGTTTTTTTGGCAGTCTGTAGCATTCTCAGACTTTTACAGTCTATATATATATATATATATATATATATATATATATATATATATATATATAATAGAGAGAGAGAGAGAGAGAGAGAGATAGAGATAGAAAGACCACTTTTTTGGCAATATTATAAGTTCCAAATCTCAGCGACTATTGATCAAAATTTAACAAATGAAAGCTCGTTGGAAAAGTAATAACTTGAATTGTGTAGTGGGCTATGTGATATTTGCCCTTAAGGTCACACATTAAGACAATCATCCATCATCCAGAGCCTATTTGTGGCACTTTTTTTACAGCCATAAAATGTTTCAATCATAGTCATTTATTTTCCTAGTTTTACATATGAATTACAAAATATTTGGCTTGTCTAATCAAAGATCATCACTCAGGCGAGTTGACCACGTGACTGAGTTTATAAAACGTTAAACCCATTGTAACTCTCTCACTCTTTTTTCTCAGCTCACGCTGACAGCAAACTCCTCTGTTGGGGTACAACTTCGCCCGAGCCTTTGGCCCTGCCCTGGATCGATAAGAAGATAAACAAACTAACATGGCTAACGTCGTATATGGACTTCAAATTACGATTAGGAAGCATTAAAGTTGATTTTTGAACAGCTGAGAGAAAACAATGGAGTTGAAACTTATTGGTATTCGATGTGATGTTGTTGAAAAGGAGCTCCTATAATTTCAACAACTCCACAACGAACACCAATAAGTTTCAACTCCATTGTTTGATGTCACATTAAGGGGAGCATCCATCATCCAGAGCCTATTTTTGGCACTTTTTTACAGCCATAAAATGTTTCAAACATAGTCATTTGTTTTCCTCTGGATAATGAGTGATGATCTTTGATTAGACAAGCCAGACATTTTGTAATTCATAATGACATCAGAATGTTTCTGGTTCAATCCTCTGCGGGAAATTGGTGATGATGCATTGTGGGAATTTTCTAAATACATATACAAAGGAGTTATCTCTCTAAATTCTGGTGTGCTTGAAGATATGGTACAGATTTTCACAATTCTCAATTTGCAAGACTTGAATGACAGGCCCAATTTATATCACAATCAAATCGATCTTCCAATGAAGACTTCACAGACATCGCATTCGCTGGTTACAAACAACTTAACTCCAGCATTCATTAATTTATACCCTTTGCTAGGATCCATTTAATCTGAAAACCAGGCATCCTGGCATCACCTACATGAACAAATCAGCCGACCATTGAATCACACATCAGTAGATTCTGTAGACCTACCCTCAAACCAAGAAAATTCCAAAGATATATAAAGGTCCACACACACTTATACAGAGTTTAAATTTTTCCATTAACAAAAAACATAAGATAAAAATAAAAAATAAAATGAAATTTTGTAAATTAGGTGATTTCACTCTCAATTAAAGAAGGGAGATCTTTAAAGTAGAGAAGAGTTATTGCCCTTAGTTATTATTGATTTTCTTGTAATAGCGTCCCATAAATAAAGTTTATCTAGCTTTCATCTCACCTATTCATAATCGCATCCATCATATCCAATGAACCCCATGACGTAACAAACAACCTGCCTTTTTGGCTCGTCTCAGTTGCCCTAAAATGTATATTGTCATACTTTCTTAATATAAGTTGAGCATAATTTTGGCCGGCTATAATCTAGCTATGACATTAATAAATGCGAAATTTCGACTCCCAAAGCAAATAATAAAAAATAAAATCTTGTAAAAAATAATAATTCATCGTAATTTTTGCAATATTCTCAAGAAGAATGATTCTTAAAATAATTTCACTTTTTTTTACTTTTTGTAAAACCAGTGAATTTTCAAAAAAAAAAAATCCCCATAATCTAAAAACGGGAAAATTTGGAACAGCCTGTCACTTCTACATATTCCACAAAATATTCCCCAAATATTTCCTAAAATATTCCCCCAAAATATTCCCTAAAATATCCCCAAAATAAGATATTCCCCAAAATATTCCCTAAAATATTTCCCAAAATAAAACATTCTCCAAAATTTCTCAAAATATTCCCGAAAATATTCCCCAAAATAAAAGATTCCCTAAAATTGTACACCCCCCACCCAAAAAAAAACAGGAAAAATTGGAATTATTTTTACATATTTGGACGCAAACAATGAAAACAACGTGATTTTTAAAATCCTCTCAAAAATCAAATTAATTTTTTACAGACTTTAAAAAAAGGAGTTGAACTATATATAAACTGAAAGACAATAATATACAAAAAAAAATCTAATATATTGCCCTTCCCCTCAACATGATGTCAGAATTTTTTTTAGGGAAATTCACATCTAAGTTTTTTTACATATTAAAATATACTAGAATGATGGAATAAAATATATTTAATATTGGGTCACAAATGTTGCCGATTTATACGATTTTTCTCAATTTTTCAGATAAAAGAAGTTGAAAAATATATGAAAATTATTTAAGTTTATGAAACGTTTTAAAATTACTTATTTAAATTAGATAGTTTTTACCTGTGTAATTTCAAACGATTTCCAAATATTTTTTTTAATGATTGACTTTTTCAAGGTTTGTGAAAAAAACATGTGGAAGATTCGCTATTAAAACTTATTATGAATAAACAGACAATCTTACTGTTTAGAATTTAAAGAAAAAAAAAAGAGAATTTTCCTTTTAAGCAATGTCGTTTTTGAATAATGAATAATTAAAAAATATATTTAGAAATCGAACATGAGTTATTTTTTCTATGGAAGACCAATGACGCAGTAATCTGTAGGCACTTTATTGAAAAAAATCGTAGCATTACTTGTTTCTTTCGTCAGAACAAAAATATAATTTCTAAACCAAGTAAATGAAACAATTATGAAGTGTTAATTAAATTTCTTTGTGCTCGGCATGTTTTACAATCTGTTAATATTAAATAAAAACGTAACTTTTAGTTTATAGGTTCATACAAAAATTTTGAATTGAAAATAAGTTTCCGAAAGTTAATCTAAGGATTTAGTTAAAATTTTTAAAAAGCTCAGTTTTAGAAATTAAAAACTGATATTTCTTAGAATAAGAATTTAATAAAAATAATTTAAATATTACTTTTAATAATAAAGAAAATTCTTCAGTTAACAGCCTCCATATCGAACTGGAAGTTATATGTTTTAGGTGTTGTTTGCTAAAATATGAATTTTTTTCTGGATATACATTGAGTGTGTCAGAAACTGACCTTACGAATGCATGAAAAAATATTGAACAATTCGACCCCCCTGTCTTTTCAAGCTTATAACTACTCGAAAAATGTAATTCAAACCCTATTTTTTTTTTTCAATTAAAGGAGCAAGGACCAAATTAAAAAAAATAACAGGTTTAATAGCAAATTATGCAATTTATTTGCTTTTTAAATCGGTTTTCTTTAAAAGATTTGAAGAAAATAAACGAAATTTACTTAGGTCGATTATAAAAAATCGATATAAATTCCAAAAAAACACTTACCTTTAAAAATTACTAATCAAGCATTCTTCATTGTTAAGAATTTATCCCTATTTATATTTTAAAATCCATTTATTTTTTTTAATGAAAGAATTTTTAAACGCCTATTTGAAAAATCCGCCATCATACAAACATTTTACGTTTTTGTTTAAAACCGGAAATAGTTTTTTTTTTATTGTTTTGAATTACGGGTGGATAGAAGGCAGTAAAAACCACACGTTCGCATTAGCCGTCTACCTTAGCACGTAAAGAAATTTGTGCCTCCATACCTGAAAACTAGTCACATTTTATTTATAATTTTTTGCCTTAAAAAAACAAAAAAAAAACAGTTCAAGAAATTTTTTTCTTCTTTTCCCCAAAAAATACACGAGTTTTTGATTTAATATATTTAATTTCCACTTTACGGAGTGAATTTTTTTTAATATCTAAAAAAAAAACCAAAAAAAAAACATTGAATGAAATAGAAATAATTTTCGTAATAAAACGAAACTTTCTGTATAATATAAAAAGATTATAAGGTTTCATTAAAAAAAAACAAAAAAAAAACAACGTGGGTTAAAAAAAGGTTTTAAACTTCGGACTTCACAAGTAAATTTCTAAAAAAAACATTTGTTTTTTTTTTGTTTGTTTTAAATTTGAATATTATTCATTGATCTTTTATCTTCAATTTGTGATATATAAAACTTTGGTGAGTAAATTAATTATTTATTTTGTAATAAACATTTCAAAATGGGGGCGGGTGAATTAAAAAAAAACGTTTGTCTAAAATATTATACTCAGTTTATTGGAAAGAACATAAAATTTTACATTGACCCTGAAAATATCGTAAAAATTGAATCAATAGAAAAGTTTTGATAGATTTTTAAAGTTTAAAAATTGAAAAATATTTAACTCGTAAAATTCAATTGATTTCATTACGTAAAAAAGTGCTGCATGGACGCTGGCCGGCACTTTGTGAACACTGTTGTTTTTTTAAATAAAAAATAATATTTTTATTACTTTTTATACACCTTTAATAGTTTATTTTTGAAGTATAATCCACAAAGAAAATAAACAATCCACTTTTAAAAGAGAAATTAGGAGTTTATATATATATATATATATATATATATATATATATATATATATATATATATATATATATATATATATATATATATATATATTATTCGCAGTTTCGTGTTAGGGGTGTCAAAAATTCCCCCAAAATTCTGCTACACCTAGATATACATATCTATATACAGTATGTCATTTTCATAATATTTCAAGACAAACGTAAGACTTTTACTGTTATATTTCACTTTAATTATGTTTGAACATAACTTTAATGTCTTAGTACTAAGTTGCTTTTTGAATGTTTTATAAGAGCTGTTTTTCTTATATCTACGCGTCATTGTTACATTCTCGTATTTTGTGTTTTGGTTATTTTGTGACGTTCAAATTAAATTTCGTCCGTTTTAATCCGTGTAAAATAAAGAATGTTTATATGCGATTTAAACCCTAATCAATATGGAGTACAAATAATGATGACTTAATTTTATTTTACTAGTTTTTACTTGTATTTTTTTTTCTTCCATACCTAGCTATAATGGCAAGACTGTAATTTAGGTGGAAAATAATCTCGAACCCTTTATCACATAAAAGAAACTAATTTCCCTAATCACCGGTACCGGTACGTTACTATGTCAATATTATATAAACAATAATATAGGTATTTCAGAAGTTGTTTTTGAAAAC
>NC_136498.1:115641821-115654321 GCF_053919585.1 Euprymna scolopes | reverse complement strand
TTTATGCAAATCACTTCCAGCCAGCAGCAGCTAGAGCCAAAACGTCACCAGTTCTTGCAAAGTCTAAAGAGAATCCGACCCTCCCCTGACCTCCAACCTTCTCAAGTCAGCGGAGTTGTTTTAACTTATTTTTCTCACAAGCTTTTACTTTACCAAGAATAATACATTTTCACCCAAATTAAAAAACAAGATAATGAGTTCACTATATTCTGTGACTGTTAAGTAATTACTACTTAAAAACTCATTAAAATTAGCTGATTTCCTGAAGTTTAGTGAATTTTTAAATGAAAGGAAGGGTCAAAATGTTCAGGCATTTTAGGGATAGGCCATTCATTTTGCACATACCTACTAAAACGAATATCCCATCGAAATTTTCCACAAATAAGTAGTTTTCCAGATATTAAGCAATGTAATTTCTTGTTATTGCTGGTGAGTATAAATGCAACCTTGAGAAACTGTGTGTGTGCAAACACACACATAGTTTTGACATATGTGCATGTGTGCGTAAATGAAACCGTGATTGACAAATCGAGTTTCACAATTTTTTGGAGGAAGGGGGAGAATTCGACGTTGGAGAGTGACATACTGATTCTCATTAGATCACTCAAGTTAAGCAGCATCGAGCCTGGTCACTACCGGATGGGTAACCATTTGGGAAGGTTGAGCACTGTACGTACTATGTCAGGATGTAGAAGTTTTCCGGTTTCTAGCTGGGTGCACATTTAAAAGCACTGGAACTGATGCATCCTCAGCTTTTTTTTAAGACATGGATTTAGGAAAAGGAAAACTTTGATATAAAACCAGAGGTCTACTGTCTGCTGTCCTTGGCATTCGATTGCACCAACTGAGATTAACAGTTATTCCAAAAAAGTGTCTAGTTTGTTTTGTATTGTTTTTTTCAATTATTTTACAAATTGTGAAGATTATATATTTGAAGTTTAAATGTTGCTTTTCCTTTAAACTCAATTCTAATCTGTAAAAAATAAGCATTGAAAAACTTAATACAGGTTTTTTTCTTTACTATTTTTAGTTGTCATTATGTTATTTTGTATTGACATTTGCAATTTTTTCGTCGTAGTAGATGCGTTTGTTTTTGTTTTGTAGAGTTTATCATATTTTTTACTTTTATATTCTTTATATTTCTGTGTTTATTTCTGCAATGTTTACTGGTGTCACAATTTATTTTTTTAAATCAACAGATTATATAAAAAAGTATTTGAACATAACAAAGAATAATTTTGAAAGAAAATTTCTTGTACCGTGATTTTTGGTATGTGACAAATCTCTTTCCTTAATTGTTGCTGTTTCATGAATAGATTTATTGCACATTGACTTTCTTCATTTTTGTAATGTTAACTCAGAATCTTTTGATAAATGATATCGTATTTCAGTATCTCAGATTTGCATATGTATTGAGTTTGTGAGTTTGACTTTTTCATTTTCCCCGTTCATTACTCTTACAAATGCAGTATAATCGTCTGAATTATTTTTAGTTAGATTAAAGCATTGGCAATGTGTGTTTAAAAGTTAACTCCTTTGATGTGATCAGCTATCACTCTCCTGATATACAGCACCAAAATGATGTGTGAGACTCTTCCGATCACTGTGACCAAATAATGCAACCTGGAAGTTGATCAGTGCATATAAACAAAATGTGATGCAACTGTCTTTGGTCAAGACATCAAAGAATGTATGACAGACTCTCAGCAACCAATAATGTTCTACGTCATTTCCACTGGCATCACCAACCTTGATTATATTCTTAGAACGCCAGTATTGATGAAGTTTCTACTTCTCTGAAGAAGATTAGTGGTGTCATGTAATCTTTGTTGACCACACTAAACATCCTGCAACAGTGCATTAATTCAAGTCTGAATTGTGATCGGTCAGAAAATTGGACATCAATAGAGGGATGAAAAATACATTGGAAAGCAAAGCAAGTAAAAATAAATTATCGTATAAAAATAAGAATATATTTTCTCATCAAATTTCTAATTACAATCACAAATACCTTTTTACTGATTGATACTGTGCTTCTGGGCTTGGTTCAGGTTCCGACTATGTTGCTGGACAATCAATGGTTAAGTTTTCAGATAAACGGAGCAAATGATGTTTAGTATTCCAGAAAGGCAAAAAAGGCAGTTTTCTCTTTGAAAACTATGAGAACTTCATCTGAATAAAATGTCGACTGTCATGCATTATATAAATTAGCAAGGTTATTTGGCATTGCCTGGCCAAGTTCTACTATTTTCATTTGTCCTTTTAATCCTTGACTTTCAATTATTGCTTATTGTTGGAAACAAAACCATTATTTCTGAAATCAAAAACAATATTTTTACCAGTGTGTTTTATCTCTGAAACTCTGATACTTTGCTTCATTTTACATTATGTGGGTCCCAAATAAATACTAGTCTATTGATTTTTTAGAATTCTCACTGGATCCCACTACTTCATCTCTGAATAACTATAGGAATTCAATCTGAAAATTTGAGAAAATGGGAAGTTAATCTGAATAAAATTGCACTACATTGTAACCTCAGCTGTTTAAACTCATCATCTCTGGTGACAGCGGTTAACTATAGACCTTCAGCTATCACCCACTGTGTTTGAAATGGAAATATTATTTTTTAACTGGAAGTAATATTTTGACTAGTGCCCTTTATCTTTTAGACTGATTCTTTTTCCTGTTGTAACACCACCGGATCTCAAACATACACTAGTATGATCACAAGTAACAAGCAAAGAAATGTGGTGAAGGCCGATATTAGCAATCCTTTGTTTAGTTTTCATTTATAATGATGGCTGAAGAAATATGCACAAATCTTTCTCTTGTGAAAAATCAATTCAATTGATAGAATTCCTTTTACTTTTAATTTGAATATCAAATATAGCAGCAATTCCTGGAAACATAAAGTAAGCTAAAACTTGGAAATAAGATATACATCATCTGCTATGCAATTCTTATATCTACTTATATTGAAAATATAAGTATCAGACAAGAGGTCAGTGTCACTAATTATATAGGCTAAAAGATAGCTGAGAGGGATAATATAATTAAATACCAAAGTCTTATGCATGCCATAAAAAGAAACAGGAACATTTGGAAACCTCAATCATTCTATTAATCACTGGCATTGCTCGGTATTAAATGTAACTTAAAATTCCTTGAAAAAAAGTAAGTAAAAAAATATGGAAATAAACTGAGATATGTGCATGGGAGTATCATGTTTTTTCTAAACAGCTGACTTCTTGTAAATAAAAATGACAATTAGTCTAATAATAATAACTGCCACAATCTTTAAAAAGTGTTTTCAAACCTTGTTATTCTTAGCATAAGGAAGCTGTCCTGTGAACAATTCACACATGCACAGTTGTGAAACAGTTGACAAACACAAAAATTTGATGACCCCCCCCAATACCAATTTTTCAGTTTTGACCCCTTAGCAGTTCTTTTTCCAGATGAAAACTGATTAAAGTTTTTCCATATGTCTGAATATTCTATATACCAAATTTTACGTCTGTATATCAAAAGGTTGATGAGTCTTCACACACACACACACACACACACATTCTCATTAAATATTATAAAAAAAACGATATTAAACTTCTTAAAAAAATCGGAAAAACCAAAACAAAAAAAACAGCGAACGAACGTAAAAAAATGGTATTAATAACCCTGTGTCAATATCGAAAAAACATTTATCTGATACCTTGGATCGAACCTGCAATCTTAAGATAACCACGCTGATGACTGCGTGTTTGGAGGTGTGTGTAAAGAATAAGCGAAGTAATAACTCTGTTTAAATATTATGAGATAAAAAAAATATATTGCCTGGATGTTTGGAGGTGTAAAGAAAAAAAAAAGTTTTGGTAGGGAGGTAGGCTCGAACCCGAAGCCTTGAGGCTAAGGCAGAAAAAATAGTCTGACACATTACCCCGATGCTAAAGAGACAGAGAACTGACAAAATTAAATGTTTAGAAAAACAGCAGATGGTTTAAACTAACGTCAACGTTTTCTAGGTCAAATATCACGCCATCGTCGTAGTAGCAGTAGGAGAGAAAATGAAGGAACGATTTTTTTTTGCTACCCCTCCTTGTAGAAAAGTGTTCCATTGAGGGTGAAGGAATGAATATTTTTGGCCAATTTTTCGATATGTATTGTCCGAAGGTTTGAGCTTCAAAATGATACATATCTGGTTAAAATCCGTCGCCTATGTGGAAAGTTTTTGTGAGACATACAAACACACATACACACACAAACACACATTTTGTCTATTACATATATAGACTAGCGGGGGGTACCAGGCGTTGCCCAGGTGTTTTTGGGTGTGTGTGGTCGGCCGGGGGTGGGGGATGTTAATGAAAACCTAAGAATAAGCGAAGTAAAAAAAACAGAAAAATGAACGTTAAAAAATCTGAAAAACACGTGAAAAATGGCTTTAATAACCCTGCTTCAATATTAAATTTAAAAAATCGAAAAATAAAAGACATCTCACACCAAGATTCGAACCCAAAACCTTTAGATAATGAGGTCGCGCTCTAAGCAACTGAGCTAAGATGACATCCACAAAATTCTTTTGCGTTTTCAAATATTTAAAGTAAATCAGGTTATGACGTCGTATGACGCATGCGTAGAAGCAAACTCGTCATGAGAGGACGGTTTTTGTTGACATCCCATCCCCTGTAGAAAACTACTGATTTCAGGGTGAAGGAATTAACGTTTTTGATCAATTTTTCGATATTTGTCGGGCGAAGGTTGGAAATTTACAATGATACATAAATGAGCTTCAAAATGATACATATCTGGTTAAAATCCGTCGCCTATGTCGAAAGCTTTTGCGAGCGATACAAACACACATACATACACACATTTTCTCTTTTATATTTATAGATAATGATTAGAGTCATTTCAAAACATGGAAATGATTTACAAACAGTGATTCTCTAAGCATGAGGTAAATCCAAAACAATGCATTTTAAGGGACAGTTAAAACCCTAAGACAACCTTTCACAATTCTTTACTACATTGTCACACTCAGGCAATTATTAAAAAACCAGAATGCACCACCTTTTGTGAGCTGGCTTATTTTCTCTGCTTTCTGTCCTTGTAACACATGGTGGGAAGCAAGGTGATTGTAGTGGAATCAGGAAAGGCGAAAGTAGGAAAATACAACGACTGGTGAGAATACAAAGAACATTTATATCCAGAACAGAGTTAGTGATACAGGAAGATTAGTAAGTATGTGGAGAGTCGTCTCTGTACGACATCTGGATAGCTCTCATTGAGCGGTCTATACTTGCTGCTTATATGGCTAATGGATAAGTCCATCTTAGTAATTATAAGGGTGTGTATGTCCCCACAACAGTGATAAATACAATGTGTTGTAGCAATCTGTTGAAAAGTCAATGTTTAAATTAAAAATCAGTTTATCACTTCTGATACAACTTCAGCAGTCTTGTTTCATGTGCACACAAAATAAAAGTGCAGTGAGTAGATTGATGTAATGAATGCTGTAGCCTTGATGATAATAATAGGGATATAGTTAACAAAAGTGAATTAGTAAAAATAGGTTACAGATATAGACGTCATGATTCTGGGACCATAACTACAATGAATCATAGTATTTACATCCTTCTCACTGCAGGAAGATGTAAAATAAGATCAGGAAGGTGGAGAAAGTAAAGCCACTGCTTTGAAAGGAAGAGCACTCTGGCCTATAAAAATTGCTTGGGCAACCCTATTGGTATTCCCTGGTCAGGGTGACTCAGACAGTAAACAATAAACTTATTCCATTCAAAAAGATACGAGGCAAGGTCTGGGAAGGTGAACCTCCAAGGACCACCCAAAACGATACCTCAACCCATCAGATACATGGCCACCGAAATGACCTACTTTCTGCTAGACTTATTGTCAGGGCTAGAGCCTTGACTGGCATGTGACTGCAATCGTGATTCAGCATCAACTGAATGCAATGAATCGCTTCATCGATATTAAGATATTTAAGTCCATTTAAGTTTATATGGGTAAGTCCATTATTTCTGAAATAGGTTTTCTCCATAACAATATGTATTATGTGAAATGTTTTTTTCTTTTGTCATCCTGAAATGAATAGATATGCTTACTCATAATATATATATATATATATATATATATATATATATATATATGTGTTGTTTTTAGTTATCATGCCTAAAATGAAATACATTTGTCTATTTTTTATGTATGATTTGTTTAATAATTTTCTTTTCTTTATTCACAGATAACAATTACAGTGAAGAATAAATGACTGAATCATGAGGAAATAACATTTAATATTTTATTCTGAATTGTCTCAGATTTTTTTCTCATTAAAAATTATATGCACAAACACATGATTTAAAGAAACATTTTTGTGTTATATGTAATTATCTATTATCACAAAACATCTACTGGAGATAAACGGTTTTTCCTGGTAAAAAGTGTAGAATTCACAGCATTTAATAAACAACATGCAATCACAAGTGGGTGAAAAAACTTGCGAAATCTGCATGTCGAAATTCTCAACCAATTATTCTCTAAAGCGACACATGCTAAGGCACACTGGAGAGAAACCATATTCTTGCAAAGTATGTGGTACAGCATTTTCACGAAATTCGACTTTAAACACGCACATACGAACTCATACAGGGGAGAAACCATATTCTTGTGAGGTGTGTGGGTTAACGTTTTCACAGAATTTCAATTTAAAGATACATGTCCAATCACACACTGGTGAAAAACCTTATTCATGTGGTGTGTGCGTGTCAGCATTTTCATCACATTCTGGCTTAAGAAGGCATATGTTAATACACAGTGGAGAGAAACCATATTCTTGTGAAGTGTGTGGCTCTAGATTTTCACAAAATACTAATCTAAAAATACATATGCATATACACACTGGTGAAAAGCCATATTCTTGTGATATATGTGGATCTGCATTTTCAAACAATTCTGCTTTGAAGAAACACATGAAAAAACACACATGGGATAACTTGAATGCCGACTAGATACTATCCGCAAATGTCTGAAGTCTCTCGCTGTGCAGGGGTTTGTCAGAAAAAGCTGGCATGAAGATACTTTTCCTTAGAAGTAAAACCACAGCTTTTACAAGGAATGGTGCATCTTGTCTAAGTGATGTTACCTCAAGTAATAGCATGAAGTTGGATACTCCACCAGACTAGATGAATTCTTGTTCTGGAATCAGATAAGACCAAGAGACCACAAGGAAGGTATACCATAACATTCAAATGGTTAATTAGGGAAAGGAAAATAATTTTCTCAATTTCTTTACTAACTCAATGTTTGAGATGTAAAGGAGAACTTTAATGAAATATTTGAATATCTATGGATCTTATATAAAGTCCAAGTGTTAGCCCCAGGTAGGGCTCCTTGATTTTTGAGAGTATTGACTTAAAGAGACGGTTAGAATCTTCAAAAAGATATTTCGGTTGGGGTGTATGAGTTCGTGAACAAATGTCTGGCACTATCCCCAGCTAGAACAAGACGATCAAAATGTTTTGTTTTTAAGTGAATAAATCTTGTTGCTCCACGTTCTTAACCATTTCTGATTTAGAAAACCATCAGAAAATATAGTGCAAAGAAACCCTACCCTTGTGACGTTTGCACGTCAAGATCGGCAACCAATTTTGTTTTAAAAAACCACGTTGAAAGGAAACCTTATTCTTGTGAAGTCTGTGAGTCAGCATTTTCACAAGATTTTCATTTACAAAAACACCTGCTAACACACAATGCAAAAAAAAACAACAAAATATTAAAACCTCAAGAATGAGTTGAAATCTATGTAACCCCTGAAAGAAAAAAATAACATACCCTGTAAATGAAACTGGTTTAATGAAAATAATCTAATATTGTACTTAGATACAATATCTGAAAGACAAAACTTTTTTGAAGCACAACGTGACAGCATCTATCTTTAAAATATAAATTTAATTCATAGGAAAATTATGAACTAAGACATCAATCAAAATGACTTGAAAATAACATGGTTATGGAAAGAAATGAACATATCTGAGACATAAATAGCAACTCGTAATGTGAGTTATTCTTTCTTACACTCGTATTCTAATATCTATATAGATACATTTTGGTTAGAATTCATATTCAACATCTTTACAGGATTTTCATTTACGAAGACTATTACTAACATGCACAGTGTGGAAAAATAACTAAATACCAAGACATCGCAAATGACTTAAAATCAACTTAAAAGAAAGAAATATCACACTAGAATATGTGGTAGTGCAACTGGTCTAATGAAAAACAAAATACTTGCATACAATCCCCAGAAGACCAAACTGTAGGAAAGTACATGTAGCGGTCCCAACATCTATTATTAAGAGAGTCATTAGATATAAATTTATCTCATGAGGAAATTGTGAACTAAAAGAGTAAAAAACGACACATCAATAAAGTATCAATCAAAAAATGACTTGAAAATAACATGGTTCTTAAAATACATATGTGACACACAAATGGAAAGTCATAGTATGAGTTATATTTCATGCAGTTGTATTCTAATAATATCAACCAACTAAACTAGACCTAATGTCTGCGTAGATGCAATTGGTTAGAAATCTTATTCTATTGTTGAGACATCGGAGGACAAGAATGAATATCAATGCACAAACATCATTATCATATTTTGTGAATTTGATATTTAAGGTACAATATGCAGATTTCTCTGAGGTGTTGATTTGTTCAATAAAAGTTATAATGAACAAGGCCAATAGCCATTAGTTGTGTGCTCTCGTGTAATGAATGAATGCGTGAATGTAGGATTGACATGAAATTCTTAAAGATAAACTAAAATGACCGAAAAATGGGCTGAAATTACTTAAATAAAAAAAAATATATGACTTAGAATGACTTTAATGAACTTAAGGATGAATTGAATGACCTTAAGAATGACTTGAATGCTTAAAAATCAATTGGAATCCTTCAAAAACAACTTGAATGATGTGGAGAATGACTTGAATGGCTTTGAGACTAACTGGTTGTAAAGTGCGTGATCATTTTACATTAAATTAATACAGAAAAGTGATCCCCCACGTTATATCCCAAAGTTACAAGCATAAGTACAGCATGTAGTAAGAACAGATATTACACTTTGATCTTCCCCCACCGAGCAAATTAGGCACAAGGCCGATTTTTAATGTGAGGAGTGAAGGGGAAATGGGGACCAACTCCCCGGGGAGTAGGGGAGCTGGATAGTGACAATTGGTATGAAGGGTTGCCCCTACATTGACCAAGGTCTTATATGTGGGGTCGACCCCACATATGATCTTTGCTTGCAATATCTGCTGGAACAGATACTACACTTTGAGATATTAAATCTTTTATTCATGTTAAAAATACAGTCAAAATCAACGATGAACAAAAAACTTAGGCACATGGCCAACTCAAAAGGGGGGGATTGTGTGGGTCGTTGGTCATCCTTGTCACTCCAGAACTAAACAATGTCAAATGTTTCTCCCAGCTAGTATCTTCTTTCACCATAATACCGCATTCACCCTTTCATATTGGGGGACGTCCTACTTAACTCCCAATTTTTAAAACATTTTTTACACTTTGATCTTGGCCAAAAGGCCAAGAAAAGCTTAAAAAGCTAAGAACAGCATGTATTAACAACAGACCTTTGATCTTAACCAAAAAGGCCAAGCACAAAAGTGTTACGGACATACCGACGGAGTGACTTATAGAATCGCTTGCACACAACTAAAAACTGAAATTTATTCTCCATTATTTTTAGTTGAAACCACTATCAATAATTTCCCCCACTCTTTATTTGTGCCTAAACCTAAACCTTGATTCCAAGAACAAAGCTTCTTTCTTAGAACTGCATGCCTGTGGAACTATCTTCCGTTTCCCTGCTTTCCAACTACAATATAGTTGTCTTCAAGTCCAATGTAAGCAAGTTCTTGATGAACCATTCCTTTTAGTAATACAATTTGTCAATTATTATGATATTGTCCCATTGACTACTGTACACTCATTAACCCTTATCCCCGAGTGGCCCCCAGGCCTTGATAAGTGGTGACTCCTTTGTAAAAAAAAGATCTACAGAAAACTCCTCTGCATAAATATTTTCTGTATAAATATCTTGATATCATTAAGTACATCATACCATAATTTAACTTAACCAATGACACTAGTTAGAATTCGACGCTAGTTATTTAGTAAGTTTTACTAACACCAGTAAAACTAACAGGTGTTTGTGGGTATGTGTTTAGCAAAAAAAAAGTGTTGGTAGGCAGGCAGGCTCGAACCTGTGACACAAAGGCGGAAAAGAAAGTGAAAGGAAATGTGACATCTTACCGCTATGCTACAAGGCCATAGGAAGTGTAAAGCATTCAAATTTAGCGATGTTGACTTGCAGAAATGGATAGTTAAGTGCATGAGTTCACACAGGCACAGAAATGAACACCTGGCTGCAGGCCAGTTAAGCTTCCCGCTTTGTGCCGTTTTATTTGTTTTCCCACGATGTTAGGGAAAACCAGCTCCCCCAAAAAAGGGGGAACTCTGGCAGTATTTAAATGAATAGCAGTTGTCTGATATGAAGGGTTTCCTCCACATTGATCAAAGCTGATTGCCTTCGAGATGTCCTGTCCAGGAGGGCCAAGTGGATGTCTTTGCTTCAGTTAGTTTTGCTTTTATATGAAAAAAAAAACATACTGGAAACCAGGGATTTTTTTTTTTTTAAACTCAATCAAAATAAAGATAGAGATGACGTCTGTTTTCGAATCAGAGATATCTTGGAAGTATAAGGAAGCTTAATTTTATTTTATTTCGGACTACTAGTCTCATCTTATCTTTTTTATTTGGTGCACAACGTTTCGGCCAACTTCCTCTGGCCTTCGTCAGGTGGTAACCGCGACGGATAGGAACTTCGAATCTCCTAACTACATTCTCAGCCATCACTGCCATCCGTAGTTGTTTATCTCATATATAGTATCCATCACTGCCATCCGTAGTTGTTTATCTCATATAGACGAGTAATATTTTACATACAATGCTCATCTAAAAAATAAAAAAAATTCCAATAAGGAATAATATATATATATATAAGGAAGCTTTTCCAAAATAATAACTGACGCGAGAAGCCCAGCGAAAAAAAGCCTTGTGGCCATCTTGCCTTATATATATATATATATATATATATATATATATATATATATATTAACCACTTTGCCATACATGAATGGGTTTCTTTTTGGTACCATAAGCTAGGGGTGATTTTGCGCCATTAATAATAATAATGTGTTAATAACTCTGCAGTAAATATTTGTCTACTGTACCACAACGTACCTGTAAAATTATGTTTAAAAATACAGAAATCATATGATATTTAAGCAATTTTTACTTTTATTTTTTTAATATCTCAAAGTCACAGCGAGTGGACAGTCACCCCAGGGTTAGAGTATTACTTCATAAGGTCCGCTGATAGAAATGAGGATTAAACTATTACTCCATGTTCATTAAAAATCTCAAGTCTAGCCTGACACACAAGGGAGAAGTAAATTATAATTCATTGTAGCATATAAACAGATTAATACCATGTAGGTACATGGTGTAAGAAAAATAAGATGAAGGTGGGGGAAAAACAAGTTTATAAATAAATTAAGAAAAATAGCATAAAATGTGAATTTTATGAGAATTGACGTATAAAGGTTGGTTGTTTTGTTTTATGGCATATCAACCCTTTTCAGGTTATTTAATGCCGAATCCAGTTATTTTGAAGAACGATTTTTAATAGAATATATATATATATTTTTTTTTTCAAGTTGGTTTCTATTTAACCCATAGTTTGGACCGTAACAGGTACTACCGCTCCGGGTCAGAGTGGATCTGGGAGCAACGGCAATTAAGGGGTGACCTCACCATCGGATATAGTTTAAGGTCATATCCAGAACCAGACATGTAAAGGAAATTTATAATTTCCTATATTCCAAAAAAAAAATATATATATATATATATATATATATATATATATATATATATGCTGCGACGTTGTTTGGCTGTGGAATTTATTATATATGTATATATATATATGAATGGAAATGTATAAAAAAAGAATACAAAAAGTATAAAAGCTTATAACTTTTCTTTATTCGTTTTCAATTGGTGCCACGTCAGTTTTAAATATATACACATATAAGTATGCACATACACATGCACACAGTACATATAAACATATAAACGAAAAATTAAACAGTAAATAAAAAAGGAAGAAATGCGCCTTTAACTGTCCAATCTATTATATATATATATATATATATATATATATATATATATATATAAGATTTAATTGAACATAATTGATCTAATTTAAATAGTCATGTTTATTTCTTATTTGTTAATTGTGCATTTAATAGAATAAAATTGCTACCAGAACAGTAACAGAAACCCTCCATAAAGCTTCTATTTAATATTGGGTCATCAGAAGAGTATATGGGCCATTTCA
>NC_136498.1:115609321-115634321 GCF_053919585.1 Euprymna scolopes | reverse complement strand
GGCATATTTCTCGCTTGTATGTCTTCGTTTGTGGGCTTTCATATTAGAATTCTGTAAAAAATACAGATCCACAAATTGTACAAGAACATGGTTTCCTGCCTCTGTGTATTTGTGCATGCTTTGTCAAGCTGGAAAACGATCACTCATGAGTTGGCCCCTGCATGTCTTTAAACATAGAAGGACTTGTTTTCAAATATATATCAATATATATTACAGGATCAGCAATCATGGAGAAACACTGATTAAATACATTTGTAGCAGCCGACACTCGCTACAACACAGGTAGGAGCTACTTCTCACGACTTCGAGATTTGAAATCCATTTCCTCCTGGCTTGTCCAATCACAGCCAGCTCTTTATCACGTGACAGAGTATATAAAAGGCAAAATCACAAACCACCTCCTTTTTCTCGCTGCTTGCCCAGCAGTACACATCGCCTAGGGCTTTGGCCCCAGACAGGACGTGAGTACAACAAGCTCCCCTTAGAGAACTCTGTAGCAGCTGAAACTTGCTACAATCACAGGTAGGAGCTAATTCTCACAGCTCGAGATTTTCAGTCCATTTTCTCCCTGGCTTGTCCAATTACAAGCCAGCTCTCAATCACATGACTGAGTAAATAAAAGGCGAAATCTGAAACTCTTACTCCTCTTTTTCTTCCTGGCTCCAGCTGGCAGCAGACATTAGCCTGAGGCTTCGGCTCTAGGCCGAAAGTGAGTACAAGCTAACATGGCTCTCTTCAAACTCACATTTGTTTCCACGTGCAGTACCAAACGAACTTTGTGTATTAAAATGAGACTTTTTTTCATTGTCTTCATTATTAACTAAAACTCTTTAATCAACAGAGTTTAAGATATGCAACCCCTTCGGTTTGGACTGTGTTACAGAAAATACAAATGGAGGTAATATCACGACTCCTTGACTATATCAAGCGTTTTGTTTTTCTTCCTTCTTAACAATGAAGGATTATTGCAGATTGTAACTGCCGGCAGCTACTGCTCAGGTGTGAGCCACGACTACAAAAATAAAATGTGAACGATAATTCTTATTTTTCTTCTTAGTTGAAACATAGAGATGAGTTGAACAAGCCGTGTGTTAAATTGATCAGCCACATGACACCCACTTTCTGTGGGATCAGTCTTAAAGGAGAGGGCACAATCCTTAATGGCGGACACGATGGCAACTGGGTGAACGGGAGAAGGTGTAGCAGATGCAAATAGACCTCTTTCTTCTTGCACATATTCCTCCCTGATTGAGTGATGTGGCCATACACTGGCCAATCAGAGGAGTAGCGTATTAATATTTTTAACCCCCAAGGACCTGACAGCTTCCGGTCCTGAGAAGAAAAAACTCTCTCTTACTCCACCAGCTTTCGAAGGGACTAGACCTTTCGCTTCTCTGCTCCTACTAGGTATCAGACGACAGCCACCGGCTGTAACTACCTAGTAAGCAGTGAAGTCCCGAACCTTCCTTCCTTCTTTTCCTCCTTCGAGTTTAATGCCTTTCTAAATAAACCTTTTCCTTGTTAAGTTTAAGAAGTGGTTTGTTGTTTGAAGTGAATAGTATCAGTAAGTAAAGAATTGCCTTTTAGAAAGGTTTTATTAACTGTAAAATACACGTACGCTCTTGAAAGGATCGAGCGGGAAAATGAAACAGAGGGCGCTTTTATTATGAATGTCAATCCCAAGGGGGATAACTCTTAACAACAAATTAAATCATAACATTGTTTGTTCGGAAAATTGTGTTAAATTATTTTATTAGGGAGTGCCTTAAAAGCACCAAATAATAAATCCCTAAAAAGGCAGCGATATTTTAATTGTACACAGCTAGACAGGCGAACTGGAGTAAATACTCCTTAATTATTGTCACTGAACGATGAAAGAATTTAATCGATTTCTCTCTTCATTTTCTTTGTGTATTGCTCGAGTATCGTAACTTCCCTTCTTTGATTGTTGTCTGATTCTCTTGTTGGTTTCGGCTCTCTTTTGTTACAGTTTTCACGGTGATTTAATGAGGTTAATTGCGAAATAAAATGCCTTATCACATCAGTATGAAAGCCTCAAGCCTTGTCCTTCTTTTACCTACGGCCGGATACAGTGACACAGATGATGCCGAGTGTGTTTAACGTAATTTTTACAGTTATAATTTCTAAACAATAAGGCAATTCATTAAAACACAAGATGACACGGAATAACTGATTTTAACAAATAATAGTTTTGACCCTTTTCCCTTTCATATCAAATTCTACTTTCAAGCTTTGAGCTGCCTAAAATATCTTACTTCTCCAATTCATGACATTATAATAATGTTGTAAACGTTAGGGGTTTCATAGTCGGTTGAATCACTGAAACTAGAAATGCTTACAAACATAAATACTTATCAAACTCAGATAGTTCACAGTACATAAATACACATTTTATTACAAATTGACAAATATGAAAGTCATGTAACATCAAAACACAAAACAACAATAATTTGGTTCTCACTTAGAAGTCCTACTTTGTCTCATAGAAGTGGTTAAAGTCCTACTTTGTTCTCACCCGGGTAAAAACTTACATTTCTTGTCAAGGCCGAAACATCTCTGTCCTCCTCTTTGTCCCCAGTATCTATATAAACCGCTGTTCTTTACCTAAATTCCCTTACAATCATTTTTTTTTAAATGTGTTTGTTGTTCCTATTTACTTGCCTCCTCATGAGGGTAAAGTTAGACACAAGGTCAGTTTTTTAATGTAGCTTTCCAGAAAAGGCCACTCTGGATTGAAGCAAAAGTAAAATTTCCTCAATCTAGAAGAATTTCCCTTTTACTCGACGGGGACATAATAGACTAAGTCTAACATCAAACAAGATACTATGAGGTGCGTGCAATAAGTAATGCCCCTGACCCACTTCCAGTTGTCTGATCTAGCTGAAATTTTGCATGTACAATGATTTGTATCTCTACGGGTTATGTGGCAAATTACAACTCTGAACTTATTGTGGTTTCTGTTTTACAGGTGTTTTAACTGAGTCAGGTGTGAAATGGAGCCTGTTGAATGTCGAGCAGTGATTTAGTTTTTGTATTTGAAAGGACGCACACCACAGGAGACTTTTGATGAAATGAAAGAAACTTGTGGTGATAATGCCCCATCATATGACCTTGTAAAACGCTGGCATCGTGAATTTAAACATGACCGGAAATCTGTGGAAACAGCTCCCAGACCTGGTCGCCCCCTCCCCTTCTGCCATTAATGAGGTATCTGTCCGTTAAGTTGAGGCTACCATTTTAGAAGATCGGCGAATTACTCTTCACTAAATAGCCCAAGATGTCAAGATTAGTACAGGGTCTGTGAAACTATCATTCATGACCATTTGCATATGCATAAGGTGTTTGGCAGATGGATTCCCAGGTTGCTCACACCATTCCAGAAGCGAGAACGCGTCGAGTGCTCGAGGATGAATTTGGAGATGTGCCAAGAAGATGAGTGTCGTTAATTTATGTTTGTTATTATAAGTAATTGATAACCAAGTTGTGGTTTTATTTGATATAGAACTTTATTACATATTTACATAGGAAGAGAGATTGAAAGTACGTGTGTATAGGTCTACGCCATGTTGTCGAATACGATATGTATTAGGCGGTTTACATCAATATTCATACGCCATGATTTCCTTGTTACGCGTATGAAAGTAGTTCTATGATAACACTACATCCCCCTTACCAGAAGGAAGAAAAGTAGTACACATTGTTCAGATATTTATTGTTTAAATCTGTTTGGCCTATGGATTTCACGACCATGTCTTGTTATGTTTGGTGTGTGTTTCTTAGTGTTTATTTGGTTTGAGATGCTTGTGTTAGGGAGTCCAGATTGAAATTGGGTTTGGTCACTGAAGTGAACATGTTTATGGGTTGCTTTTCCATCTGCTCTAATATGGACTCTGTTACGTCTTTTTGACGATCCATCTGGCAATTTGAGGATGTACGATCTAGGTTCTGTACATTTGCTGAGAATTGTTGCTGGTTTCCATTTTCCAGTTTGGTTATCCCACATACGTACGTGTTGTCCAGGGACAAGTGCTGGTAAGTCATGGGCTGTTTTATCGTGATAGGTTTTTTGTATATCCTGTCTGTGCTTTAGTTCTTCGTGGATATGGTCACGGTTGGGAAATCTGTGATTCGTGATTTTTGCAATCAGGTTCGATTTCATGATGCGACTGTTTAGAAGTTCAGCTGGGCTTGGAAGTTTGTGGCTGATAGGCGTTGTTCTTAAACACAGCATTGCAAGGTTAATATCTCTTCCTGCTTGCTTTGCTTTAACTATTGTTCTTTTAATGGTTTGAATCTGTCGTTCAATGAAACCATTTGATTTAGGAAACCTTGGAGATGATGTGATATGATCGAATTGCCATTGTTGAGCAAATTCTTTAAATGCTTCACTGGAGTACTGTGGTCCGTTGTCACTAATAACTCTGGTGGGAATACCATGTTCTGAAAATATCTGCTTCATTGTTGATATGACCATGTTGCTTGTGGCCATGCCATTCATTTTCCGTATGATTGGGAATTTACTATAATAATCAGCAATTATGAGGTATTACTGGTCGTTACAGTGGAACAAGTCAGTGCCAACAACTTCCCATGCTCTGCTAGGGATGTCGTGTGGTTGTAACGTTTCTTTTGATTGTGCTGGGAGGTTTTCCTGGCATATTGAACACTTTTTGATCATGTTCTCAATATCAGTGTTAATTCGCTCCCAGTAGACAGTATCTCTAGCTTGCAGACGTGTCTTTTCGATACCTTGATGGCTGTAATGTAGTTGGTCCAGGATAGTTTTCTGCTGATTTTCAGGGATAATAATCCTTGAGCCTTTCATGATTATGCCATCACTGACAGATAACTCATCTCTGTATGACCAGTATGACCGAATTGTCGGTGGTACTTCCTTAATTGAGTTTGGCCATCCTGTTGTTATGGTTTCATGTAATTGGTTGAGTATTGGATCAGACTTTGTTTCCTTTTTTATTTCATTCAGGCGTTTGCTCCTGAATCTCACCAAGTCAACTCGAATATCTAAGTCGATCATGTCAGTGTTTTGAGTACTGGGGAGACGACTTAGTGTATCAGCTATAGTCATTTCTTTGCCTGGTATGTATTCTATTTGTATCTGGTATCCCTGTAATTTGGTCATCATTCGTTGTAGCCTAGGAGGTGCACTGGTCAGTGGTTTCTGTAGTATCATGACCAAGGGTTTATGGTCGGTGTGTACCTTGAACTTCCGTCCATATAGGTAGACATGATACCTGTGCACACCAAATACAATTGCTAGAAGTTCCCTTTCTATGCACGAATACCGTTGCTCGGCGTCTGTTAAAGATTTTGACGCGTATGCAATAGGTTTTTTGTTTTGCATTAATGCTGCTCCAAGTCCTTTTAAACTCGCATCAGTTTGCAGTATTGGTACTTCATTCGTGTCGAAGTATGTTAGTGTGGAGTCTTTGGTGATTATTGTTTTAAGCATCTCAAAGCATACCTTGTGATGCTCTTCCCAGAGAAAAGGTACGTCTTTTTTCAACAAGCCTCTTAATGTATGTGTCTTGTCAGCTAAATTTGGTATGAATGGTGATAAATATGTGACAAGGCCTAATAATTCTTGTAGTTCTTTTTTGCATGTTGGATATGGCATGTCTTGTAAGTCTTTAAGTTTTTCTGGGTCTGGGCTAACACCATTTTCACTATATATCATTCCAAAGAAAGATATATTTTTTGATTTTATTTTGCATTTTGCTGAATTAAACACAAGACCATTTTTTGCAGCTACTTGCATGAGCCTGTATAAGATCTTATCATGCTCTTTGTCCGTTTTACTATAGACAACAATGTCGTCTGTAATTCCAATTGCTCCGTCAACTTGTTCGAGTATCTGGTCCATTTTCATTTGGAAAATGTCCTGGGATACACTTAACCCAAATGGTAATCTCTGGAAACAGTATCTGCCAAAAGGGGATTGGAATGTCGTTAGCAGCTGAGATTCCTGATCCAAATGTATGGACCAATAACCAGCTTTGGCATCAAGTTTAGAGAACAGCTTGGCACCTGCAAAGTGGTGTGTTAGCTCCTCCACTGTAGGGGTTGTATGGTGTGGTCTCTTTAGCGCAATGTTAAGGCGTCTTGGGTCTAGACAGATTCTCAGGCTTCCATCTTTCTTGTGTGAGTAAGCTAGGCTGGAAACCCAGTCTGTTGGCTCTGTGACTTTTCTAATGATCTTGTTGCTGACCATTTTGTCTAGTTCCTGTTTTATGTTGTCCTTTAGGGCAATTGGGGTTTTTCTTGGTGGGTCAATGTGAGGTTGTACGTTTTTGCTCGTTGTTAACCTGACATGTCCAGGCATAGAGCCTATTTTGTCGAATTGATCTGGATAGATCTGTACCAAGTCTTCGATTTTGTTGATTGGTTTGACTATATTTTGTTCTTTCACCGTGCAGTGAAGAGTGACCATTTTCAGTATTTCCAGTGATGATAATCCTAGAATTGCTGGTCCATTTACATCTACTATATAGAAGGTGCTTTCGTGCCAATCAGGGGTTTGGTAGTTGCATGGTATACTGATATTGCCATAGCACTTTATCGGTGTTCCATTGTAGGCTATTAATTTTTTGTCCTTACTTTGTTTTTTTTAGTTTTGGGCAGCCATCAGTATTTAATTTCTCAGGAAACATTCTACGGAATGTAGAAATTGGAAATGTATTACCTTGGGCTCCAGTATCGACTTTAATTCGTAGTCTGTTAGTCCCGTTTCGATTAGGTAATTTTATATTTATATAAGCGAAGGCTTCATCTCTCTGTGTTTGAGAGGGTGTGTGATGGTGGAAAAAGTTAAATTTTCGAATTGTTCATTTAGTTCCCGGCTGTTGTTCCTGGATAATATATCAGTTTGGATGAAGTGTTTTTTCTTGGTCTGGTTCATGTTTAATGGTTTTTGTTTTCCACGGTCTCTGTTTTGCGATCTTGACCTTGATCTTCTGTTATATAAACATACTGTTGCCCAGTGGTTATATTTCCCACACGTTTTGCATTTGGAACCAAATGCTGGGCATGCTTCACGTCGACGTTCGTGACTTTTTCCGCAATTAAGGCAGTTGTTTGTCTTTCTATTTTGTTTATATTTTTTAATTGCTTGTATGTCAGTATTGGCGCTATTGTCCTCCCCGTTATTGGTGTTTAACATCTCTCTAAGCTGTTTAATATGTGCGTTTGTTGCCTCATACGTTTTACCAATTCGGATGGTTTCATCCAGTGTTAGCGTATTATCTTTTCGTAATAGTTCTTTCTGGAATTCGACAATTGGGGTACTCGCAATAATTAGTTCTATAATTCGCTGTTCTTGTTCAGTGTCGGTTAGTGAGCATTTTAACGTAAGTTGACGACATCTATTGACGAAGTCGTCTATTGTCTCATTTTGTTTTTGTTTATAAGACATTAGTTTTAGTCTATTAATCCTAAAGTTTTCTTTAGGGTTTAAATGCTCCAAGAATTTATTAAAAATAGTGTCGGGAGAACGTTTTTCCTCATCTGTTAATTTCCAAGTGTTAAATTTTTTGAGACCTTCGTTGCCGGTCTTTAGCAGTATATAATTCACTTGTTGGTCGGTTTTTATTTTGTTTATAGCAAAATATAGTTCTAACCTCTGTTTAAAAAGTTTAAATGTTTCCGGTGGATTTGGCATTTCCCAGTCCATAAACGGAATAATGTCATTATTGGTAAACATTATTATTAACGGCTATGTATTTTTTCAATAAACAGAAAATTCAATATGTCTGCCAATGTGCGAAAATCCACACGTGTTTACGGGAACACATACGATAACAACAGTTGACAAAAATTCAAAATGTCTGCTATTGTGCGAAAATTCACACGTGTTTATAGCATATACGAGAATGACAGCAAAGTTTTATAAAATGCACATTAATGGTAAATTAATGAAAATTGGTTTACATGCCTTGTTTTGTCTTCTGTAAACGTATTTTCCCTCTCGTATCTGTTACCGAAGTTTTTTTTTTTGTTTTTTTTTAACTGTTATAAATGTTCGGTATCCATTTCACTGTCACCATGTCGTTAGTTTATGTTTGTTATTATAAGTAATTGATAACCAAGTTGTGGTTTTATTTGATATAGAACTTTATTACATATTTACATAGGAAGAGAGATTGAAAGTATGTGTGTATAGGTCTACGCCATGTTGTCGAATACGATATGTATTAGGCGGTTTACATCAATATTCATACGCCATGATTTCCTTGTTACGCGTATGAAAGTAGTTCTATGATAACACTACAATGAGTCATAGTTTTTCAAAAGACTGATTACACAGGATGAAACCTGGGTCCATCACTATGATCCAGAGACCAAAGCCCAGTCAATGCAGTGGAAGCACTTTGACTCACCACCTCCAAAGAAGGCAAGGGTGCAGCCTTCCACTGGCAAGATTCTGCTCACAGTCTTCTGGGACCAGGACGGAGTAGTGATGACAGATTTCCTGGCAAAGGGTACCACAATTACAGGAGCCTATTATGCTTCACATTTGAAGAAATTAAGGGAAGCTATCAAAATAAAGAGGTGGGGCAAGATCAACAAAGGTTCCCTCCTCCTGCAGGACAATGCTCCGGTCCACAACTTGCATGTCGCCAGATCAGAAGCACATGCGTGTGGTTATGAAATCCTCGGCCATCCTCCCTACTCTCCTATTTTACACCCTCCGACTTTCACCTCTTCCCAGCCATGAAGTTGTTTTTGAAAGGAAAACGTTTCCCAGATGATGCAGCCTTCATTTCTGAAGTCACGTCGTGGTTGGAGGACCAACGTGGGGTGTTCTACAAAAACGATCTCCAGAGCTGTATCAAACGATGGGAGAAATGCATAACTCTGGGTGGTTCCTATGTAGAGAAAGACTAATAACTGTGCCAAGTTTCGTTGCTCTACAGCTATGGGAAGTGGGTCAGGGGCATTACTTATTGCATGCCCCTCGTATATTTTCTTTCTAGCCAAAACGGCTAGGAATTCCTGTTTGATTGTTCCTATTTACTTGCCTCCCCACAAGGGCAGAGTTAGACACAAGGTAGGTTTTTAATTTGGAGAAGAAAAAGTGAAGTGTATTATCAGAACAGATACTACCCTTTGTTCTTATTGTTGTTGATTACATTTTGGTTGGCTTTCAGTATAGACGCCACACTGATGGTTTACTTAATATAAAACCACAACAATAACTATTTAAAACTTGCTATTTTTTTAGTATTCCTGTGAGGGTGTAGGACTGACCTGAGTCACCCCTAAAAGCCAAGAAATGGGACGAAAATCATACCATTCCCCATTATTCCCCAAAAGTAATAGTTTCCTAGCCCCTCTCTTTCCCCTGCTTATAAATCAAACACAAACCAAGAACTGCTATCCAGAGTCCCTCATCATCTCCTCTCTCTCTCTCTCTCTCTCTCTCTCTCTCTCTCTCTCTCTCTCTCTCTCTCTCTCTCTCTCCTTAACCAAGCCCTAGCCAGCATGACAGGGAAGTAGCCAGTAAACTCTTAGCCACCGAACCAACAAGATGCATGTTGCCGGTGAACATTATTAACAAGAGGTGTACTCTCTCCAAAATGTAAAAAGACAAATAAAGTTCTTTCCTTTTAAAGGTTAACATTGGTATTATTTTTATCATTTCAACTCCACTAATAAAGACAAGTACCAACCAGTGTTACAAGGGTATGATTACAAAATATTGGAAGGTTCTATTTATAAACATAATTCTTTATGCTATAAGTGAAAGCCATTGTTGTACGTGCAAGCGCGTGCATATTTTTAAGTATCACTTAAATTATAAAAAATTATATTGCTTAATACTGAAAAAATACTTATTTGCTGAAATTTTAAATGCGATATTCGTTTTCAGTATGCCCGAAAACCTTTTTAAATCGTCATTTTAAAGGGCAATGTTAAGGTGGAAATCAAGTAAAAATGTCTACAGAATTAGGACGAAATTTCGGAAATCGTAAAACTTAATTTCACATGAAAACAATGACACCTACGTATTCCTCGTATTTTTAAGATGATTATATACAAAAATTACGAAAATCGATGAGGTAGAAAATTATTTAATAAAAAAAATAAAAAATAGAATTTGATGAAAAGAATCGTAAAACACAGGAGAGTTCAACAGAGGGTAATTTTCCGTTCGAATTAAACAAAGATGGTGGCAATTTCCCCCTGCTAACACGATTAAAATGATTTTGTTTAATAATTCAACTGCATAATTTGGAAGCTACCATTGTAACTTGTTAGAATTAACAAAAAAAAAATCAGTTGAAACCATTGTTTTTTTTGTTGTTGTTTTTATCTAAAACCTCCATTTATCGACTACAAAATCTCGTCCCAATAATGTAGAAGTACCGAAATTTACCATATTTTTTTATTTATTTATTCTTCCCCCCCCCTTTTTTTTGGTTAATTTTAATAATAATAATAATAATAATAATAATAATAATAATAATAAAATAACAATAATAATAATAATAATAACAATAACAATAATAATAATAATAACAATAATAATAACAATACCCCCCCCGTCATGCATCCCCCATTGTTTCATCACCGCCCCCCCCACAAAAAAAGATTATACGGTAAGCGGCTGTTGCGATGATGCAAATTCATTTGCAAATGCTATCGAAGGAGGTAGAGAGAGCTGGCTGGACGTCTGGGGAGACTTGTTGTCCCTCAGCTTCCAGAGAACACCACAGGTTTCTAATCAGATCGTTTGTTGACTTGTGTGAAAACCCCATCCGAGCCAATAATAATAATAATAATAATAATAATAATAATAATAATAACAACAATAACAATAATAATAATAACAATAATAATAATAACAATAATAATAACAATAATAACAATGATAATAATGATAATAATAATAATAATAATAATAATAATAATAACAATAATAATAATAACAATAACAATAACGATTAGCCCTTAATTATCTTGAAAATTCATTACGTCGTTTCTATTTTGAACAAATATGGCCGCCGTGAATAATACTTTATGAAACATGCAGAAAAATTGTTGCCAGCTCTAATTCTAAACGTGATATTCGTTTTCAGCACATTCGAAAACTCCTAGAAAACAAGTTTTTTAAGGTAGGTTTTGTGTTGGTCTATCAGGTCACAATTACCACAATTATTAAAGAAAATACTTTTGATAAAAATTAGCAAATATCAAATATTTGATTAAAAAAAAATCCGAGAGTTCCAAAGGGAGGTAAATAGCGCGTAACTAATTTTGTAATAAATTATGCGTTTTGCTTTGTTTTCAGCATAACTGAGTTACTTCCCTGTTATTATGGCATTTCTTCCCAAGGAAATATGGCGACGAGTTTTTACGATAAAGATCGATAACTCCTGTTTTTTGTTTGTTTGTTTTTTTTTTAATTTTTTTTATAATTCTGTAACATTTAAGTACTTCTGAATTACGTAGATATCATTGCTTTTAGTTAAAATTGACACAACAAAGTCAGTAGATATTATTGTTTGCTTTGTTTTGTTTTGTTTTGTTTTTTTGTTGTTTTTTTTAGTGTATTGTTTTCTGAATTTCATTATTATATGTAGTTTGTAGAAATGAAATACAAGAAGTCTTGGAGATAGCCATGTTGGCTTGTTTGTATTTGCGTCTTAGTCAAACTCCTAGCCCAAACGCCGGGTGAGTTCTGTTGGGTCCCAAGAGAGAAGTTGGGGGGGGGGGGCAGGTCCATTCCACGTGAAGTTGTTGTCAGTCTAAGATCTAGGAAGGAAAAGAGAGAGTATGTTGCTGGTTTAACCTTTTATAAACTCGGTCACATGACTGAGAGTTGGCTTCTGATTGGACAAGCCAGAAAGGAAGTGTATTAAAAATCTCCAGTTGCGAGAATTTGCTCCTGCTTATGTTTATTGCAATTTCTTCAGCTACAAGTTGCATCCAAACATGTAATATTGCTTCATTTATTGGCGTACTTTAGGCTACATCATGTTTCACTAAATCAAGGTATTCTTGTAGATTAACACTCTCAACTAAATTACACAACACAAATCCCCTCCTACCTTAAAAATGGTATTTTACTTTTAAAAGGTGATTATATGCTGTGATAATATGGCACAATTATGTTGACATATTAGTTCTCGCCAGATGACCAAAGTTAAGCAATGTTGAGCCAACCTACTATCAGATGAGTGAACATTTTGGAAGGCGAGGCACAATATGTACCATGAGTAAAAATACCAGGTTGAGAAACTAGCGCGGTCTATCCTTCTCTTGAGGGTAGATAGGACTCTCTTAAGCTGTGGTAGGCACCCCATCTAGTGATGGTGTCACAATAAAAAATACCCCTGATAGCCCTGGCGAAGCATCAAGTATTCAGCTATTGACAAGATTTGAATTACACTACAAACTCGTGTAGTGAGTTCAATCTCAGCTGTAGCCGTGCTGGATGGATAGATATGTGGTGAATACCTTGAAAAATAATTCTATGAGTTATTTTTGAGGTGAGGAGACAACTTTGCCACAACTTGACCGCTGA
This sequence comes from Euprymna scolopes, assembly GCF_053919585.1. NCBI lineage: Eukaryota > Metazoa > Mollusca > Cephalopoda > Sepiida > Sepiolidae > Euprymna > Euprymna scolopes. The sequence goes on along the minus strand of NC_136498.1, from coordinate 115,621,756 downwards.
ATCACCCATTACCATTAGGGTAAAAGTTAGGGATGTTGGCAATTGTGCATTACTGTCATGGAAAACTTTTTAAGTTTCAGTTTGAAGAGCACACATCAGTGCAAGAAAAACTCACATGTATTCCAATAATGAATGTTCAAACAAAAAATTTTAATGATTACCCGTCAACCCTTGGAAGGTAAAAGACAAACATGTTAAAAATAAAACTAAGAAGTTTTCAAGAGCACTACTAAAACGCTCTTTAAAATTAGGAAGGCCTCCATAGCACTACTAAAAGTAAGTTTCTACACACACACACACACACACACACACACACACACACATCTAGAAATTAAAATATTTTTTAAGTGAGCAATGAAAATAAATAAAACTCAGGAATCCTCTAGAACGCTACTGAAAGCACTACATAAAAGTAAGGAGGCCTCCAGGGCACTAATCAAATCAAGTTTTTAACTCCTTCCTTCAACAAGAGAAAATGTTTTTTAAATGATCATTAAAAAAAAACTCAACGGGCCTCCAGAGCGTTACTGAATATGCTAAATAAAAGTAAAGAGAGCCTCCTGAGCACTAATTAAACCTAAGTTTAACTCCCCCACCTCCACTCAGGAAAGAATTTTTTTAACAAAATCAGTGAAAAAGAATATAACTCAGAAGACCTTCAGAACGCTACTGGAAGCACTAATTAAAATTAAGAAGGTCGCCAGAGCACTACGAAAAGCAAGTTTCTAACAGCCCCCCCCTTTCCCTACTGTCAATAATTTTCCCCACTCTTTATCTGTGCCTAAATCCAAACGTAGATTCCATGAGCAAAGCTTCTTTCTTAGAACTGCACGCCAGTGGAACTCTCTGCCGCTTGCCTGTTTCCCACCTGACTACAACTTGGATGTCTTCAAGTCTAACATAAACAAACTCCTGACAAACCGCCCCCTTAAGTAAGACCCTCTATCAAACCTCCAATACTAATGATTACTACAATACTATCTCATTGATTACTGTACACGCAATAACCCTTATCCCTGAGTGGCCTTCGGGCCTTGATAAGTGGTAACCCCCATGTAAAAAAAAAAAAAAAGAGAAATTATTTTAAAAATAAGCTGTGAAAAATAAATAAAACTAAGGAGTTACCCAAGAGGGCTACTAGAAGCTCTGCTTAAAATTAAGAAAGCCTCCATATCACTACCAAAAGTTTGTTGCTACACCCATCCCCATCTAGAAATGTAATATTTTTTAAATGAGCAGTGAAAATAAATGTCATGAGTCCTTCAGAGCGCTACTGAAACACTAAATATAAGTAAAGACGCCTCAAGATCACTAATAATATCTGTGTTATTAGATATGTTGCGGACCAAGATATAAATACCCTGACTCGCTACAAGAAAAAATAATGAAACGAATTGAATGAAGGAAACCAAGAACTCAAATGCTGGAATAAAATAAACGTCGTTTATTTTCTGTTGAAAAATGAAAGTCTTGGGTATACACGTGTTCATTCGGCCGTTTACGACTACGCGCGTGGAAGGAAAGGGGAATGCAATAGAGAAACGCAAAGTGGCAAGCCGGCCTGTAGAAAGAGAGGGTTCAGCTCAGTAGGGAGTCACGCACATGTCTGTGTTAATGGACCAAAGCCGAAGGGGAGATAGAGTGAGAAAGTCAATCCAGTTCATGGAGAGAGAAAGCGTATAAAGTGTACATGCACTTATCCCACATTACAGTAGCAGGGAAAGTGACGTTAGGGCGGTCGGTCGGCTTGTCGACTCAACAGGTCGAACGCTTGTCCGGACGAAAAAGGGAAGTTGACAGGTTTAGTTGACTCTTATACTGGGGTTAGTGTTCTGACTGCGCATGTCTGGCTTTCACTTTAAAGGAAGTGACGTCACAGCTCGGATGTGTGTGTGTGTGTGTGTGTGCGTGTGTGTGTGTGCATGTTAGTGTGTGTGTGTATGCGCATGAATGTGAGTGTGTGTATGAGGATGTGTATATGCGTGCGTGCGTGTGTGTGCATACATGTGGGTGTATATATGTGAAGAAAAACATGTTCGAACAGATATTAAAATATTTCCTCAAATAACATATTACCTCGCCTATATCGTTTTTTTGTCAGATGTATGTAGGTTTGTGTAAATATGACGTCATGACGTCAAAATTTGAGACGGTGACAAACAAACATTGTGACGTAGAGTTTTAGTCTAATGCTAATATATACAAGTACTTTATTTTATCATTTTACGTGATTTTTTGGTTGTATAACGGCTTCTTTCTGTCACAGGCAAAATTTTATTTTTCACATAGCCTCGCCGTCGCCACAGCAAACAGCGGCGAGATCTACTCAATCAGAATAATGGCGCACAGCGCGTGTTTGCTCCCCAAACATAAAACCCAGTTGTGCATGCAGCTGTATAAAGTTTTTCAGCTATGCGCACATTTCTTTTCTACACCCACAAAAATAAATTTTGCAGGCATAAAAAGTAAGATTTTGTCTTTTCGCCCGGATGTAGTTGTAAGCACCTCATGTGACACAGGCCCTGATTTTTGTCCAATCGTTGTTCGAAAATAAACGCATTTTTGTAAATGTTTTTTTTTTTTTAACAGTCTTCAGGACCCGGTTGAGATCTTTAAAAACTCATCACGCACCAAAAAGAGTCAGTCGAGCCCAGCCAGCATGCTGTAAGCAACAACACTGATTCTTCCACTGATATTTAATTCACCACGTGGAAATGGACTTTTTACCTTTTTCTTATTCTTTGCTGAAGTAAGCAAGTGACTTTTATGTTATTTAATTCTTTCGAAAAAGGATTGGTTATTTTTAACCTACAACCTTTTCTGCTTCATTACAAAGAGAACATTTTATTACCTCAGTCGCAGGAACTTTTCTACTTCATTACAAAGAGAACATCTTATTACTTCAGTCACAGAGACCTTTTCTACTTCATTACATAAAGGACATTTTATTACCTCAGTCGCAGGAAGAAACTCTCAAGTAAGAAGAAACTTTCTGGTCTTCTCTTTTCACTTATTTACGATTTTGAGAAAATGCATTTTGTACAAAATTTACTTTCCGCTTCGGTCATCTTTATTTTGGTTGTTCATTTTCCATTAAAATTTATTTTTATTTGAATCTGTAGGGCTAACATCGATACCCGCGGTCCTGCAACAAGTATAATTCTGTACAAGTAGCTTATCCCTTTTTTTTTTGGTTTTTTTTTTTAGTAAGTAAAACTATTCAATGATTTTACGTGACTTTTTTGTTATACAACCTTTTCTTTCCGTCATGGGTAGAAGTTTGTACTAGTACCTTATTTATTTAAGAGTAACTTGCCTTTGGTAACAGCAACACTACTTTTATTTGTAAGACAAAACACTTTAAATAACTTAAAACACACAAAAAAAACTTATACATGTAAGTAAAAAGAGTAACTTATCTTGCTTTTGACACGGAAGTAGGTAATAATGTTTTCACCTGAAATGTGGTAGTTTAAAACAGAGATCGGCAATTCATTTGACCCAGTAGGCCAGATCGTGTTTTAATTACGAGTTACAGGCCAGGCGAAGGTCATTGATAAAAAAGATAAGGAAAATTACAGTTGCAAATCCCTGTCCATCTATATGTTTAAACCGTATAAAAGAAACATTGAGAAATCAGAAAAAAAAAATCTAAAATTATAAAAAAAAAAAAACACATGACAAAAATTAGTTTTCATCAATGAACGTTAACATGCTTCAAAGTGAAAAAAAAAAAAAATCAAAGTAAAATGGATGAAATAATGACAGGTATGTTTGAAAGTTTTAATGAAAACTGTGCCCCAAACACACCACACACATGAACAAATACATGGCATATATACACATATGCACAAGTACAAATAATTGCAAACATATAAACTTACGTATGTGAACATGTGGTAACATCCACACATTCTTGAGGCATGAAATAGAAAGTTGACTGAGACAACATTGTCCCTTTGAAGCTTTATCCACCTAATGTCTGTTACAGTCAGTTGGTCAAATTGGCTCTCAGTTTGTACTTTATGTTTTATTTATATTTTATGCAGAAATGGAGGTGATTAGGTTTTAATCATGTTTTATAGTCAAAGTATACAAATTCGGGTGGGTGGATCATAGGAAGATAACAGCTGGCCTTTTGTTGAATTCGAAAGCTTTGTCTCATGTTAAAAATAAAGTCATTGTTAATCAGGTTCACAGGCCAGTCAAAATGCCTTTACAGGCCAGATCTGGCCTGCGGGGCGCAGGTTGGTGACCCTTGGTTTAAAAGATCACAAATCTTCACAAGCACCCTATATCCTTAAACTAGCGGGGGTACCCGGCGTTGCTCGGGTGTTTGTAGGTGTAAAAGAAAAAAAAAGTGTTTTGAACCAGTGAGAAATCTGAAGAAAGTGAAAGAAAACGTGAGATGTTACCGCTATGCTACAAGGCCATAGGAAGTGAAAAGCAGTGAAATGTAGTGATGCCAATCAAAAAGTTGACTTGCAGGAATGAACATTGGCTGGAGGCCAATTCAGCTTTTTGCCGTATCATTTATTGGTTTGTTTCCCCACGATATTGGGGAAAACTGGTTCCCCACAAAAAGGGAGTGTCCAAATGAATAGCAATTGTCTGATATGAGGGGTTTCTTCCAGATTGATCAAAGCTGATTGCTTTCTAGATGTCCCGGCACAAAAGGCTGGGAAGCTGCCTTTGCTTTAGATTTAATTTCGCTTTTATATGAAAAAGTCGAATAAACACGTGAGAGGAAGGAGTAGCACGAAATTTATAAAAGTTGATCAAAATAAATCTAGATACGACATGTGTTTGCAAATCGTAGATATTATGATCTAGGGAGTATATAAAAAGTTCTAAAACATTGTATCAGTCTAAACGATTTATTTTCTCTTGTGAATCAATGGCCTGCCCTTCCTGTCAAGTGATTCGGTCACATAATAACCAATCAGCTGGCAGAGTGCATTCATTCTATCTGTCTCCTAAGGAAATTTTTGAACCCCTTTAGGAATCTCAGTCAGCCAGTAGAAAGAACCAGACAAGCATCACAGACCTTACTCCTCTCTCTCATTTGTCTTTGTCTGTCCACAGGACATTCCAGCTTAGACGATCTTCACTGAAGACAATTGCTGGCCGACATACTGACCCAAAGAACTGTTGCCTGACTAACACACATAAAGAAATTTCTACTCTTTCTTTTTCCACACGGACATAGTCCACCTTTCGACGGCTGAAATTAACTTTTTGTTGTATTGTTTTAAAAGAGGTTTTGTTTTTTCATTTCATACTCCGTATTCAATTATGAATTATTTCATAGGGGTGCAAAAACACATTTTCCTAAAGTTTTATTTCATGATATCTTATTGCTGTTGACATTTCTTCCCCAACTCAAATGTGCGCTCTTCAAAATAAAACCAAAAAAGCTCTCCCATGACAGTAATGCACAAATGCCGTTTTTGTGTTTATTTGTTTTGTTTTTTTTGTTCCCTCTCCACCCCAAGAGGGAATGCCTTTGCAAAGTCAGACTTAGGATTAGTGATAGGTTGGATTAGGGAGAAGGAGGTACATTGACAGTCGGACTTAGGGTTATGGTTTCTTGGAGGATGTTCTCTAAAAACATCTTATTGTTGATTATATTTTGTCAGTAGCTATTCTTTTTAATGATAAAAATTATTTTACTAACTTTTGACTATGTTCCCTTGTAGTACGTAGTAGACATTCCAAACGTGAAAACATACCCGTATTTAATAAATCTAGCAAAAATCAACTAATGGTCAGATTTTCGTGAAATTTTCGATACTTATCCATTTTAGAATGAAATTACATATAAAATGCTGTTTTCGTAAAATATACGAGGGGAAATATTTTTTTAGTGCGTGCCCCCCCCCTATTTATTTTTTCGAAATTCGAACGAAATATATTTAAATCTATCGAAATTTCTATTTATTATGAAACATAAGAGTTCAAATAAGTAAAAAAATATTTATTTTATTTTAATTTAAATACACATATTGAACAAAAATGTACCTTGAAATTGCAATTAAAAAATTGATATAAACTTAATATTATGTTTTTAAAGAGCATTTTTTTTAATTAATATATACTATAATCAGTTGAATTGCCAAGAAAAGAAAGCATTAATTAATTTTTAAAAGATTTAGACTATTAAAATTCTATTATTTCAAAATGTTTCGTTACAACATAGATTTTTAATTGTGTTTTTAAAAATTTTAATATTAAGTTTTAATATAAACATGACTCTTGTCAGCTATTTTATCGCCAGATAAACACTTTGAAAATATTATTGCACAAATATTAAGCATTGTGTAGGCCCCCCCCCTCATATTTCGTTTGTCTCCTTTTACCAAACAAAATATGGAACCCCGTAGGTAACCAAAAAGAACATTTAGTAAAACCGTATTTCATATTTAATATACAAATGTTTATAAAATTATTAATAGTTAAACTGTGTAAATCTTAAAACCTAACAAAATTATAACAAAGATTAATTATTAATTGCAATTTGAAGAAGATAAACAAAGGTTTTAAAAAATCATTAAGTCGCTTCTGCTTTTCCATAGTTCGTATAGTTAACACAAATCTGACGTCACGGAAACATGCGGTCTATTTTTCACAATCGTTTGGCAGACCTTATAGTTAAGGGTACAAATTTACCTAAATAATTTGGATGACTGAAATAGGATTTGATCGTTTTTAGTTTAAGTTTTTCTTTTTTCTTTTGTACAAAACATATTCGATACATTATTTTCAACCTTTTATTTAAGTGATAAAATCTCACTGTTTGTCATATGTTTATTTATTTAGCACCAAATAAGATTTTCAATAGACTAAGTTAAGACGAAGGAAAAATCATTTGGGGGGTGGGGATGAAAATAAAGGGAGAGAACTAAGAAATCAACACGGCTAACTCTTTTCTCAAGGGAGCGAACTCAGTAATACAGTAATACAGGAACATTTTGTAGTTCAATTTATTAGCATGTCTCAAGTTTCAAATATAGTCCCAAAACATTTATATTTTTCACCAGCAATGCGGTCATTTTTTTATTTACAAGAATAAAGATTGACTTGTACTATTTTTTAAAAAATGCTAGAGTGAGAATGTAAAATTTTTAATAACCTAATTGATGAAAAAAATCATTCGAGTTAGAATAAAATCAAGGGAGAGAACCAAGAAATCAATAAACCTAACTCAAGGCGCAAGGGAGAAAACTCAGTAACAAAGAAAAATTACAGGCCAAATTCATTATATGTTTATTTCAAGTTTCAAATAGTTCCAAAATATTTACGTAATATTTACAAATATTTGCGGTGCTTGTTAAAATAGAGTCGACAGATCGATTGTTAAAAAAAATATTGTTTTAAGCAAAAACAATATTATGTTTCATGTCGGAAATAGTAATATATCCAAAAATTACGAAAATTCATCGAGTAGAAAGTTATTTGGTACTTATACAATTTAATAAAGACATTAAAAAAATGAATATATATATATATATATATATATATATATATATATATATATATATATATATATATATATATATATATATATGAGAGAGACAGAGAGAGAGAGAGAGAGAGAGAGAGAGAGGTTATATTGTACGCATCCGTTTTGGACAGAAGATCTCAGAAAAAAATTAACTTAATTTGATCGAGTAGTCTTCTTTTTTTTCTTTTTTTTTTTTTTTTTTTTTTTTCACAGCGGAAAAACACGGTTTTATGAGAGCGCGTTGAAGTCAGTCATCTTGGAATTTTTTGAACACGCCACGGAGAGATAACTCAATTTAAAGTGCCGACACTCGGACTCGCTTCCCATCTTTAAATACTAGCTTTTCTTCCTAAATATCGAACCTTTTGCTCGGTATCATATCAAATTGTTTTTTCGCTGAGAAAACGAAACTACTTGATGAAATTAAGTGAAATTTTCGCTTTTTTTGCCGATATTTTCGAAATGCATCTCCTCTTTTCGATTGTGTAACCTTAAATTAAACCTACGCCATTTCCGGTTTGCCTGTGGTCGTAACTGCAAAGATGTCATGTTTTCCCCACATTCTTTTACTCTTTTGCGGTACGGGTTCGAGCCTGCCTTCCTACTAACACCTTTTTTTTTTCTTTTCTTTTCTTTTTTTTTTTTTGCTCCCCCCCCCCCCCAAACACCCGATCAACGGCGGGCTGAAATGCGAGTATATAATATATACGCCCGGGTGTTTGGAGGTGTATGTTAAGCAAAAAAAAACAAAAAAAAAAACGGTTAATTTTTTTTTTAATTTTACCCCTTAACATCTATTGTTTTGGGCTCAAATCAATTTATTAAGTTAGATCCATTTCCAAGGAACCTATATCTAAAATTCCAAGTGTTTAGACGCAAAATTGCCGGAGTTTGGTAGCATTCTCAACGGTCAAATCGTTGAACTTTGACCCCTTAACAGACAAATTTCTGGCCGAAAACCGATTACAAAGATTTTCCCAAATCTCAGTACCCTGTATATCAAATTTCGAATCTGTAGACTTAAAATTGACATAGTTATTGCATAGGGAAATGTACACAGACACACACAAAGACACACGGACACACACACAGCCAGGTTCATTTTTATATATATACTAGCATTTCAGCCCGGCGTTGCTCGGGTGTTTGGAGGTGTATGTTGAGCAAAAAAAAAAAAAGAAAAAAAAAGCGGTTTATTTTTCTAACATTAACCCCTGTTATGACCCTTTAAAATTTATTGTTTTGGACTCAAATCAAGTTATTAAGTTAGATCCATGTCCAAGGAACCTATATCTAAAATTTCAAGTGTTTAGACCCAAAATTTTCGTAGAAGTTTGGTAGAGTTCTCAAAGGTCAAATCGTTGAATTTGACCCCGTAACAGCCAAATGTCTGGCCGAAAAGGTATCATAAAGATTTTCCCAAATCTCAGTACATTGTATATCAAATTTCGAGTCTGTAAACTTAAAATTGACGGAGTTATTGCATAGGGAAATGTACAAAAAGATACTCACACAGACACACACACACGGACCCGGTCACTTTTATAGATATGTAGACTAGCAATAGCATGTGTGCCCGGCGTTGTCCAGGTGTTTGGAGGTGTACGTTAAGCAAAAAAAAAAAAAAAAGTGGTAGTAGGAAGGCAGGCTCGAACCCATACCGCGAAGGAGGAAAAGAACAAGAAAAACCTGACGTCTTTGCTGTTACGACCATCGCCAAACCAGAAGTGACGTAGGTTTTAAGTAAGGTTAGACAATCAAAAGGAGTGGATGCTTTTCGAAAATGTCGGCGAAAAAAAGCGACTTCCTGTAGAAAAGTGCCCAGTTTAAGTTGAAGATATTAATGTTTTTAGCCAATTTTTCGATATTTGTAGTCTGAAAGGTCGAACTTCAAAACGATACTGATCTTGTGAAAATCCGTCGCCTCTGTCGAAAGTTTTAGGCAGACATGCAAACATACATACATACATACATACATACATTTATATATTGGTAACTCAAATTTTCGACCTAAACCGATTAAAATGCTTGTTCTATCTCTGAATAGCCTTTATGTAAAATTTCAAATGTTTAGACCAGAAATTGTCTGAGTAATTTGGTAGAGACCGAAGCGGTCAATTTTTTAAAACTTTGACCCCTATTATGACCTCTTAACATTTATTGTTTAGGGCTCAAATCAAGTTATTAAGTTAGATCCCTGTCCAAGGAACCTATATCTAAAATTTTAAGTGTTTATACCCAAAATTGGCGGAGGCGTTTGGTATTTCGAGTATGTAGACTTAAAATTTACAGTTATTGTGTAGGGAAATGCACACACACACGCACGCACACACATACACACGCGTTCACTTTTATATATATATTAGCATGGGTGCCCGGCGTTGTCCGGGTATTTGGAGGTGTATGTCTAGCAAAAAAAAAAAAAGGTCAATTTTTTTAACTTTGACCCCTCTTATAACCCCTTAAAATTTATTGTTTTGGGCTCAAATCAAGTTATTAAGTTAGATCCGTGTCCTAGGAACCTATATATAAAATTTCAAGTGTTCAGACTCAAAATTATCGGAGGAGTTTGGTAGAGTTCCCAAAGGTCAAATCGTTAAACTTTGACCCCAAATTTCTTGCCGAAAACCGATCAGATAGATTTTCCCAAATCTCAGTATCCTGTATATCAAATTTCGAGTTTGTAGACTTAAAATTGATAGAGTTATTGTGTAGGGAAATGTACACACACAGACATACACGCAGATACACAGACACGTTCACTTTTATAGATATATAGGCTAGGATTTCAGCCTGACGTTGCTCGGGTGTTTGGATATGTATGTTAAGCAAAAAAAAAAAAAGTGGAAGTAGGAAGGCAGGCTCGAACCCGTACTGCGAAGGAGGAAAAGAACAGGAAAAAACCTTGACGTCTTTGCTTTTACGACCATTGCCAAACCGAAAGTGACTAATGTTTAAATTAAGGCTAGACAACCGAAAGGAGAGGATGACTTTAAAAAATATCGGCGGAAAAGGCGACCTCCCCCCCAGTAGAAAAGTGCCTAGTCGAAGGTGAAGATATTAATGCTTTTAACCAATTTTTCGGTATTTGTCGTATGAAAGGTCGAACTTCAAAACGATACTGATCTTGGTAAAATCCGTCGCCTCTGTCGAAAGTTTTAGGCAGACATACATACATACATACATACATACATACATACATACATACATTTATATATTGGTAACTAAAAATTTTCGACCTCGTACCGATTAAAAATCTTGCCCTATCAAATTTCAAATGTTTAGACCAGAAATTGTCTGAGTAATTTGGTAGAGACTGCAGTGGTCAATTTTTTTTTAAGTTTGACCCCTATTATGACCCCTGAACATTTATCGTTTTGGGCTTAAAGCAAGTTATTAAGTTAGATCCATGTCCAAGGAACTTATATCTAAAATTTCAAGGGTTTAGACGCTTGGTTTGGTAGAGTCCTTAAAGGTCAAATCGTTGAACTTTGACCCCTTAGCAGCCAAATTTCTGGCCAAAAACGGATTACAAAGATTTTCCCAAATCTCAATACTCTGTATATCGCGTCTGTAGACTGAAAATTGACAGAGTTATTGCGGTGGAAAATGTACACAGACAGACAGACACACAGACACGTTCACTTTTATTGATATACTGGCATTTCAGCCTGGCGTTGACTGGGTGTTTGGATGTGTATGTTGAGCAAAAAAAAGGGGGGGTAAGAAGGCAGGCTCAAAGGAGCAAAGGAATGGGAGAAAACGTGACGTCTTTGCTGTTACGACCACCGCCAAACCGGAAGTAACGTAGGTAATCATAAAGATTTTCCCAAATCTCAGTACCCTGTATATCAAATTTCGAGTCTGTAGACTGAAAATTGACAGAGGTAATACGTAGGGAAATGTACACAGACAGACACACAGATACACTGACACGTTCACTTTTATATATAGACTAGCAGTTCCGCCCGGCTTCGCTCGGGACCTATGTACTGTAATAAAGTTATGTGCATAAGTGTGAATATGTAAAGTAATGCCTTTCTGTATAATAGTCTTCCTTAACTCCCATAGAGAAAAGACAGACAGACATTTTCACTTATATATATATATATATATATATATATATATATATATATATATATATATATATATATATATAAATTACAATAAGTTTACCAAGGTAATCAAAATGGTAAACTTAAAATATATTATAAATATTACAGAGTTAATATTTAGAAGTAAAGTAATCTCAATCAGATGTAAAAGCTCAATAAAACCGAAAAGGAAATAGAGCTTATAATATGAACAAATGATTAATAAAACATGTTAAAAAAAAACATCTTGAAAAAGAGTTAAAAACATATTTAATTTTAAAAAGGAAGCACAAGATAAGTGAATGGTCCTTAATCCGCGGAGTTTCGAAGAAATACTCTCCTTCTCATCAGAGGGCAGGAATTAGCAAAATGCGGGATCGGATTTTGCATGTAAAAGTATTTAATGAAACTACAAGTAAGTCACAGATCTTACTTGGTTAAAAAAGGGTGAGATAAGGGGAATAGGAGGTAAAAGAAAAATGATAAAAAGATTTCACATGAATGGATAGTCCGGTGAAGGGTAAAACACCGGACTATCCATTCATGTGAAATATTTTTATCATTTTTTCTTTTACCTCCTATTCCCCCTTTTTTTTTAAACAAGTAAGATCTGTTTCATTAAATACTTTTACATGCAAAATCCGATCCCGCATTTTGCTAATTCCTGTCCTCTGATGAGAAGGAGAGTATTTCTTTGAAACTCCGCGGATTAAGGACTATCCACTTATCTTGTGCTTCCTTTTAAAAATTGAATATGTTTTTTAACATGTTTTATTAATCATTTGTTCATATATATATATATATATATATATATATATATATATATATATATATATA
>NC_136498.1:115594321-115604321 GCF_053919585.1 Euprymna scolopes | reverse complement strand
TTACTTTGATCCGGAGTGGTAATACCTGCTAAGGTCCCAACTATGGGTTGAATAGAAACCGACTTGAAAAAATATACATATTCTATTTTAAAAAAAAATTCTTCAAAATCACTGGATTCGGCATTAAATAAACTGAAAAGGGTTGATATGCTGTAAAACAAAAACAACCAACCAACCCACATTAAAAAAAAAAGAAAAGAAAATGATCTAGTGTCTACCGTTGCAGACATGGGTGAGGGGGTGATCAGGGATCAATTTAACCTGATCACGCCGAATGCGGGTCACTGCGTTTGGTAAGAGTGAAGTACGTTAAAGTAGTTATGAAAGGAGGGGGGGGCAAAGCGTAGCAAATTGAAAGAAAAGAAAAAGAGGAAATGAAAGGAAATACAACAGATAAAATGTAAAACTAAAGCCAGAGAGAAAAACAAAACGAAAAAAGAAAAACAAAACGAAAAAAGAAAAACAAAACAAAAAAGAAAAATAATGAAGGAAAAAGTGTGAAAAAGGAAAATAGAAGAAAAAAATGTGAAGATTTGAAAAAAATCGATGATATTGAAGTTATTTCACTAAATTTTTAATTTCCACGACTTTATAGAAATCTACCTCAAGGCAGATTAGAAGCAAATTTTATTTTTGATTATTTTTACCTTTCTTTTATGCGTGAGACATTTTATGAAAAAATAATGTCTGTTTATTAATAAGATAACTTTTTTTTTTTGTTTTGTTTTTTTCATGGACAAGACAGTAAACAGATCGAATTAGATAAAATGTAATTAGCACAGACGGTTTTTAACACATTTCGCTGTAAAGTGATCATAGATCTTCGTTCACAGTTAAAAAAGACCTGACATTTTGAAAAGACGCCATTTTATTGTTAGTTTCATTCGACCTCCGATTAAAAAATATGAATCATCATGACATGACACCACGTTTCTAACTTTTGCTTTTATTTAGTTAAATAATTGATAACTAAAATTAGATTCGATTTATATAAATTTAGCGACTATCTATCTATCTATCTATCTATCTATCTATTATATATAAAAGGAACTGTGTGTGTGTGTGTGTGTGTGTGTGTGTGTGTGTGTGTGTGTGTGTGTGTGTGAGTTCCCTATGAACTCAGAAAACGGCTGGGCCGATTTTTTGAAATTTCACACAAAGGTACTTGATGTGTTTGGGAGTGTTCTTACCTAGGTTTTATATCGGAATGCATCCAATAAGTATTGAAAATCGATATTCGAAAAAAATCCGATTAAAGAAGGGAGTCCGATTTTGACCAAAGTTAACAATTTTATACAATCTAACATCACAAATGCATTTGAGAATTTTTTATCACCGCACAAGCGGAAAGGCCCAGCCTATAAAATCAACTATAGATTCTTTTACAAGACAGGGGCGCGTTCGATTTGAATGTGTCTTTTAAGAGTACAATTAAACCATAATACTTGACTTTTGTATGTTTAACTTGAATTCAAGTGATTATGTAAAATAATTTCATAAGATCAACAGTTGGTTCTTTGATAAGACAGGTGCGCGTTTGAAATGAATGAATGTCTCTGTCTAGAGCACAATTTAAGCATGATACTTGATTTTTGCATTTTAATTTTCGAGATTCTGCACCAATCTGATTAATTTCGAGGGACATTGGCCTTATATACTTCAGGTCGGGTCAGGGTGGAAAATCCCCTAAGCCAATCAAATTACGATACGTGTCTGGGGGATTCCCTAGATGCGAATTGCGGGTGTGCAGTTCAGCCAACATTACCAATCTTGAAATCTGAGACCCAAAATGATATCTATTTCCATGACCTCCAAGGTCAACGGCTGTCATTCAGAACACCTGGGCCGGGGTTCTTCAGGCCAGCAAGTACACTCTCGTTTCTACATTGTCTGGCATTTCCTGTTATCTAACACAAAATAACAATTATATTTCTGAGTTTGACAATAACACTAAATATATTTTTCAAACAATAAAACAAAATATATCTATATATCTTTCAATTCAATTCTTTTCGATATCCGCTGTCGTCCAGGATTAATTGAACAATTTTAGCATATTCACCCAGTCTTTCTTAGGTCCCAGGGAAGTCTCAACCTCCCCAATGAGGCGCAAATCGCTCCCTCAGGTCGATCATGTTACATATACACAAAGGCAATAAAACATGTTAAGGAAGCAGTATCAGGCAATGCTGAAACCATAGGTTGTTCGTTTTCTATATTGTTTCTGCGAAAGAAAACTCGTTATCGACTGTGGCAGTGTGGCAATTGTACTGGAAAAAGAAACTGTGATAGGCATCAGGAATATTTGAGTTCTGGCGGTGCCCGGGAAATTGTGAAAAGGAAAAAAAAACAATCTTGACAAGGTAGGAAAATTGGGCAATTGTGGAATAAATATCGATTGAAAATAGATTTTAAAACCGTACTTGCGAGGATATAGTATAAAATAGGAGCCCCCCCCCCCCCCAAAAAAAAAAAGTTGGATTGTTGTTTTAAAGCAAATGAAACCGATTTTTCTAAGTATTTGTTTTAAGAATATGGTTATCCTTTAATAATAATAATAATAATAATAATAATAATAATAAGTAGTAGTAGTAGTAGTAGTAGTAGTAGTAGTAGTAGTAGTAGTAGTAGTAAATTAAAAACCAATTACAAGATTAGATCCACTATAATGCATGTCGGTGTCTTCGTAAATAAGTCATTTTCATATTCTATTAATAGCAGAAGAAAATCAATTACTTTGTGACTGTTCGAAATTCGAAATGAAATTGGAAGTCTTTGAACTATCGAATAAAAGTCAATGTGTAACTCTGGAAAATTTAATTACACTACATATTTTTAATCGTTGTATTGACTAATTCTATTTATTATTTTTTTTTTTTTTTCAAATAAATCGTTGTAACACATTCTGGCGCTTCTACACTATTGGGATGAGATTTTGTAGTCGATAAATGGAGTTTTTAGGCAATGGTTTCAACTTGAGCACTTTTTGTTTTGGGGTTTTAGGGGAAAGTAAACTTAAAAATTAGTTAATGCATATGTTTTGTTTTAGCAATAACTTTGTAATCACCTTTCGTAGAAAGGTTGAAAACATTTTTCTTGGCGACGAAACATACGACATACTGGGAACTCAAAGAAAGCGGACATTCTCCGGTAGTTGAATGGAAAATAATAAGACAAGCTACCACGTGTAGGCATCTAGACGACCCATGTAGATTATGCCTTCATGAAAAATTTGCTATCCTGTACTTTAAAGAACCCCAACATCTATTAAACTGTAGAAGAGAAATAGCAAATAACTGTGTTCACAAAATAATATTTACTCTAGGATAGCGATACAAAATAGTTTTAAAACTAACAAAAACAATAGAAAATAAACAAATAAATAAATTAAATAAACATGAATATACATAAACGACCACACATATATGTATGTATATATATATATATGTGTGTGTGTATATATATGTGCATATATGTATGTACATATATATATTTATATATAAACTAACAATAAAAAAAACAAACAAAAGAAACACTAACCTAGTTTTTAAAACAGATCCTTTGTCCGATAAAATGCATGCCCATTGGCTGATAGAAAGGGGCGCGGTGGATACTAGAAAGCTGATTGGCTAACTAAATCCTCAATAGAAGAGGACCATATAAAAACGATAAACAACCACAGAATTCGCGCATAAGCCTGAGGAGTCCTAGTGTGGATGAAACGCCGAATATTCAGTGTAGCTTAATCGCCATATATATTTTATAAATTACTATATATATATATATATATATATATATATATATATATATATATATATATATATATATATAATTACTCATTTTTAATTGCTAAGCCTCTATCCCAGCGCCACCAAACAATTGCTACGGGAATGAAGGGAATTACGAACTATTAAACGCCGAATTCAGGCGAGTACATTAGGTAATATAGAGTGTTCGCATGAGCGGAAGTCGTTAAAACTGCATAGACGCGAATTGATTGCCTTAGTTGTAACTCCGCATACAGTGCCCATCCTTAAATATTCTTTAAAATGGCTTGATAACTAAAATTAAATAATAATTATCAATTTTTATCTACAGATACTAGTGTTTCATGCTTACGCAATCATCAGTGTAGGGTAACAATTCCTGATGGACATGAGATTTGAAACCAGCTACGAAGCCAGCTTTTGCCTCATTTGCCGAGCTTCCACCTCAGGGCCACCTATCTCACACACACGTTCTCTATCTCTCTCCCCACACACGTCCTTTCTATTTTTCTCTGTCACACGCGCACTCGCACTCTCTCTTTTTTTTCCGCTCTCACTCTCACATTCGAACGTTCTTTCTCTCTTTCTTTCACTCACACACTCACTAGCTATGTATGTATGCATTTATCTCTCTCTCTCTCTCTCTCTCTCTCTCTCTCTCTTGCTATATATATATATATATATATATATATATATATATATATATATATATACATACATATATATAATTTCTACAGCCAAATAACGTCGCAGCCCACAAGAGCCGTGACAGTCAACGAACCGGAAGTCTAAGACTCGAGTTTCGCCCTCATTAACTTATTGTCTAACTGATAAGCTCTAATGAGGGCGAAACTCGAGTCTTAAACTTCCGGTTCGTTGACTATCATGGCTCTTGTGGGCTGCGACGTTGTTTAACTGTGGAAATGATTATATAATCTCTCACATTCTTGTAATTATATATATATATATATATATATATATATATATATATATATATATATATATATATATATATATATATATATATATATATATGTTTCTCTCTCTGCGTAATCGATTCCAAACAATTCGAAAAGAGAAATGGCCGCATTGGAGAAAGCGAGATTCGATGTCACAAAAGATCAAATCGTCAATTATCAATTGACTGTAATGGCTACAGATCAGAGATCGTGGGGATGAGAAAGGATGGGTGGGGGTCGACGAATAATCTCACTGCAACTTTCAAAAGAATGAATATCCGGAGAGGAAAAAAAAGCCGGCCCTTCTCCGTTGACGCTAATGATTAACTGGGCCGGGCACTTTTTACCTGGTGAGACAACTAAAGATGGCGGACAAAAGATACGAGATCATTCAGAGGTGTAATCAGAGTGAAGTCAGTCAGGGTTAAACATGGCGCATTGTTAACAGGTCAACGGATGAGGATAGATGGTGAGGGCGGGCACGTAAAAGAAGATAGAACCGAAAAAGGAAAAGGAGAGAAGGAATCTAAAGCATGTTTGTATTTCTCTTTCTCTCTCTCTCTCTCTCTCTCTCTCTCTCTCTATATATATATATATATATATATATATATATATATATATATATATATATATATATTTCATGATGTTTTTAGAGATACAAAATTTAAATATTGCAATTAGGAAAGGAAGACTTTTATGATTCATGATTAAAAGTAAATTTGTATATATACAAATATATATATATATATATATATCTTCTCTCCAAAAAGGTGGGAATGAAGGGGAAGCAGGAGAGGAAAGAAAAAAAAAAAATGGGGAGCCAGCTGACCGGTTTCGACCCTCGCTTCTCAAAGCTGTATCGAGGGAATTAATTTTAAAATAAAGAATGAAAGCGATTAAAATAGCGTTTTATTAAATTTACAGGGAAAAAAAAAAAAAAAAAAAAAAAAATGGGAAAACGATTAAAATAAAACGACGTTATGGACGAATACCCTAGAGATTAATCACGTTCAACCCCAGGAGGCATTCCCTTTGCTTGCAAAGAGAAGGTTTCCTGAGTCGAACGTGAATGGTCTCCAAGATCTTAAGATGGTATAATGAATGAGCACGACTAATAATGGTAAAAGAGTCCGTGCTAAAGTTTGCTGCACAAGACGGGTTTTTAAGCAAATGATCAGTAATTGAGGACCCGTATGTGTTAGTAACGACATCAGTTGCCCGGTAGGTTCCATTCCTAATTTTACTGGGTACATGTTGTTGAATTCTTCCATCTAATGTTAATGTCGTTCGACCCAAGTAGTTGGCACCGCAACCACATTTAAAATTGTAAATAACATTACTTTTATGGTGGGGGGGTAAAACGTCTTTTCGAGAAGATGGAAATAAAGTTCTCGTAGAGAAAACAACACGCACATTGGCAGCAAAATAGCATCCTTGAACTGCTGAACTTATTTGTTTGGCAAATTTCTCACTTACTCTACCTAACCAAGGCAGACGAAGATAAATTGGACATTTGGCTACTATATTCTCTTTCATTCGAGAGAATTCGGCCAATTTCTTTTGAATAGTTAACCTAATCACATCAAGGGGGTACCCATTTTTGGATAGAGTATCCGTAATTCTTTTCAATTCCTCATCTAATTTTGATTTGGAACAAATCATAAGGGCACGATGTGTTAGGGTCCAAATTAGATTTATCTTACGTTTTCTGGGACAAAATGAATCCCAACGAGTGTACAAACCTGTAAACGTTGGTTTACGGTATATAGATGTTTGGTAACTAGATGGCGTTTTTGTTACCAATACATCAAGGAAGGCTATAGTTGAATTGCTCTCTCCCTCATAGGTGTACTTTAACGCGGGATGCATTCCATTGAGTAAGGAGAAAAAGGTGTTAGCTTCCGTTTGGTTATTAAATAAACAGAATGTGTCATCAACATATCGGAAGTACACCAATGGCTTTATGGGTCCAGATAATAAGCGCTCTTCATGGAACCCAACAAAAATATTTGCCATGGTCGGTCCAAGTACTGACCCCATGGCAACACCATCTTTTTGCCGGTACATAATATTGTTGAAACTAAATTCCACAGATGTAGTGGCAAGTTTCATAAGTTCAATAAAGATGTGTTCAGGAATAGGAATATAACTACACGAGAAGAGGTGTTTTCGGAGTTTGAAATCCTAAATGCCCAAGCGGAGAGACTTGCACCAGTCTCTGAAACTAAAACTAGGGATCTCAAGGCAAAATTGAATGACCTTGCTCACAGTTATGCCAGTACACCAGTGTCGCATTCTGAGTTTAAATGGCGCAAGGAGCATTTGGCTGTTATGAAAACTCTGCGACAAGACCCATCATTAGTTATTACTAGACCAGATAAAGGGTCAGGGGTGGTTATATTGAACCATCATGAGTATGTTGACAAAATGTCGATAATACTAGATGATAAAGACAAATTTGAAAAATTGGGCCCTGTCGCAACTCATGATGCAACCGCCTCCTTGGAAACCAAATTTCAAAAGAAACTGGTCAAGTGGGTCAAAAATGGTGTACTTCCGAAGAACGTATCTAGTGAGATAAGACCCTCTGGATCTATCCGCCCAAGGCTATATGGTCTCCCTAAAACCCATAAAGCGGATATCCCATTAAGGCCCATTCTCTCCATGGTAGGGTCATCGCAACACAAGGTCTCAAAATGGATCTTTGACATTTTACAACCTGTTTCACAATATTATAGTAAATATTGTCTTAAAGATTCATTTTATTTTGCTGATTTTATTAAAAAGTCTAAGATTGTTAATAGATTTATGTGCTCCTATGATATTAGCAACCTTTTTACTTGTGTCCCTGTTTTGGAAACTATAGATATTTGTGCAGATTTTCTATATCGTGGCCGGATATCACCGCCTCCTATTCCTGAACACATCTTTATTGAACTTATGAAACTTGCCACTACATCTGTGGAATTTAGTTTCAACAATATTATGTACCGGCAAAAAGATGGTGTTGCCATGGGGTCAGTACTTGGACCGACCATGGCAAATATTTTTGTTGGGTTCCATGAAGAGCGCTTATTATCTGGACCCATAAAGCCATTGGTGTACTTCCGATATGTTGATGACACATTCTGTTTATTTAATAACCAAACGGAAGCTAACACCTTTTTCTCCTTACTCAATGGAATGCATCCCGCGTTAAAGTACACCTATGAGGGAGAGAGCAATTCAACTATAGCCTTCCTTGATGTATTGGTAACAAAAACGCCATCTAGTTACCAAACATCTATATACCGTAAACCAACGTTTACAGGTTTGTACACTCGTTGGGATTCATTTTGTCCCAGAAAACGTAAGATAAATCTAATTTGGACCCTAACACATCGTGCCCTTATGATTTGTTCCAAATCAAAATTAGATGAGGAATTGAAAAGAATTACGGATACTCTATCCAAAAATGGGTACCCCCTTGATGTGATTAGGTTAACTATTCAAAAGAAATTGGCCGAATTCTCTCGAATGAAAGAGAATATAGTAGCCAAATGTCCAATTTATCTTCGTCTGCCTTGGTTAGGTAGAGTAAGTGAGAAATTTGCCAAACAAATAAGTTCAGCAGTTCAAGGATGCTATTTTGCTGCCAATGTGCGTGTTGTTTTCTCTACGAGAACTTTATTTCCATCTTCTCGAAAAGACGTTTTACCCCCCCACCATAAAAGTAATGTTATTTACAATTTTAAATGTGGTTGCGGTGCCAACTACTTGGGTCGAACGACATTAACATTAGATGGAAGAATTCAACAACATGTACCCAGTAAAATTAGGAATGGAACCTACCGGGCAACTGATGTCGTTACTAACACATACGGGTCCTCAATTACTGATCATTTGCTTAAAAACCCGTCTTGTGCAGCAAACTTTAGCACGAACTCTTTTACCATTATTAGTCGTGCTCATTCATTATACCATCTTAAGATCTTGGAGACCATTCACGTTCGACTCAGGAAACCTTCTCTTTGCAAGCAAAGGGAATGCCTCCTGGGGTTGAACGTGATTAATCTCTAGGGTATTCGTCCATAACGTCGTTTTATTTTAATCGTTTTCCCATTTTTTTTTTTTTTTTTTTTTTTTCCCCTGTAAATTTAATAAAACGCTATTTTAATCGCTTTCATTCTTTATTTTAAAATTAATTCCCTCGATACAGCTTTGAGAAGCGAGGGTCGAAACCGGTCAGCTGGCTCCCCATTTTTTTTTTCTTTCCTCTCCTGCTTCCCCTTCATTCCCACCTTTTTGGAGAGAAGATATATATATATATATATATATTTGTATATATACAAATTTACTTTTAATCATGAATCATAAAAGTCTTCCTTTCCTAATTGCAATATATATATATATATATATATATATATATATATATACGAGCAAACAGTTGATAAAACATGTTAAAAAACACTTAGAAATGAGTTAAAAACATATTTAATCTGAAAAGGAAACACTAGATAAATGGATAGTCCTTAATCCGCGGAGTTTCGAAGAAATACTTTCCTTCTCATCAGAGGGTAGGAATTAGCAAAATGCGGGATCGGATTTTGCATTCAAAAGTATTTGATGAAACAACAAGTAAGTCAAAGATCTTACTTAAAGACAAAAAAAAGTTAAGCAGAGGGAATATGGTGAAGAAAAAGGTGATTACACATGAATGGATAGTCTGGTGGAAGATAAATAATCCAGTGACGGTAAAATCCAAACTATAATAATTGTTGAATATATACAGACACTAATGTTTCATCCTTGGTATCACGATTACCGGCGGTCGGGAGATTCGAACCCGGCAACAAAGCCATCTCTAACTCCATTAGCAAGGACCAAATACGCATGGCCACCGTCAACCACGAGAAATATCGTTGAAATTTAAACATTTATTTTTAAATATCTTAACGTCTTTCAGAGTGATTCAATGATTATAATACCATTATCTGCGCATGCGAGCTAGTGACCGACTTTATTTCAACTGTGAAGTGCTCAACGATAAGAAACGAGTTTCTTAACGGGGCTGACATAATTATTTACTCTGATAATTATTAAATACCTACAGACACTAGTGTTTCATCCTTTCGGGAATCATCAGTGCAGGGTGTCACGATTAATGCCAGTCGAGAGATTCAAACCCCGGCCACAGAAGTCACGTCTGGCTTCATTAGCAAGGACCCGAACCATTTGGCTACCATCAACCGTGAGAGATACAGTTGAAATTTAAACATTTATTCTTATTAAATG
>NC_136498.1:115561821-115586821 GCF_053919585.1 Euprymna scolopes | reverse complement strand
GTTTTAGGTCATATCCAGGACCTCTTATTCTGGGTTCTAGCTTTATCGTGAAAGGTGTATGTGAACGGGTATTTATATATCTATCTATAATCTCCTCTTAATGTCTAATATATGTAGAAAAAGCGGTTCATCCTTCGTAGGGACGTGATGTCCCTCAACAAATAGATTGTTCCGAAATCGTGTCTGGGGAGTCGGATAATTTTAACCAGCAGTAACTATCTTAGTTGTATAGACGCGTTGCTTGTCACATCGTAGAATGTAGAACTGGATAAAAAATATATATAAGAATTTAAAAATCGAGGCATAGCCAATAGATTGCGCCGTGGCCCATATGGTTAGGTCGTCAGTATTGCACACTTCATGAGTGCAACGACCTGGGTTCGCGCCTATGTCGGAGCATGTCACTGATGAGATGCAGTACACCGAAACCCACTTTGGGTCAGGCGTTGTCCGTTGTCTATCTAATTCTGGGTTCTAGCTTTATCATGAAAGGTGTATGTGAACGGGTGTATATGTATATATATATATATAAGTTAAATGACCTTGTAACGAGTGATGTAACCACTCTCCGGTTTATGGCATCCGATTGTGCATGCGCGCATAAACATTAATCCATAACAACGTAAACAAATAAACACAAATCGCTTCTTTTGTAGATTTTGACCTGCGCACTGAAATATTAACGTTATTATTTCGAAATTATTATTTAACATGAGAAGAGTGGGGTGTTTTGCAACTATTCTTTATTACAACTATACTGTCGCTAGTTTCTTACAACTAAACAACTTTAACCCGTTGACAAACATAAGAACAATTGTAGTTAAGCCAAGACTACTACTACTACTACTACTACTACTCTATCCGTCCATTTCCTTCCTTCCTTTTTTTTTAAATTTTTTGTTTACATTTCTAGATACAGAATAGTTGTGTGAGAACGGTGAATTTGTTGACACATTTACTAATCTGTTTCAATATTAGTTTTATTTTATTTTATTTATTTAGGTTTTATTTTTTTGCTTCAGGTTTTATTAATTTTTTTTTTTTTTAGATTTTAAGTTTCTATAACTTGGTTGAAGGATTCCAATATGGGGTTTTCATTCTTATATTTCTCATCGGTAGGTTCATGTGCGTTTTTGCTGCTAAATGACTTTCGTCGGCGTTTGATTCGTAGGAAAATCATGTTTAATTTCTGATTGTTGAGCGATTATTCGGGAAAATAGGTAAATTTACACGAATAGGGAGGATTTTTTTTTTTTAATGTTTGAGTGATCCGTCCGTGATTTTTCATTTTAATATACTTTCATAGAAATGTTTCTGTTATGTCAAAAGAAATCTATTTTCTTTACGTCACAAGTGTCATGCTCATACATGAATTCCATAGCTAATATAACATACTGACCCAACGGGTCACAGGTAGTCTCGTATCTTGAGTTGAGCATATTGAGAAATGATACACGAATTACCATTAGCATATAAGCGACGCTCTTTGTGTAAACAAATCGAGTGGAGGTATTTCGGACGATGTAAAAACATCGTTAAATTCACTACTCGTTCAGCAGCCGCCATTAGCGTAATGGTTAGGAGCGTTGAATGTCGTATAGACGGTCGGGTTTCAATCCTGGCTTGAGGTAGTTGCCTGTCTAACCGCACTGATGAGCTGTGAAACAGCGAAACAGTACTGTATGTGGATGGCTATATATATATATATATTGTTTGGGATGAAAAAGAGTCATATATATATATATATATATATATATATATATATATATATGACTCTTTTTCATCCCAAACATTGTATATTGCTACTTAGAACGTAAGAGCTTACTACTTGGGATCGTGTCTAACAAGAGACTCTGAAGAGTTGAGCAACGAGATGTCTGTTCACATTACATTTAAATTTCTGCACATTAGTACATTCAGAAAAGCACGAATTTGGAAGGAATTCCAAAGTCTAACGAGGCTAAGTTATGAAAATATATATGGCAATTAAGCTATATCTTCATAACTTACTACTTAGCTCTACCTATGTATTGAGCACTGTTTAAGTAAAATCTGAAAAAATTACGCATAAAATTATATCTTCGTATATTAATTTATGTGATTAAATGAAGTAATCCTATATAAGCTGACGAATTCTCACGAGAATGAAACGCGGAATATTCCGTGTGGCTTAATTGTCATATATATTTTCATAACGTACTATCTATCTCTCTATCTATCTATCTATATATATATATATATATATATATACACACACACACACACTCACATATATATATATATATATATATATATATATATATATATATATATATATATATATATAGCCAATTTTTCGATATCTGTCGTCCGAAGGGTCGAGCTTCAAAATGATACCGATCACGTGAAAATCCGTCGCCTCTGTCGAAAGTTTTAGGCAGACATACATACATACATACATACATACATACATACATACATACATACATACATACATACATACATACATTTAAACAGACAGGTGGGATTTATATTATAGATTATGCTTCTCTCGATAACAACATCAATAGAAAGCGTGGCTGGGACGCTGAATGCTTTTGTTTCAATTCTAGCTGATGACATATTATATTTTTTAACTTTTGTCATCATTTCTTTGCATTATTAGATGCGAATATCTGCATGATTTTAAATATTTAATAGTATTTTACGGCAAACGGAATCAAATCATTTATTTACATGCTTGTAAAATAAAACGTTTCCTTTTAATTTCTTACAGTCTTTTAACACGATAAATATTTTTTGACGATTATTATTTATTTTTTTTTTTTTTTCCAGAAATCCCTTACGAACGAAGACAAAATTCAATGAAAAAACTTCATACATTTCTTTAGTTAATCTTTTACGACAGGGGACAAATTCTAAGTACAGTTTTGATAGAAAAGCTTACCTGGACTAATGTCAGGTTAATATGTTTCTTTTCTTCGATCTTCATTTTTTCCAAGTAATACGTAAATATTTCTCGAGATTCTGAAATTGAAAATATTTATAGTTTAACCTAATTGTAATAAGGTTATTTTCTTTAAATTATTACTCCTGTTCCCTTTAGATAATTGTCTTTTCTCTAAATAGCCTTTTCTTTACTTTAAATAATTTCTCTTTTTATACAAATAATAATGTAAAAAAAAAAAAATAAGACAAATACATCCCTATATATATTTTCTTTTTTATTCATTCATCGATTAGATAAAAAAAAATATTAATTAAAAACCTAACTTCTAAAGTTTTCGTATGCGTGTATTGTGTTTTTTTTTTTTTTTTATAACATTTTCTTTACACATTTACGGAATTCAAATATTTTAAAAGAAAATTAGGACAACACAAAATAGAGGTTTATTGTACCTATTTACTATGCCTCCCCACGGGACAGAGTTAGACACTAGGGTCGTTTTTTAACGTGGAGAAAAGGTACAAAAATAAAAATTGTCTCAGTCGTGAAGGATTTCTCCTCCACCGAAAGAGAACAAGAAATAGAAGTGCAGCATCTGAAGAACAGATACTACACTTTGATCTTGTCCCGAAGGCCAAGAAACTATATTTATTGTAATACAAAACAAAAATTTTCGTAACTAATAAAATATAAATAATCACTAAATTTTGAGAAAACAAATATTAATTTCAATGACATTTTTTAAATAATTGGTCTTTCTGACTAAAATACAAATTTTTTGGTATTTTTTTTACACTAACCACAACTCACTGCTCACATTCGAAATGTCGACTTTTAATGGTTTTCATGTATGCTGACAACGAATATTACAGTTTAATTTGGGGGCTGATAAGTAGTTTACCAGATATGAAAACATTTGTTATCCAACGTTAAAGCTAACGTAATCCCTGTTAGCAATTTTTTCACAAGCGAGGAATTAGTAATGCGCATGCGTAACGGCTTTCCTCCCCATGTTAAGAACGGCTTTAGGAATAAACACCCTCAACATCCCCATGTAGAGAACGGCTTTCGGAATAAACATCTCCAATCTTCCTATGTTAAGAACAGTGTTGGGAATAAACACCCCATTTTTTCCATTTGGGGGCTGGGGTGAAAAATATTTGCTTTGTCGTCTGATTCAATTACACGCATGTGTATTACTAACTACTCGATTGCGAAAACAAAATGGCTGCCAGGGATTACATTAAATTTTACATTGGATATCATATGTTTTCATATCGGGTAAACGACTCATAAGCCCCAAATTTAACTGTGATGTTCGTTTCAGCATAACCGAAAACCTATAAAAGTCGACATTTACAATCCAAAAATCGCCATGAAACTGAAATCAATCAATGAAAGGTTTGCACGAAAGCAATCATTCAAACATAAACAGATGTTCTCTTTCCCATATTTTTTTAACGAAATTCATTAAAATTTTAATTTTCTCAAAAACATAAAGTTTATGTTCAGTCACCCCGCGCCGATAGAAGTGCAAAGCAGCAGTTGCCAAGTCATTACAATATTGTAAGTATAAATTCTATTCTTTTTACAGTGTATTCCGAAATCATCCTACACCAGAACTTTATACTATTAATATTTAATTATGATATGTTAAGTTACCCCTAGAATGGTAAAAAAGAGAGATGCGTCTAACAAAGGTTTATAGTGTGCAATACGTTGTTTATCTATCAAATAGAATGCTGCTGTCCTTGGGAACTGAACGCTTGATTCGGTCCCGAATTCTTTCTTTTTAATTAAAATGTAATAGGAATATCCAGCACTTCTGCAATACTGCGTTGTGACCACGTTTTTAGTTTCCAGTTTGGAGAATACTATTATGAGGATACATTTATTTGATGATCAGCCTGCAACACTTTTCATTGGAACTGGTTCAATAACATTGAAAAGAGATTTTCAATTGCACAAATTACCATGTGGTCAGACGGTAAATTTAATTCGTGACCTAATGACTAAGGTTCCCCCAGGTATTGCTAAAAATTTTCGCAATGTTGTATGGCTTCGTAAAAGAGCTGTCTTGGCTCCTAGAAATGATGCTGTTGATATGATTAATTATAATTTTTTGCAAGAGTTATGAATCCATTGATTGTGTTATTAATTAAGACCAGGCAGTAGAATTTCTTGTAGAATTCACTACAACCGCCTGGAATGCCACACTATAACCTAATATTGAAGGAAGGAGCTCCACTTGTACTATTAAGAAACCTTGATCAGCCTAAACTTTAAAATGGTACAGGGTTAGCAATAAATATTTTTAAAACTAATGTTCTGGAAACCATTATAATTTTAAAGGTGAAACTGTGTTAATTCCTCGGATTCCACTTATTGCTTCTGACATACCATTTCAATTCAAGCGTTTAAAAATTTCAATTTAAATAAATCTCAAAGACAAAGTTGTTGGATTTAATCTTCAGATACCTTACTTTTCTCATGGCAGCTGTATGTTGGTTGCTCACGCATTGGAAGTTTTGAAAGACTCTACATTTACACCCCTTTTAGAGGGCATACCCAAAGCGTTGTTTATGTTTAAGTAGAGGCTCTTCAAAATTAATGCTACGGGTACATTTACCAGTGTTCAGATATGCACTGCTGGAAACTAAATTTTAACTATTTCAATAACAGAATAGATTACTAATGTCATCTTTATATGTATTGTACATTAAATAGTAGAAACCAAAGGAGGTTTAACAGTTTTCAGATATGCATATGATATCAAATAGTAATTGCAATTCTTATATCATATTTTGAAATAAGAAGAACTAAAAAATAAAAGATAAAACTAGAAAAGAGGATGAGGGCTACTGGCGAGACCTCCATAAAATAAAACGCACCTACTGCTCCTACCTCGTGGAGGGAGTGGGAAACGAAGCCATTACGATTTAATGTTTCGTTTAATCAATGGGATAATTATGTATGAGAACGGAATATTCATATCAAATACAACCTGGTAACGCCGGGTACTTCAGCTAGTATATATATATATATATATATATATATATATATATATATATATATATATATATATATATTGGGGTTGATATGATCTAGTGCTGGCAGTTCCATTTATCAAAGGGGAGTGATGCGTAGGGCCCATGCTCCCTATAGCCCCTCCTATCCAGTGTTAGTGTCAGTGTAGTGTTAGTTGCGGGGTCACTTCTCAGGCAGGAGACCACTTGCACATGGCCTTTCCTACATTAATGTCCATAATTACGTAGTGCCTTCGTTTCCACTGAGCTTGCTATTTCATGGCGCGACTGAGTAACCGGTGCTTATAACTGGGCAAAGACAAGGACAAACTACCATCCTATGACCTCACTGTCACCGTCCCAGCTTGCTAGGCCATGGCAGCTGAACCCGGGTGTAAAGAGTAGGATTTGTTATGTGCTCACTGTATTTCACCTAAAAACTCCATTGCGCAGGCCGAAGAACGCGTCCACATCTTCGACCTACCAATTTTTCAAAGGCCTGTAGCCATGAGAAAGGGGCGAAAACGGAAGGTGAGAGACACTACTGGAAGCTGCGGTTCGAATCTTACACACAGGCGGTTCAGGATATTGGTCACCTTATGTTGAACTGGGATGATAGCATGACTCAGCTCACACTGAACGACCAAGCAGCCTTTTCTAGGGACAGCACTGCTTGCTCCCTATGGAGAGGGATCTAGAAAAGATGGCCTAAGTAAAGCTCACTCCCTTTCCCCCAGTTGGCTAGCAGCGGTCAATAGGCATCTACTTACGCGATCGAAAATCATCAAAGAAGGAAAGGTCTTTAGCCTTCTGTAAGGTTAAAAAAAATCGCATGCTGCGACAGCAGAACCATGCATGACTCAAATTACAATGATCGCCCGGAACGTTGATCCGTTCTCATTGCTCAGGAACTGGCAAGCCTAAGCATTGATATTGATGACTCAGTGAAATACGCTTTCCAGAGGAGGACAGCCTTCAAGAGAATGGCGCTGGCTACATCCCTCTACTGGTCAGGCAAACTGACGATCGAGAGACACCTTTGTGGGGTAGGATTTATGGTCAGGAACTCCATTGCCTCCAAGCTGGAGAACCTGCCAACAACTCACTCTAACTGCATTATGTCTCCGCGCCTTCACTCAGAAACCAGCAATATGTCACGCTCTTCGGTGTGTATTCCCTGACTCTCCAAGCAGTGCTTGCTGAAGAGGATCAATTCTACTCTGATATGCGCAACCTCCTGTAAGGCACCCCTACAAACGACAAGGTGATAATACTCGATGACTTCAACGCCAGAGTGGGTACAAATTCTGAAGTTTTGAAGGTAGCATTTGGGAAACCCGGTGTTGGAAACTGTAATGAAAAAGAGCGTTTGATACTAGAGTTTTTGACAGAACTTACTATCACCAACACCATATTACAACAAAAAGAGAGTCTGAAAGCAACCTGAATACACCCCGGTCTAAACATTGGCTTTTCATTGATTTCATCATAGTGCGCCGACAAGACCTTAAAGACGTCCTACACGGCAGAGTGATAATCAGTGCAGAATGTCACACTAATCATTGCCTAGTTCGCTGTAAACTAAGACTCCACTTCAAACTAAAACCAAAGAAAGAAGGAGTCCCAAAGAAGATAATCAACGTCAGCAGATTGCTGTTAGTTGAAGTGAGAGCTGAGTTCCTGGCAGGCTTACAGTCTAGGCTCAAATATACAAACTGCCCAACGGATACCTCCCTCGAAACACTCTGGAAATATTTGAAAACTGCCATCCTACAGGCATCCGAGGAAGTCTTAGGGGTTTAGACCAAAAAGAATAAAGACTGGTTCGATGAAAACTATCAGGAGATCCAGGAAATGCTCACAAAGAAAAGATCAACTCATCAGGCCCAGTTAGTCCACTGGCTTGTCCCATGAAGAAAGCACCCCCCCGCCCCGTATGGAGCAACTTCCAGGACAATCGTTGTAAGATTCAGAATATGTGATGGATTAACCTCACAGAGAAAACTCAGCTATGTGCAGAAACTGGCGACTGGAGAAGGATTCTATGAAGCCTTGAAGGCAGTGTAAGGCCCTACACAAAATATCCAGAGCTTATTTAGCGATGCAGTCGGACAGGCATTCCTCATTGACAAGGCGTCTTTTCTAAATTGCTGGTCTGAACACTTCGAAACCCCCTTCATTTCTGACGGCATTGTTAATGATTCGACAATTGTCTGCATTCCCCAGAGGCCAGTGAAAGCGGAATTGGATGAGTCACCCACGATTGAAGAGACCATGAAGTTAATAGAACAACTAAAGAGTGCAAGGCTGCAGGAATTGACGCAATCCCACCGGAAAACTGGAAACATGGAGACCCTGTGCTGCACTCCCAAATCCATCAGCTTCTCGTCTTTTGCTAGTAGCATGGAAAATTGTATCAAGACCTCCCTGATGCAGTCATCATCACCTTGTAGAGAAACAAAGGGGAAAAGTCGGACTGTTCTAACTACAGAGGAATAGCCTTGTTCTTTGACGCATAAAAAAATTCTCGCAAAAATTCTGTTTAACAGACTGGTACCCTTCATTGCTGAAGACTATCTTCCGGAGATCCAGTACAACTTCAGGGCACAACAAAAGCACCATAGACATCCTGTTTGTTCTATGATGAACACGATCTCAGCTCGAGTTTTTTTTTTTTTTTTTTTTTTGTATTTTTTACAAGAAATGAACTGTTTAGAAAAAACATAATACTCGCATGCACATGTCTCAGTTTCTGTCGGGTTTTTTTACTTCATTTGTCAAGGAATTTAACGTTACGTTTAATACCGGGCAACGCCAGGTACAGCTTCTAATCTCTCTCTCTCTCTCTCTCTCTCTCTCTCTCTCTCTCATATATATATATATATATATATATATATATATATATATATATATATATATATATATATATATATACGGTCCCGATTTCGAATCTCTCCAGATTCACCCACTCTGATGAGTCGTAGACGACGAAACATGTGTCAGTGGATAATTATATTTTTAAAACAATATATATGCCGCTCCCCATTTGGGGATTTCAATTTGGTAAAAGGAAAATTTATTTCCAACTCGCATTTAGGTAAAAATGCACTTTTGTATAAATAATTGAATTCATTCAAACACATATGGCAAAAACAAAAACAAATAGATAACATACACACACACACACACATACACACACACACACACACACACACACATATATATATATATATATATATATAGTCACCCACATAAAGTACTGTTTCGTTGTATCACAACTCATCAGTGTGGCTAGACAAGCACCTTTTCCCAGGTATATATAAAAAGTAGAATGTGTGCGGAGACACTTCTCAACCTATATACTCAACGAATTTTTGATCTACAGATTTGAAATTTAGTATATATGGAATTCAAACACGTGGAAAACTTTTTAATCTGTTTTCATCCACACAAAGGACTTGCTAAGTGATCAAAATTGAAATATTGTTACGTGGAGGGGGGTCATTGGATTTTTATCTGTTTGGTAACTGTTTCATGATTGCGCATGCGTGAATTGTTCGCAGTACAGACTACTTATGTCACGAATAAGTAGTTTTAAAACATCTCTTAAAGATCATGTCACGCTGGTGTAATGGTTATCGTACTTTACTCAGTGTCTTTAGTATTTTGGTTTCGAAAAAGTGAACGGTTTAAAAGACATGATATGCACTCGCATGCACATGTTTCATTTTCTGTATGAATTAAAATATAATATTTATGCGCATTTTACAACCGGGCAACGCCAGGCGGCCAGCTAGTATATATATATATATATAT
This sequence comes from Euprymna scolopes, assembly GCF_053919585.1. Classification (NCBI taxonomy): domain Eukaryota; kingdom Metazoa; phylum Mollusca; class Cephalopoda; order Sepiida; family Sepiolidae; genus Euprymna; species Euprymna scolopes. The sequence goes on along the minus strand of NC_136498.1, from coordinate 115,577,053 downwards.
ATATATATATATATATATATATATATATATATATATATATATAGTCATCCACATACAGTACTGTTTCGCTGTTTCACAGCTCATCAGTTTGGCTAGACAGGCAACTACCTCAAGCCAGGATATATATATATATATATATATATATATATATATATATATATATATATATATATATATATATATATGAGTGATCTTGTCTATGCGAATCGTCTCTACCAAACTTCTCTCTGACTATTTAGTCTACAAACTTAATATATAGGATATTTGGGCCTCGAGGGCACTTTCCATTTGGTTTTTAACCTGTAAAAGTAACTGCTCCGTGTTCAAAATTGACAGAACAAACAGTTGACCTCGATAGGAATAAATCGACTAACTTCTGGGCATGCGTACATATACATTTTAGCTTGAAGTTGCTTATTTTTTTATTTTATTTTATTTTTTTTTATTTTTTTGCTTTTCTATCCAGCTGGCGATAGCTCAGATGGCAATGACGAAAGCTGCGGCGCTACATAACGACTATACTTCGAGCGCTGAATGTTTTGGTGTCGATTCTAGTTGATGGCACTGAAGCGACTTTTTTTTTAAACTTTTGACATCATTACTATATATATTGGGTACAATATAATAATAAATAGAGAATTTGTTCTATAATAATGAATACGAACTTTTCATAAATTTAAATATAATATTTAAACGTATTTAAAAACTTAACAACGCCGGGCGGCCTGCTCATATACATATGCAAAATTTGGATGTGCAAAAAAAAAAAAAAAGAAAAAAAAAGAAAAAAGACCATAACGATACTATATAAACGATACTATATAAATAAAAGATAAATAAAACGATACTATATAAAAAAGACAAATAAAACGATACTATATAAATAAAAGACAAATAAATGATACATTATAAAAAAGACAAATAAAACTATACTATATAAAAAAGACAAACAAAAGGATACTATATAAAATAGACAAATAAAACGATACTATATAAAAATATACATCTAAAACGATACTATATAAAAAAAATAGACATATAAAACAATACTATATAAAAAAAAAAATAGACAAATAAAACGATGCTATATAAAAAAAAAACAAATAAGATTTTTAGGGAGTTGAGTCAGTGCTTTTCGGGCACTCCCTAATAAAATAAATAATTCGACACAAGCTACTGAATAAACGAACAAACAACTTCGTAAAACTTAACAAGGAAAAGGTTTATTGAAGCGAGTCAGAGTAAGATGCCCAAAAGATATAACTCGGATAAAACTTGTCTGCCTTTGCCCGGTAGTTATTCCCAAGTGGGAATCGTCGATACCGGTGTAGGCAGAGAGAGAGAGAGAGAGAGAGAGAGAGGGGGGGGGGGGCAGGTCTGCTCTCTTTGGTGTCTGGCTGGAAAAGGGAAAGTTTTTTCTCGTCCGGAACGGAAGCAGTTAGAGTTCCTTAGGGGGTAAGGAAGATCCCTGCGCTATGCCTCTGATTGGTCAGTATGTGCCATATCGCACAGTCAGGAGAGGCACTGACGCACAAGAAAAAAAGTTCTATTTGTTTCTGCTACAGATTTAATTACATTTTTATAACTGTTAGCCCTGTTCTTGGCACTTTCCAAAAAAACTTCAGCAAAACACACTACAAGTAGTTAGAAACGACACTAGACTGTCTTTCATCGTTTTCAAATATTCCGTTTTGTTTGTATTGTTTCGATTTGTATCTGTATCTTCGCAGTAAAATATATATATATATATATATATATATATATATATATATATATATATATATATATATATATTTCATTAAATTTTCTCGGGCGGTAGTTGGTATATATTTGTAAATGGAGAGCCGCGAATGCTTTAAATATTTTTTCAAAAGCTACGACAATGACTATCACCCGATCTATATCTCCTTCCTTCACCCCCCCCCCCTTTCTCTTTCTCTTTCTCTCACTCCCTTATTTTGACTAAGTTTACACTAGCTCCTCCTACTATATAAGATTTAATACAACCAACAAAGTGTTTAAAAACTGATTAACCAGTGAATCGAAGATTGACATTTATTTCAGCACTGACCTTTTAAAATTGGTTTGCTGATCCATCAAAAAATTATGTTTCGGTCGGGATTTATCCGACAGAATATTTGAAAATATGCTGCGCCGATTGAAATAAAAGAAACTGGCAAACGAATTAAGCAAATAATTCGAATCCCAAAAGTCGTATATGCATGTATTTGTGATTATAGTAATTGAGCGAAACTTAGTGCGCATCACAATTCTATGTAAAATCAATAAGCCGAGGCTATCTTAGAAATTTCTATAAAACAAACAGCCAAAATCTAGAGAGAGAGAGAGAGAGAGAGAGAGAGAGAGAGAGAGAGAGAGAGAGAGAGAGAGAGAGAGAATTCTCAAGATGGCTGCATCTCGGACAGGACCCAAGAACGTATGCTCCACAATTCTTCTCTCATTCGTTTGGCTGCAGGAAGCAAGTCGCAATGGAATCTTCAATATAACATATATAATCCAAATAATAAATTCACATACAAGGTTTCATCATCTCGCACACATTTATACACGCACTAACAAAACAAGTTAAACAAACACACATACACGGTGCCACGCTGCCAAATACTCACATGCGTATATTACTTACACATATTATTCACACTATGAACATATTGAATTGTGGCTACTTACTCCACTTTTTTTCACCAAACACTAATTTGCATAATTTTATAAGAGCCTTCAATAAGTTTCCAGACTCGTTTTTCGTATGGCCACTTTTATTGATAGTAAACGCATGAAACTCTAGTCCCCTTCGAAGTAATCTCCTCTGGCTGCAATGCACTTGTTGTATCGTTCCAACAACTTCTGGAAGGCGTCATTGAAGTCCTCTTGTGTGAGCGTGTCAATCATCCTTGCCACAACCTTGCCACAACCTCTTTTATTTCCTCAATTGTTTCATAATAAAAGCCTCTAAGGTTTTCCTTGAGGTTAGGTAATAACAAAAAGTCACGAGAAGCAAGGTCTGGACTATGGGAAAGATGAGAAACTGTCGTAATGCCCATATTTTTCAAATAATCTGCAACAAGGATGGATGGCCCATATTTTTCAAATAATCTGCAACAAGGATGGATGGCCCATATTTTTCAAATAATCTGCAACAAGGATGGATGGCCCATATTTTTCAAATAATCTGCAACAAGGATGGATGGCCCATATTTTTCAAATAATCTGCAACAAGGATGGATGGCCCATATTTTTCAAATAATCTGCAACAAGGATGGATGGCCCATATTTTTCAAATAATCTGCAACAAGGATGGATGGCCCATATTTTTCAAATAATCTGCAACAAGGTGCGTTGTTATGGTGGAAATGCCATTGATCCGATTTGAAGAGGGTTGGCCTCTTCCAACGCAATTTCTTCCTGAACTCCCTTAAAACCTTAACATAGTATATCTTGTTGATTGTCTGTCCAGTGAGAACCCAGTGGATTTAGATTATGCCCGTGCTGTCAAAAAAGGGATCATCATAAGTTTCTGGGCGGATTTACTCTGTCTGGTCTTATTAGGCCCGGGAGAACCAGCATGCTCTACTGTGAACTCTGTCTCTTGGTCTCTTGATCATAGCAGTAGATCCAGTTTTCATCGCAGGTCACCAGAGGATAAAGAACTGCAAGATCTGAATTGATCAGCTCGACCATCTCTCTGCTGTCATGACAACGTCTTTCTTTCTGATCTTCTCTGATCATCCTTGGGACAAACTTTGCGCAAATCTTCCACGTTTTCAGTTCCTTACGAACAACTGTGTGCACAGTTCCCACACTAACATCAAACTATGCAGTTATTGTCATTATAGAAACAGGATGATCCGTATCCTTGAAATTCTTTATTTGGCCAATCAACTCTGGTGCTCTGACTTCTTTACTCCTCCCACACCTCTCATCATTCCTGACAGACTCCCTGCCTTCCTTCCTTGAATCTCTTCTTCAACTCAAAAACTGATGCTCGATTCATGCAAAATGGTCCAAAAAACAGACTGTAGCATTCCATACGTTTCTGTGGCATTTTTCACCAAGTTTAAAACAGAATTTTATATTGCATATCGTTCTTCTAAAATGTACTCATGTTCATATTGTATTTTATGAAATTCACCAGCTGTGACAATCAGGATTTAGTAGGATGTATTCCAAGTCCTGCTGTAACTGTCCATTTTAATCTGAAATCATAAAAATTGGTCAGTCATCTCATAAGATGTATAGCAATAACATACTGAATATTTATGAGTCTATGACAATTTTAAATGCCTGTACAAACAAAGACTGGAAACTTATCCAATACACCTCGTATATGCAAGTGGGGAGGGTTTGTGAATGTAATGTTCCCTAGAAATTTCCATCTTTGAAGGAAGCTAGTTCATACCGCACAGAGTGAATGTTGTACCAGATATGACATTTCTTAGTGAATGCAAAAAAATAAATAAATAAATAAATAAATTTAAAAAAAAAGAAGTCTTACTAATAAGTTACTACTTATCAAGGCTAAAAGCCACTCGGGAATAAGGGTGAATAAGACGGATAGATTGATAGTTAAACGCTGCTGAATGCTATGAGAGGATTGAAAATGATAAATTGGATTAACAAAATTTCATTACCCAGAAGAATGGTTTATGACAAACATTTGTTCACATTACATTGAGAGAAAATAGTGTTCTAGCTAGAAGGGAATCAGTACTGTGTTAATATAATGCACAGATGGGAAGATCCTGGAAAAAAAACTCTGCTTAGAGAAATTACGTTTGATGTCAAGAATAGGAACGAAGAAATAAAAACATTATTTATAGTTGTGTTAAGGGGGTGGGGTTTTATGTGATTTTTTACAAGACGATTAAAGCTCAGTCAAATGACAATAGAATAGAGAGAGTCTAGCAACGTCTCTTTTAGAGAACGCCATAACGTTTTCGTCTGCCGTCGCTTCCAGTCGCATAATTGTAACCCCAGCCTCCTGTCACCATAAACAGGCAAGGTGAAGCATGCAAATCAATGCACCCACTGTGACAGCCATAGGAATTGAAGAGAAATACATCCCATTTATCTTTTACAGAGAAGTGCTTCATTTTCAAAGGGAAGAACTATGCATTACAACTCGAACAGAAAAGTTTGCATAGATTTCTTCAGACGGAGAAGGGGGTCTTGAATAATTATATACAGGTTCTCAAAAAATGTACTCACACTTCGAATAGCGATAAAATCTTTATTTCTGAACATAGAGTGAAGTGGAACAGCTTCAAGTGCAGAAGAAAAATGTAATTGATTAATCATGTTCGCAAATGTTCAAATTCATGACCATTATTGTCCAGACAACACAAGGTATTCGCAAACCTTATGAATCAGGTGTCATTCGAAGTACATTTGGAGACACCCTATACATAGTATAGAATCTGTAAGTGAAAAATAATAATTATTATTTAATTTTATATATATTGGATCAGTATGTTATATTAGCTATGGAATTAATGTATGAGCGTGACACTTGTGACGTAAAGAAAATAGGTTTTTTGTGACATAACAGAAACATTTCTATGAAAGTATATAGAAATGAAAAAAGAATATATGGATTTCTATAAGTCGTTTTGTTTATAATTGTTTATTTAAAAAAAAAAACTGACAGCCATTGAATTATAAATGGTTTGCCATACTTATAAGTAAATGTGCACTGAACAGATACCATAATACTTAAAGTTAAATTCAAATTTTGATATATCTTTTAATTTAAACGCGAATAAAAAAAACAAAAAAACAATTGGGACGCTGAAAACATACACAGTAAAACAATACGTTGTAAAATGTTCTTATGGTTGTCAACTGGTTAAAGTAGATTTATTTGTAAGAAAATTGCGTTAAAATAACTTAAACGTAATACTGAAATGAGCGATGTAAAAAAATGCAGAAAGTATTAACAATTGTTTATTTGGATAATTAAAATAATGTAAAAAAAAAATTGGTCGCTGAAAACGTACACAGTTAAACGATACGTTGTCAACGGGTCAAAATTGATTTGTTTGTAAGAAAATTGTAACAGTATAGTTGTAATACAGAATAGTTGCAAAACATCCCCACCCTTCCCATGTTAAATAATAATTTCTAAATAATAACGTTAATATTTCAGTGCGCAGGTCAAATTCTGCAAAAATAGATATTTGTGTTTATTTGTTTACGTACGCATACGCAACCGGAAGTCGTAAACCGGATGTTGGTTTACAACACCTGTTACAGGGTCATTTGAGTTATATATATATATATATATATATATATATATATATATATATATATATATATATATATATATTACAATAGAAAAATGCGAGCATGAAAAGTAATATGGTTGGGCTTAAACATGGAAAACTAAAGGACTAGTTGTTAAAACTGAAAAAGAAAAGAACAAGACATTCTAATACAAAATATAATAAATTTATAACTTAATAGATTTCAGCATTAAGAATTGATTGTATAATGTTATAAATTGAATTTTAAAAAAAAATCTTAATGCTGCAATATTTTAAGTTATAAATTTATTATATTTTTGCTAGAATATCTTGTCCTTTTTCCAGTTTTAACAAGTAGTCCTTTACTTTTCTATGTTTAAGCTTAGCCATATTACTTTTCATGCTCCCATTTTTCTACTATAATCCATTATTTTTCCAGGCTTTCAGTAAATACACTTGTTCTTTGTTTAATTGTCTTATTTTTTGCCCCCATAAACATAACTTAAACATATGTAATAACAATGTACGGCACTCGTTTGCTTTCAATAAAATCCCTCCAATTATCTTCCTGGCATTATTTAATTATCGCTGTTTCCTTTGTTACTTCTCTTTTCGCTAGAGCGGTGAATTGGTAGCAACAGTAGTCGCTGAAGCGACGTGGTTGCTATGGAAACCATTAATAAAAAAAAAACGCCTCTCACCTCCATACGTCTTTTTTTTTACGATTTTGAACAATAGTAAATTAGAACAAACTTTTCACTTGCTAGTACTAATGATAAAATAATAAATATTTATTGATTTTAATAAGGAAACTCAAAGGCAACTTTTTGACAGAACTTGCAGTCGTGTATGAAACAAGTACATCTTTACGAGTTCAAACGCACAGCATTTTCGTATAAATATGCAATCCTCAAGAAAATGCAGAACAAGTCAATGTATTTGAATTAAGTTAAAATTAAGATATACTAGCTGGACCCGTGGAAATTCCACAGCGGACTCTTTCATATGTAAATATATTGATGTTGGCATTCTGTGGATGTTCAGCGCAAATGGAGATGCCTTGATATTATTGTAGCTTTTTTGTTAAAATTGCATATATATATATATATATATATATATATATATATATATATATATATGCAATTTTAACAAAATTTTTTGTTAAAATTGCATATATATATATATATATATATATATATATATATATATATATATATATGCAATTTTAACAAAATTTTTTGTTAAAATTGCATATATATATATATATATATATATGCAATTTTAAGAAAAAATTTTGTTAAAATTGCATATATATATATATATATATATATATATATATATATATATATATATATATATATATATATATGCAATTTTAACAAAAAAGCTACAATAATATCAAGGCATCTCCATTTGCGCTGAACATCCACAGAATGCCAACATCAATATATTTACATATGAAAGAGTCCGCTGTGGAATTTCCACGGGTCCAGCTAGTATATCTTAATTTTAACTTAATTCAAATACATTGACTTGTTCTGCATTTTCTTGAGGATTGCATATTTATACGAAAATGCTGTGCGTTTGAACTCGTAAAGATGTACTTGGAAAACTGTGTGTAAACAAATCGAGCGGAGGTATTTCAGACGATGTCAAAACATCGTTAAAACTCACTACTCGTTCAAGCAGCCGCCAATAGCGTAATGGTTAGGAGCCTTGACTGCCGTACAAACGGTCGGGTTTCAATCGTGGCTTGAGGTAGTTGCCTGTCTAGCCGCACTGATGAGCTGTGAAACAGCGAAACAGTACTGTATGTGGATGACTATAATGCTCCTCACCTTGAGTTGAGCATATTGAGAAGTGAAACACGAATTACCATTAGCATATAAGCGACGCTCTTTGTGTAAACAAATCGAGCGGAGGTATTTCAGACGATGTCAAAACATCGTTAAAACTCACTACTCGTTCAAGCAGCCGCCAATAGCGTAATTTACAAACGGTCGGGTTTCAATCGTGGCTTGAGGTAGTTGCATGTCTAGCCGCACTGATGAGCTGTGAAACAGCGAAACAGTACTGCATGTGGATGACTATATATATATATATATATATATATATATATATATATATATATATATATAATAAGTGAAAATGTCTGTGTGTGTCTGTCTGTGTGTGCGTGTGTCTGTCCGTGTACATTTCCCTACTAAATAACTCTGTCAATTTCCAGTCTAGAGACGCGAGATTTGACATAAGGGGTATTGAGATTTGGGAAAATCTTTTTAATTGGTTTTCGGCCATAAATTTGGCTGTCAAGAGGCCACAGTTCAACGAATTGACCTTTGAAAACTCTATCAAACTCCTCCACCAATTTTGGGCCTAAACACTTGAAACTTTAGATGTAGGTTACTTAGACATGCGTTAAACTTTTTAATTTGATTTGAGCCCAAAATAATAAAGGTTAAAGGATCAAATTTGAGGTAAAAGTTTAAAAAATTGACCTCTGCGGTCTCTACCAAATTACTCAGCCAGTTTTTGGTACATACAGTATATTGTAATATAGGGAAAGCTTTTTAATCGGTTTTTGGCGGGAAATGTGGCTGACAAGGAGTCAAAGTTCCAAAGATATTACCTTTACAGTCTCTAGCAAACTACTCAACCAATTTTAGGTCTAAACATTTGAAATTTACATAAAGGGTATTTAGACATGCAGCAAGTTTTTAATCAGTTTTTGGGCGATAATTTGGCTGCAATGAGGTCAAAGTTGAAAAAGTTGACCTTTGTAGACTTAGCCAAGCTCCTCCGCCAATTTTTGATCTAAATATTTGAAATTTATATGTAGGTTGCTTGGACATGAGTCAACCTTTTTAATATATATATATATATATATATATATATATATATATATATATATATATATACACATAAAATCATAAACAGACAGTACATAGAGCCCGAGCAAGGCTGGGCTGAGCTGATGTCATAGAGGGAGGAGAGAGGGGGAGATAAAAGGAAGGGGTAAGGGGAGGAGGAATTTTAATTTTGGGTTGTAAGATTTGGCTGTATTTGGTAAAATTGTTTAGCTATACACTGCAGTATATGGATTGATCAGAGGGAGCGAGGGAGAAAGAAAGGTTTAGTGAACGTGCCATATGCGTTTGGCAAGGGTTTCAATTTAGATCGCTCGCAGTGGTCACGGCCAGTCCTGTAGTACATCCGACAATGAATTGTTTTAGGCAGTTAAGAGGGCATATGCCAACACACACTCACATACGCACACATAATACTCATTTAAACACTTACATGCATATATATATATATATATATATATATATATATACACACACACACACACACACACATATATATATATATTTATTTACGCTGATTATATATATATATATATATATATATATATACACACACACACACACATATATATATATATATTTTCATTTACGCTGATTATATATATATATATATATATATATATATATATATATATATATATATATATATATATATATATATATATATATATATATTAGTCTAGGATCTTCGAGTAATGGAACGTTGCCTTTTTTTAATCGCTTTTCCTCGTGTTTTTCTTTTTCCTCTACATATAACGTAACGCAACATAATACATATGTATACCTGTGTCAGTGCACACTCCTATATATATGCATACACGCACATTTATATATATATATATATATATATATATATATATATATATATATATATATATATATATATACATGCGTAAACCACACGAAAAATAAATATAAACACGTATATATGCATAGAAAAGCGTACAAATGCTCACACACACACACACACACACACACACACACACATATATATATATATATATATATATATATATATATATATATATATATATATATATATATATATATATATATATAAAATATTTTTATTTAGCTGAACATTAAATCTTTAAGGTTTAACGTTCAGTTATGATGAATAGGGGATAAACCTTATTTCAGTTGCCCGACGAAAAACTTCTTTTTTTTTTTAATAAACCAATCGTTCCGAAACATTAGCATGTTATGTAATGTTTGTCTATATAAAAATATTATATATATATATATATATATATATATATATATATATATATATATATATATATATATATATATATATATATATTGTTACGACGTATCCCAGTCCTACTGGGGACGGTAGAGATAGGTTACGTAATGAAATATATATATAAAAATAAAGTTTCTCAGGTTCCTTGATTTTGCGTTTTTATGGGAATGGGACAACCGTCCCGAAGACAACAATAAAATGAAATGTACTGGACAACGAAATCACATAAGAAATAACGAGGACAAATATCGTCGAAAAATTAACAAACTTTTATTTATATAAAAATAAAATAAAATTCAAGAAAAGAAAAGAAAATTAATTATGCCTAACTAAATGAAATGATTTAATGATTCAAATTCTACCGAGAGAAAAATATATTAACAGTCAATGTTCACATAAAACAAGAAATCGTCTGCTCAATTAGATACAGGTTCTAGAGTGAGAGAGAGATGTTGGAGAAATGAAAGTTTTGATTGAAAAAGTCACTTAAGGTCCTTTGAAATGCGACCTTTCTTTCGTCTCCTTTTTTTATATATATATTTATTTCATGTAAATTGTTTATGTTTGATTACGCGCACGCAGGTTAATTTTCATATTTTTGTCCTTCGGATGATTTATGTTTCATTACGCGCGTGCGCGTTAATTGCTCCAAATATCCGTTTCCGAAGCTCATCGAAGTCCTTGGTTTATAGTAAAAGTTTCACTGTTCCATGATTCTTTCCTTCGCTGGGTTCATTCTTTTATTCGGATGATGTCGTTGATATTTACCTCCGCGACGCCGCTACCACGTCGTCGCCGGCTTCGCCAACCCGACCTTCGCTTACTTACGTCTTATCGCTTTGAAGCGCGAGGCACCACTGCCTGTTGACAACTGCTTTCAGGCCCCTCTCTCTATATACGATCTACCTCTCTCTTTCTCTACACAGTTTCTCTCTCTTATTTCTCTCTATCTTTCTTTTCTCTTTCCTTTTAACTCTTCGTTCACAGTATCTCTATCTCTCTCTTCTCCTCCTGTTCGCAGGCCTCCTCCTCCCCTTTTTTTCTTCTGTTTTGTTTACAAATTGTGACCGAGCAGACGTGAATTGAATCTTTTTGGCGCGAAAAATGGTCCAGTGAATAAAATATACTGAAAATATATCTCCTCTCGGCTAAAGATCAATAAAATAATTTCTTATACATTTTATTAAATGTATCACAATATATATATATATGTGTGTGTGTGTGTGTGTGTGTGTGTGTGTGTACATTATATATATATATATATATATATATCCCAACTAGTATTTAGGTAAAAATGCACTTTCGTAAATAATTGAATTCATTCAAGACGTATCGCAAAAACAAAAACATATACGTAAATCGCGATATATCCAAACAGTCAGCGAGGTGGACGAGGGATAAGGGTTTAGGCTTTAGGTTTCTTACCATGGCGTCCCGATTTCGAATCTCGTAAGATTCAGCCACTCTGATGAGTCGTAGACGACGAAACACGTGTCAGTGGATAATTATACTCTAAAAAATAATATATATATATATATATCTATATTATGATTTCGACGTAAGACGTTCCGCCACAATTAAGCTGCTCCGAAACCCACAGTTTTATTGTGGTGTAAGCTTTGTGTAGAACCAACCACGCATTTTGGTATTACTGCTAACCTTTGTCGATGCAGATGACTACCACAGGACAGAGTATACAGGAGACAGCAGGTTTTTACATCAGAGTTTTCGTCTCTTAGATGCATGTCTTAACGAAGATTTGGAGTGCATATTAATGTCCCCCCCCCCAGATACCAACCTGAAATTTTCTACGACTTGGCGCGTACGCACACGCGCTCGCGCGTGTGTCAACGTGTATGAATGTGTATATATAATGATTATATTGCTGCGGTTTCCTAAATGTTAACTCAATGAAACTCAAGTGTTTATAAAACAGTGCTCATTAACAAGTAGAGCTGTATGCATTATTGTATAATATTCTATATTTATACAAACATTATTGACTACATATGTGCATAAATATTTCGGCTGCAATTTCTTTCTAAATTCAGCGTCATCAGGCCACAACTTTCAACTGAATGTGATTTCCGATCCCCTCTCTCTCTCTCTCTCTCTCTCTCTCTCTTTCTCTCCCTCTATCTATCTATCTATCTATCTCACTCTCTCTCTATCTATCTATCTATCTATCTATCTATCTTTCTGTCTCACTCTCTCTCTCTCTATCTCTTTCTTTCTTTCTCTCTCTGTCTGTCTCTCTCTCTCTTTCTAACACACACACAGCTACCTGTTTGTAGATTCCACTCTATTCCTATCTATCTCACACTATGTTTTTCCTATGTAAACATTTTTTTTCAGCTCCCAAAGAATAAGACAGCAAATTACACTATATATATATATATATATATATATATATATATATATATATATATATATATATATATATATAGTAATATTATTTGTATCTTTACAATGCAGTCACTGATTGAACCGGTAGATTGATAGATTTTTTTTCTATTCTTTGCTTTAACTTTTTTTGATTGCACATCGAACCTTCGTTTCTCATAAAAACCACTTCCTCTGATCTACTGATCAGAAAAGATCGCCAATCGCTGAATTGATTGCTTTCCTATCGATTTTGTCTGTCAAACGCTGAAAATTCCCACAAATCAGATTAAATGCACGAAAACTATTTGAACTGAGTTCGTCATTCGCGACTCACTTCCCAGATCCACGGATTTAAGGAGACGATAATTAGCTTTCAGTGTTCCATTTATACAAAAGGGGGATATGCCGTTCAGTCGTGACCTTCGTAATATATTAAGAAGATCGAGAACTAAAGTCGTGTTAGCTGGTGACGTCATTGAATTTGGTCTATTGACTCTGGTCACATGTCCCAAGAAACAACCGGAAGTAGATAACGTCTAATGACTAGGACTATTACAACAGCATATTCCTTTCATTGTTTTGACCCTCGAGTATATATCCGACACAGTTAGACACAATTAATCAACCGAAAACTACACCACTCTACATAAAAGCATAAGATATCAATGAATATAGACCTGAGAACCAAAACAAAGAAAATAATATGCTGTTGTCACAGCCCTACTAATGACAAAACCGAAAGAAGATAGGTAATTATTTTCGTGGATTTAGCAGACGAGCCAACAAACGGAAAAAGTATTGTGAAAAAATCAAATATATAACAAATGAATAAGTTACTCTTCTACCTACCTAGATAAGTTTGATTGAGGAATTGCAGGTAACATTTGCCTGAAATTTCCTGGAAACAATATTACTGCATTCCCAAATGGTCTGACATTACCACGCAAATCTTGCAAGGATCGACCAAGAGCCTCAAATGATTTTTTGCGTACCATTGTGCATTCATCCCAAACAATAACTTTGCATTTTTGCAATATTTTTCCCCATACTGGATGTTTTGGAGATGTTGAACATGAGATTTTTTAGCAAATTGAATGTTTAATAGTAATTTTAAAGTAGAATAAGTAGTTCTTCTACTTGGTAGCAAAGTCGTAGGTATTCCGCTTGCAGCAAGGGCTAAGGCTATGTCATTTTGTCACCGAATGGCTGCCAAAATCAATTTAATCAGAAAGGTTTTAGCAGTTATTCCTGGTGCTGTTCAAGGTAGCAGTAATTTACAGGTAACTTCTAATCTCACAGTAAATAAATTAGGTGACTAAAATAGGATTTATGCATGTTTTGACAATGCCTTATTCACTGTAATTAATTTAGGAAATTAAAATAGGATGAGGGATTAGAGATGGACAGATAGAGAGAAAGATATATAGATAAAAAAGAAAAAGTGAGAGAGAAATAGAGAAAGAGGAGTTAGAGGGATTGAGAGATAGACAGAGATCGGAAAGAGTTAGAAACAGAGAGGGAGCGAGACATAGGACAGGAGAGAAGAGGGGGAGTTAAAGAGAGAAAGGGGCTCAAAGAGAGATGGAGAGGTGATAGATTAAGAGAGAGAGAGGGAGAGATTAATGGAGAGAGATATTAAGAGAGGAAGAGAGAGAGAGGGTAGAGAGAAACAGAGGGTGAACTGTACTTCACCGTTTTTCGTCGATAAGTAGAGGAGAAATCCTTCGAGACTGAGGCAAATTTTATTTTTTTTTTACTATCCAGAGTATCCTTTTTTCGGGAGCTAGAGTTTCCACACATTAAAAACCGACCAGGTTATCTTTACTTTCATCTAACAATTTAATAAACAAAAAGATATTGTAAAACATGACGTCAACAGCCGGATAAAGCCGAGCGTTGCCGATGTAAAGCTATGTGAAAGAAATTATAAAGTAAAATTTTAAACGTAGAAACAAAACATCAACAGAAAAAACACAAAAAAACAAAAAAAACTACCGTTCATTTGTATTCCTTAATAAATGTTTGCAGAAAATGTCATTTTTTTTTTCAAATAAATAAATTTTAAGCTCTTTTTCCTATAAATAATAGCAAATTCGTTAGTTTTTACGGTTCAATGTAGCAGTAATTTCCACATAACTTCTAATCTCACAGTAAGTAAATTAGGTGACTAAAATAGGATTTATCCACGTTTTTACAATGCCTTATTCACTGTAATTAATTTAGGAGACTAAAATAGGATGATGGATTAAGGATGGACAGATAGAGAGGAAGATATATAGATAGAAAAGAGAAAGTGAGAGAGAAATAGAGAAAGAGAAGGAGATAGAGAGATAGACACTGATAAATCGTATACTTCTCGATATGAAAAGTCACTAATGTAAACAGATTCAATATAAACTGGAAGCATTTCCAGTAAGTCGCCTCGGCTGAAATCGGACCCAAAAATAAACGATGTCGAAAAAAAGGTTTTTAAT
>NC_136498.1:115544321-115559321 GCF_053919585.1 Euprymna scolopes | reverse complement strand
TCCTACAGCAACTACCTGATCCTTTTGGAATAACACTATATATATATATATATATATATATATATATAAGAAATGTTGAAATGCTGAAAAAGTAAAAGTGCATTATTTACAAAGTTATTAAATCACGTGTTCAAACAACGAATATAAATAACTCACCTTTAATCCATAGATTTTCCAAGAAAAACTTTTCTCATCAGAAAGAAAAAACTGTTTTCATAAAGTTCCTCAGGTGTGCTCGGCCGCTGGCCGCAATTGCCGGAAGTGGCCGATTCCGAAACGTTAAACCGCTAGCGGTTTAACGTGCAAATTGAAATACAATAAATAAAATTACATACTTTTATCTAACCCAACCCTAACCCTAAATCCTAACCCTAACCTGCGTGAATAAAATTATTTTTTGTATTCTTCCCCATTTATAAAAAGTAAACTTCATCAATTCGTATTAGCTAAAAATAGACAGCGTGTTCGTTTAAAATTTGAGGAACGTTCGACCGATCTTTTCCAGTTATTAAGGTCAGCTTCCGAGCGAACCCGAGCCAACTTTGAATTTGCATGCTAAGGAAATTAAGAGTTAGCCCCTAGGAAGGAGGCCATTGATTTCTAAGAACTACGACTGAAGTAAAATCAAACAAAAAATATATGCGTGTGTGCGTGAAAATAAACTTGAGCAATTGTTCTGATTTTTTTCCGAGAATGAAACATACACGTTTATGTGTAGCAACCCTTGTGCGTTTACTCAATGACACCTAATACACAAAATGGCGATACTGTGTGTCGGAAAAATATCTGAACTCATGCGTCGTTAAATACTTTATAGCTAAAATATCGTTTAGATTAACACTGTTCAATGCAGAAGCGCCATTTTCGTTTACACTTCGATCAGGTAAAAAAAAATGTGAAAATATCAGCAGCAGTCTCGACGTCCGCCATATTTGTTTTCGTGTGTGATTTCAACTGTAATCCTGTTTGAAATGTCATCGCCACCTGTGACTATTTAAGAATGCAAGAAACGTAACAGCAACAATGGCTTGATGGTTAAAACCACGGTCAGATCCAGTGCAAAGCATGTCCCAATTTATTTGTCTCTTTATGCATGCAGAGTTAGGTTTAAGATTAGGTTTCGATGTGGGGAAATCCAGCTCCCTAAACATGTGCACTCTGGATTGGGAAAAATATATAAAAATTGTGTAGTCTAGAAGTATTTCTTTTTTATTTACTCAGGACAGGTATCAGAAGAGATACTACACTTTATTCCTTGTTAAAAGATAATGTGAATCGATGTTAACTCTATTTGCACGCAATAAATCCGATTTTCGGTCTTTGTTTTTATGATTGTAAACACAATCGCCTGTTCGGTGGCGTCAAATTGAAAAGTTCTTTTTTTCTTACTTTTACCTCAAACAAGGTATATTTAAACTTGGAACATAAGGGGTTACTGTTTGGGGTTGTGTCTAATAAGGAGATATGGGGAGTTCAGTTGTCTGTTCACGTTATATTTGTAATGTAGTCAGTGTGTGTGTTTAACAATATGTATAATAAATATCTAGGTACGTGCTCTCCGCTCCATCTTGGGAATCAAATGGCAGGATCGCATCACCAATCTGAAGGTCCTTGACAAAATTAAGTCCACCAGTACAGAGGCCACCATCATCAAGACCCAACTTCGTTGGGTTGGACACGTGATTCGAATGGACGCATGTCGGATGCCTAAATGCCTGATGTACGGAGAGCTCCAGGCCGGCAAAAGAAACCAAGGTCGACCAAAAATGCGGTATAAAGACACTGTTAAAGCCAATCTGCAATGGTGTCGTATGAAACCGGGAGACCTGGAGGGACATACTATGGACAGACAAAAATGGCGAGGCTCAACTCACAAGGCCGTTGCCAACTTTGAAGAGGCTGTAGCCAGAAACTCACTGCTGCCAGAGAGAGACAATACAGAGCAGCTTCAGCGGTGATCACAACAGCTGACTTCCAGTGCCTCCAATGTTCTAGACTATGTGCCTCTAGACTGGGGCTGTAGATCCACCTCTATGTGCACAGATGAGATGCACAACACAAACGTCATTTTCGGATCCGATGGACAGCCACCACGTGCAAAATGAATGCCAACGCCCAAAAATGTATAACATTTTAATCTCTCCCTTTAACTTAAAAATTCACCAAAAATCAAGAAATTAACCAATTTTAATTACAGTTTCATTATTTATTAATTAATTATCATGGAATATAATAACACCATTTTTAATCAAATCTTAGTGGAAATGTATAATTTCGGTTAAACAAAAAATACTTTTACTGAAGTTATGGTTTTCAGTAGTAAAAAAAGAATGCATGAATTTATACTTGCTTTTTTTATGAAAATAAATAATCATAAATTATAACAATTAAAATATATGTATATATATATATATATATATATATATATATATATATATATATATATATATATATATATATATATATATAATTTTTATAGAAACGTTACGAAGAAAAGGTCCCTACCGTCCATATTAATTAATTCGATATAACTGGAAGAAAAATTAATTTCTCGAACTACCGATAAAATTACATTAGGCATTGTTTATTTAATATTTTTACACAAAAAATTATAATTGCAAAAAAATATTTCTACTTTATATTTATAAGAGTTTTTAATATGAATATCAATACACAAAAAAAATATTAGGAGTATAAATACCCGAGGACAAAATTAGACGTGAAATTTTTATGTAGTAAAAGCATGCCACTCTGGATTTAAACAAATCGTCAGTCATCTTCTTACAGAGCAGATCCTAGTTCGAACAGAAGTCTGTCTGTATATTTATCAGTGTCTGTTCATTTCGGCCTGTTGTTGCGATGCCGCACTTTCCAGTTTTCTTTTGAATTAAGTCCCAATATATTTTGAATGATTTATTAATTTGCTTTTATCATTATATTTTAGTCATTGTGCTTACATTATATACAAATCGCACTTCTCAAAGCGTGCTCGTTACGTTGGCCGGGTAGTTAGAAAACAGTGTTCATAAGCTGCCAAACAAAATATTAGATAGACATAATATAATATTAAACGAATATTAAATGAATCTAAATGAAAGATGAGGAATAAAAGTTATATATAACTTTATATCATCAAAACAATAGGGAAAATTAAAGGGGAAAATTAAGAAAAAAATAATCATTTAAAGACTTCCAAGAATTCAATATAAACAACAAATTTGTGTACGAAGTTTCTGAAACGATATGGGTTTTATTAATATCAGGTTCTCATCACCAGTATAGGAAATTAACATTCAGGTCAAAGCTAAAACGTTGAATCATTAAATAGCTATGCAGAAAATCGAAAGAGTGTTACTGTTATGTTTGCAGGTTGAACCAAATAACGTATAAGGCAATACAAATGAAGACTCAACAAACAAAGGTAGATCAATAAGAAGTGTATTAGGAAAAGTATATTTACAGTATATTTACATAATGGTTGTCAGATAAGAGAGTCTTGGTTGGAGAACATATCTGCTCTCGGCTCGACCTTCGGTGGCTTCTCGTTAACTCACTCTCAGACTAGCCGAGTCTTGTTATTTATGTGTAATATTATCCACATATGTAAATGAGTGGGTGCCACCACAACAGTTACATTAAGGTAATTAAAACTTAATTAGAACCTGTTTCAAAGCAATTATATTAAACATTCACTGGGGCATAATTAACACTCCTTCTTTGTCTATTAGCCAGGCGCAGAGGTACGCAGGGATCGAACGGAGCTACACTGTGAATGACCTTCTTTCCTGACTAGGACACTCCTACTCCTAGCTTCTTTCTTTTTCTCACAAATTGAGCAAATTGGGTTTACTTGCCTGACACGGTGTGTCAACGTAATTGTGCCGTATATGTCACGAGACATATACGGCACAATTACGTTGACACACCGGTTCTCGCCAGATCACTGAAGTTAAGTAACATTGAGCCTGGCCAGTACCTGATGGGTGACTATTTGAGAAGGCGAGGCGTTATATGTACCAAGAGGTAAAATGCCAGGTTGAGAAACTGGATGGGACTCTTTTAAGTCGTGATAAGCACCCCGTCTAATGATGGCGTCATGATAAAAAATACCCTTGGTAGCCCTGGCGAAGCATCAAGTATTCAGCTACCAACAATATTCGATTTACTCTACAAATTCGTGTAGTGTTCAACCTCAGCTACGGCCGCGCTGGTGGTGGTGGTGGGTGGTGTGCTCACTCGGCTAGTTTAGGCCAGCCTTGTCTGGGAAGTTGAGGGTAGCTGATTGATAGTTTGTCTTGCTGCTGTTTCCGACTGACAGTACAGGAGCCCTAATTCTTTGGTAGCGCTTAGAGCGGCTCCTCTATCATCAGTTGTATAATATCGGTATAGCTGTAATGCTATCCCTGGTGGGCTTTCACGAAGATACAACTTCCTAGTCAAGACTCGGATAATGGACCTATTGTGTATACTTGGCATCAAAACTGACCCACGTTGATCAGCACTCTCTCCCAAACCTGAAATTAAGCAAAAACGTAATGAAATGACAACCCCAACAAATCTCACGATATAACCAGACAACCACCCAAAACAAAACCTATTCGCCTCCTTCCTTGAGATCTGCATTCACAAATATCCGTGGGTTTATAAGTAACCAAGGTGATGTAGAGTCTTACCTCTTAGTAAACTCCCGGATATCTTAGTATAAAGTGAAATAAACCTACACTCCGCTAACTATTTTAACATGGCAGGATACCTCCCTCTCTGTCGTCAGGACTTGGATAGATATATGCACGGGCTTAGAGTCTATATTCGAAACGCCCTCCCCCTTAATTAGAGAGCAACGTCTGGAATCGGATGACCAGGCCTTTATGTGTTTTCGACTAGCTTTTCATCACTGCGCTAGTTACTTATACTTTCTCTACCGTTCTCCCTCAAGTCAGAACTGTACTGTAATCGATCATGTCTCTGATAATATGGATGCAGCACTCTCTTTAGAGAGCAACGCTCAAATACATGTTTGGTGACTTTATTGTCTACCATAACCATAAAAATTGGCTTCGTTTCTCAGGTTGCACATGTACGCTCTACTTAAAGCTTCTCTATAGCCCATTTCCTCACACAGACAATCATATTCCCGACCCGCCTCCCAGATCGTGATCACCAGCAAGCTTCACATAGACCTATTCCTTACCACAGTACCTGAGGATTGTTTAACCAATGCCCATAGTCTACTTGGAAATGCAGACCACCTAGTGGTATCAGTAGACATCACATTTAAATCCTAACCACAAGGTGAGGAGTTATTGCTCAAAACGACAATGTACTACAAAAAAGCTGAGCTGGGAACCGTCAGAGAACATATCAGAGATACCACATGGACCAATATCTTCTCTATTCCTGTTGAACAATGTGCCAACGAAACAATGGTGCAAAGCGGACATTGAAGCTCATGTCCCGGCACGGAAGTATTATAGTAAGCCCCACTCACCCTCATGGTTCACTACTCATTGTGCAGCTGCCATTGCACAAAGATAGTCTACCAGTCTACACTCTGCTGGTTCGTAAGTCATAAGTCAAATACAAATAGGCAAAAAATTTATAGATGCTAGAAATCGTTGAATGAGAGAAATAGCCACAGCCAAAAGAAGGCACGTTGAAATAATTAGGGGACGCATAGAAATCGCAGAAGATAGGAACTCGTGATTTCTGGAAATGCACTGCAACCGATAAGGTGGAACTGCTTGCCGGGCGATGCGCTTCCAATTCCACCTTAGAGACAACAAACAACTCCCTTTTCAAATTTCCCTATACGGACGGAAGCCATAATTGATGATCTGAAAATCACCCCTTTCTCATGTCCGCGATATCATAAAAAAAAATCTTATACACCTCCAAGGCGTGTGGGCCTGATCTAATCCCTGCTATAATAATAAAAAAATGCTCAGCTGAGCTAGCCCCCGTACTTTACAAATTCTACAATAAATGCCTTGCTGAATCTTGCTTCCCTAATAGCTGGAAGATGGCCAGTGTATAAGAATTCTGGTGAAAAGAACCAACCCCTCAATTATCGCCCTATCAGTCTCCTCCCTCTTTTCACTAAAATCTGTGAGACGCTAATCAACCAAGCGTTAGTCTACCACCTTGCAAAAGCTAATCTTTTTCCTGACAAATAGTGTGAATTTAGGCAATGTCGTTCTAATGCAGATATTTTAACAGTCATCTCTGAACGCATATACCATGCATTGGATAAAGTGGGGTAAGCCAGAGCTGTAGCCCTCGATATATCCAAGGCCTTTGACAAAGTATGGCATTAAAGGCTTTTACTTTAAATTAAATCATACGATATTACTGGACGAATACTTAATATAATTCGATCCTTCTTTGACACTAGGACCATCCAGGTTGTCATTGATGGACGTTTATCCAAGCAGCATGACATTAATGTGAGAGTGCTTCAGGGGGTCGATCCTTGGACCACTATTATTCCTGATATTCATCAATGACCTCCCTGATAATATTGAGTCTGTAATGGGTATATTTGCTGATGATACAACGCGCTATAATATGCATGAGGGAAGAACGGAAGACAATGACAGAATCGTTAGAAAATGATCTCCCAGACCGTAGTGGAATGGGGCCATAAATGGATGGTAACATTTAATGCTAATAAGGCTAAGCTGCTCTCCTTTAACACTTATAAGAAGCCTCTCCAACCACTGATAACCATAACAAATAACTCCCTATCTGAAAATTCTTCTTTCAAACTCCTCGGCTTAACATTCACATGAAATATGAACTGGAACAAATACATTTAGGACATTGCAAAGGATGCTGCAAATAGGGTGGGTTTCCCTCTATCGTGCTAGAAAACTACTCACACCTGAGAGTATCCTGTACCTCTACAAGGCCACCATTCGCCCCTGCATGGAGTATTGTTGCCACATCTGGGCTGGTGCATCTACCACTAGTCTCTACCTCTTGGGTAGGGTCCAAAAAAGGGTTTCCAGTCTAACAGATTCCACTTTGTCAACTAGGCTCCAACCTCTGTCCCATCTCTGCAATGTTGCATCCCTGTGCCTGTTTTA
The DNA here is from genome assembly GCF_053919585.1 of Euprymna scolopes. NCBI lineage: Eukaryota > Metazoa > Mollusca > Cephalopoda > Sepiida > Sepiolidae > Euprymna > Euprymna scolopes. The sequence goes on along the minus strand of NC_136498.1, from coordinate 115,552,236 downwards.
GAAGTATTTTAAATGGAATGTGCTCTGATGAACTCATTGCAGTTGTGCCCCCTCGACATACATATCCCCTACAAACCTGCTTAGCAGCAAAATCACACCCCTTCACTGTTGAGGTCTCAAATGCCAGAAAGCTTTCTACTCTAATAGTTTCTTCCCTAAAACAGCCACACTTTGGAATTCCCTTCTTGCTCTTGCTTCCCAAACTGTACTGATATGCAGAGGTTTAAATGCGACATAAACCAACATCTTAATCTTTCTTAGACATGGTCCTAATTAATAGCCCTTTGCGTCCAAGTGGTAATGTTCCTTGTTTGGGGCGAAGGTTAGTAAAAAGAAAATAAATAAAATAAAATTATATATATATATATATATATATATATATATATATATATATATATATATATATATATATATATATATATATACTTCGAGATAAAAAAGAAAAGAAAAGGGGAAATAAAAAGAGACGGGTGAAGTTAATGACAGTAAAGAACGAGCGATCACTAAGAGTTCATTTAAAAGTAAAGCAAAAAAAAGGAGATAATAATAGTATTAAATGAGACAAAGTGAAGTATTCACGGCGAACAGGACGACTACAAAAGAGAGCGCGAAAAACTAAACAAAAGGTGCTTACATCGGTGAGTGTATGTGCGTGCGTGTGCATGCATCCGAATGTACGCGCGCGCGTGTGTGTGTGTGTGTGTGCGGGCGCTCACGCGTGTGTGCACGCGCTTGCGTGTGTGTACGCGCGTGCGTTTGTGTATGTGTGTGTTATAGAAACTCGCGTGTACACACGGAAGGCAAAGGTGTGCTTCTATTTGTGAAAAAAAGGAGAGAGTAACATTTGTGTATGTATGAGTGTGCGTGCGTATGTGCGAGCGTGTTTTTGTGTGCGTGTGTGTGTTCGCAAAAACAAAAAAGAGATAGAGAGAGAGACCGTAAGCAATAAACGAGTTACGCGCTTACACGTGCGCCGCCCCGTGATTTTTCCGCCCGCCATTTCGTATATAAGTCCCTGTTCCCCACGCCCCTGGAATTCGCTGAGAATGCTGTGCGCATGCGAGCATGGAGAAAGGGGGTTGTGTTTTGCTGTCGGAATTTCTTGTATCGTCTTCAGTCGTCGGTATTACCTGCACTTTGTGTTATTCTGTTTTCTGATCTTGTGGTGAATTGACAATAAATGCAAGATAAATAAATGAGAAGAAAGCAGGATGGAGAGTACAACGGCCGAAACCCTGTGGATAAAATAAGAACCGCGTACAACAGTCATAACACACGTGTAGAGTGTCGTAACTAAATAACGATAATATTCAGTAAATAAACAACGAGAATTGATCCAGTTTAAAGATGCGTCCATTGAATTTGCATGTTTAGTTGTGCGAATGCTGCTTCAAACTAAAACGTGACAGATGGACGGACCGATCTTCGATACTTTGTAGTAGAACCGCCATTAATGGAAAAATTAGTTTTACAAAAAATGTTCTGCTACTTATGCGCAGAGCCCGCGCGTGAACTTTGCTTACCCTTGTGAATTCTGTCTATAAATACATCGGATTAACGTTAAGTTTATGTCAGGGTTAGGTTAGCGTTACGGTCAGGGTTAGATTTAAGATAGGATTTTGTTAGGATTATGTAAGAGGTAGTATAAGGGTTAGGTTTAAAATAGGGTTTTGTTTGGGTTAGGTAAAGGTAGGGTCAACCTTACAATTAGGTTTAAGATAGAATTGTGCTAGGGTTAGGTTAGCGGTAGAGTTAGGGTTAGCTTTAAGACTAGATTAGATTAGAGTTAGGTTAGAGGTAGTGTTGGGTTTAAGATAGGGGCATGTTAAGGTTATGCTAGAGGTAGGGTTAGAGTTAGGTTTAAAATAGTAAGGTTGGTGTTAGTTTAGAGAGGGGTTAAGTTTAAGATAGGGTTTTGTTAAGGTTAGATTAGAGGTAAGATTAGGGTTGAGTTTAAGATAGGGTTAGGTTAGAGTTAAATAAGAGGTAGGGTTAGGTTTGAGATAGGGTTTTGTTAAGGTTAGGTTAGAGGTAGAGTCAGGCTGTACAAAATTTAAGATAAACGTTACTATGTAACGCGTGTGCGAGGTTTTTATGCAAATAATGGATGTAATGAACGAATCCCATTTTTAATAAAACGCTTTATTGTTTGTTTTGCTACAACCAGTATTTTATCTGATTTTATGGTGGCCGGGTGTAATTTCTGGAGGAACGCTTCTGCAAATAAGCTAAGAAATTCTCATAGATCAAATTTACTTAATCCGTACAACTATTTCGACTGAAAACAAAAACTATTGCGGCGTAGCTTGAACACGTGACTCTGATTCACATATATTTAAAATAAATAAATAAATAAAAACAAAAAAAAACGAGGCTTGGAGATGGTTGAAGTTGCGAGTTGGAATGCAAACAACAGTTTACTTGTCGACTCACCTAACAGTTGTTGTTACCCAACACGGACTTCTATTCTTGTACATAACAGGGTGAATCTATCCTATATTTTATTTCTGCGTATTGTTTTCCACTCAAACAAAAGAAAACCAGCAGCACTACTGCTTTATGTAACTTCCCTTGATTCCATGCATCGTTTCAGGAGCAATGCATCGAGATCACAGAAGACACCCCAGCAGTACCTCACAATATCATCCGGCTTTAAATGCTGCCAAGTGCATACTAAAGCGGATTGTGACCGATTTTAATGGGCCTGTTAGTAGAATCACCTTTCCATTAATCGTTTCTCTAGAAATAATTTTGCTATGTCTTCCGATTGTTGCTTCTAGGTGGCATTTCAAAGGACATTGACAGGAATGTGAGGGTAGACTCCTAAATGAAAATACTATAATAAAATATGCACAAGTGCACAAAACCTTAGATGCATTATCTGACATAAATACGAAAGAAAAATGAAATTAAAATATTTTAAAGTATATTATTTTATTCATGAATTTAGCAAACGATAACTAAACAAACATTAGCTAAGCATTCAGTCCATGTTAACATTTGATTCGGTTGCGTCTGAGTTCAATAACCAGGACGATCTAATTCTTATTGATTGTTTCGGGTGCCCTGGCCCCAGCTATACAACATATAGACCAGTAGATACTTTAGCAAAGAGAATATTGCAGCTTCGCAGATCATTCGTGAGAAATGGGAAGGTGTTCTGCTTGGAAAGCAATAAAAGTGCACGTTTTATCAAATCGTATACTTATCAATGTTGGGGGCGATTAATCAGAATCAGGAATTGGAAAAATCGGATCTTTGGCGGTATCGGAATTGGTATCAGAATCGAAAAAAAATTAAATTAAATTCCGGTGCCAAAAATGATCCTTGGTAATCTTGGCTATTGTAGGATCAATAGAAAACATGGCCGTCCGATTCTGACATCAGTTGGAAACTTAAAATTGTTAAATCTGGATATATGAAGCGAAATACGTTTTAATAGTTATTACGCAAAAATAGAAACAAATGAAACCGACTTTTTTTTTGCGTTTTCTTTTTCAGACAATTTTTCCCCCGAAATATTTTGCATTTAACGAGAATTTGAATAAAACAACAACAACAACAACAACAACAACAAAATACATAGCAAGCGAAAAAGAAATTGTGTCTTGTTTTTTTTTTTTATTATTAAACGGTTTCATCACGAGATTCGTTCAATTTGACTCCAGAAATAAGAAGATATAAAATGAAATAACAAACGAAAGTGTAGTGTAATTATTTCAAAAGAACCATTCTATTCATAAATTAGAATAACTGAGTACTATGCAACATATTATTTCTCCAAATTTATTTGGTTCCACTTTTTCTCTCTCCACATGAATGCCTGCAGATATGAGGAAAAAAATTTTTTCGACGTACCAAACTGACAACGCAATTTTCTGTTCGGCCCTCATCCATGTATTTTCAATCAAATGGGTATCCACAGTGGAATCATTGGGGGCAATAAAACGTCCTTCATGTACTACAATATCAGAGACGAGAAGAGGGGGGGGCAAGCACCTACCTCTTTTACTCTTGTTTTAAAAGTGCCCTTTTCAGAGGAATGTATTATAGGCCTGTGTCCCACCGAATCACTGTTTTTTTTTTTTTTTTGTTTTACTTGATCACTTGCTCTGAAAAACTTCTCTGCACGTCACTGTACAATATCGTGCAAGTAAACTCAAGAATCTGTTTGGCGATAGACGCAACGGCAGAGATTTCACTTTTTTTTTCTCCTTTGCGGTACGGGTTCGAGCCTGCCTGCCTACTATCAACTTTTCTTTTTCTCAACACACCTCCAAACACCAGAGCAACGTCGGGCTACCACTAATAACCAATAATAATTCGGGATCCTGGAAGAATTCACTGGCGGATTATCTGCAACAACGTTTCTGGTTTTCTGTCCACCACTCTCATGACACAACATCACCGGTTCCTCGTTCTATGGCCACAAAACCCTCAGTGACAGGATCTGCACCACACTCGGTTGTATTTCTTATAAAAAAATTTTGTTTCGTCTTCGATATCTTTTGACCCCCATCTTCTGAGACGTTCCTCGGTTCAATAGTTTTTTTTTCTATGAATTGGCGGCATTTCTCTCTCTCTCTCTCTCTCTCTCTCTCTCTCTCTCTCTCCCTCTCCCTCTCTCTCTCTCTCTCTCTCTCAGAAAATTGCATCAATCAACAATGCGTTTTAGACTCACACCAGTTTCTTTTGATCTAATGCTCTGCTCATGATCCTTATTCCACATATAAATTAAGACAATTGTCTGTAAAAAAAAGATTTGCTTCGCTTAAAAAAAAAAGAAAAGAAAAAGTTCGTTACTATTGAACGACAAAATGTATATTTTCAGCATTTCCATCTCCAACCATCAATTGACAGCGATTCTCGGTTCAATGTGCATGATAAACTACATGTTTCACATCTTCTATAATTGGATATTAATCCACGTTTGACAATCCGTTGAATCATTTCGAAATTGCCAGCCAGTTTTCGGCTAAGTTGGAGCATTGTTATTTTATTTTATTTTTTTTTAGATCATGTAAAGTCATTTTCATAAACTTCATTTACAATACTTGTTGGACGCGTTCTAGGCATAACTTACTTGTTTTCGGTTAAGTACGGGCCTTGAGGTTACTAGTGATTGTTAGGATTAGTTGAGTGCTTTCGTATTTTGGGATGTGTGTACCCATTTTCGTATTGTACAATACATAAAATAAACTAAATGAAATGTAATAGAAACAATTAAAATAATATTTAATTGAATGAATACCTTTCGAAAGATTCAGGTAATAATTCGTCCGAAAAATAGAAAACGATAAAAATATAGATTTAGGTAATAAAATTTCGGAATTTTTTTTTATTTTTAATGAAATTAACGAATCGCTTTCAAAAGATTTTTGTAAAAATTGTTTAAAAAAGAGAAAACGCAAAAGAGTCGGTTTTATTTATTATTATTTTTTTCTTTTGAGTCAAAAACTCTTAAAACGTATTTCGTTTCATATATCCGGATTTCACAATTTTAAGTTTTCTGAGTGACGTCAGGATTGGGCGACCATGTTTTCTACTGGACCTACGATAGCTAAGATTGCCTAATACAAATAAAAATCTAACGCTGAGTTTATTGCAATCTCGGATACGATACATAAAGGGAAAACATTAAGAAGTTTGTCAAATTAAATATATATTCATTCAAAAGTAAATGAGCATTCTCCTCTATCCTCCCCTCCAGTGAAATTTTACTTTTTTTAGACGATTTTAGATTCAGAATCAGTAAGTGTATCGGAATTGGGAAAAATTTTAATCATCCCATATTTATCCAGCACTGAAGATGTTACATGGAAGGGCTGTCCCCTTTTCATGTCAATAAGAACAATATTAAATAAGTGAAAATGAGATTCGGATAAGCCTAGAATCGAACCCTTTAGGCAAAGTTAATAATGGAATGTGAGAAATTAAGGCTATTGTTAATTCTTTTAGAAATCTGAATATTAAATATGTCAGTAAAAAATTAACAATGAAAATTAAATATTATTGTTTAAAAAATAGGTTAGGTTTTAAAAAAATTGGTTAGGAGAGGATTTTTTTTTTTTTTTTTTTGCAGAAGTGTGTTTTGGACAAGCATATGCATAGCCACGTGAAATTAGTCACGTTTGAAAAACACACTTCTGATGTGATGGACAAAGGACATTTCTCCATATTATGGGTTCGAATTTTAGTCAGTCAAAGAGTCAGTCGGAGAGAGTTGAGAGTCAGTTGGCAGTCAGTGGTCAGTTAATCCCTTGGAAGCGAAAGGGTAGAAGATTAACCATGTAGATACAAGTGAATTATTGACGTTCATCGACTGGTCGATCAGACGTATAAAGCAATCATCATTATGTTTTGTTGTTTCGTGTCATCATTTAGTTACAACAGAAACGGTAATTGTTATCATCATTATCTATAATGAACATTGTGTAACCCTTCGAGGATTATGCATCTCCCCTCCTCTGTGTTAAAAACTTGTATATATCTCCAGTATATATATATATATATATATATATATATATATATATATATATATATATATATAAAGTATATATATATATATATATATATATATATATATATATATATATATATATATAAAGTCCCAAGCATCTCAAAACTGTAATATATATGTCTTCTCTCCCTCTCATCACTATCGTTATATTGTACATGTGTCCCGTTATGTAAGGCCCCAATATAAACTCTGCGTCATCGTTAAATATACCCCTGCTATACAACAAAGATGCATTTAGCAACTATTCTAATCTAATTTTTAAACCCCACACTTGATGACGCAACAAAACAATCGACATGAATAGAACATTTTAAAAAGAATTTATTACGTTCATTTAAAATTTACGCAATAGAATCCTTCTATAAACAATTTGAGTTTTATCTAATACTTGTTATAAGTTTTTGTGAATAAACGTTAATACATACATATAAATTTAATCCAGGAGATTAATACATCTGAACAGATTAATACATATGTGTGTGTGTGTGTTTTTAGTTTTCATTGGTAAGTAAGATTACTTTTATCCAATCAGGATGTGGCTAGGGTTTTCCGTATTAAATCAGGATGTGGCTAAGTTTTTCCTCATCCAATCAGAATATGGCTAGGGTTTTCCTAACAAGCAACACCAATTTTTTTGTTGTTGTTTTATTATTAATCAAATGTTTATTAGTGATCTGAAATATTCTCCTTTCCTTTTAAGGGATTTCAGGATGATAACGGTCGAAGCGAATCATCGCATGGATATATATATATATATATATATATATATATATATATATATATATATATATATAATTCTGACAAACCTCTTTTTGTGCTGTAATTACCCTCTGCAGCTTAGTAATAGTCTGAGAATTTTTGTGGAGATATTATCTTTGAGATAACTCACATATAAAAATTAGGGTTGGGGTTTAAAACTTGATGGGTGTAAAGCCTATTGAGGATCACGCTAATTACTGATGAAGCGATCACCAAAATATCCCCCTACATATTATTAAACGGCGATAAAACAAAAATATTGAACATCCGTTATTAGAATTTGGTAAACATGTCAGGTATAGATCAAATTTTATTGGAACCAGATATGTTAAAACTTCAGAAAGAATTGTGAATTTTATTAATGATTCCATTGATGATATTGGGAGAGGATGCATCCTGCAGTATAGTAGGATAGCCTCTCGGATATTTCATTATGTAACTAATCTCGAAGGAACGTCCTGAAATCCTTCTAATCTTTCCCTGCTACGTTCTTGTTATTTGAAGTTGTTGTGGACATTTCCTTGGCACTGGAATCAAGCAATGTAGAGTCAGGATATACGCACTTGTGATTGCCGGAAAATCACATCCTTCACTGCAGAAGTCCCCGGATGTCGTAAAGCGTTTTACTCTAATAGT
>NC_136498.1:115494321-115539321 GCF_053919585.1 Euprymna scolopes | reverse complement strand
AATGCCATGGTATGCAAACAGAAATGCAGTGTGATTTGCACGGGGATAACTGGTTATTTGTTTGTTTCCACTGCAGTGGCACAAAGCGAGTGCGGAAATGCAAGCTCACCCGGAACTCTGACTCCTAGGTACAAAAATATTTATGGACGAAACCGTTTGAATTTCCCAGTAAAGTGTGTGTGTGGGGGGGGGGTAATCAGACGATCGCCAATACTCCGTAGTAGATTAGAAATCGATATGCGAGAAGAAAAGAATGAGTATAAGTTAGCCCTTTTCTTTGTTCGTTCGGCTAATTTTTTCTTCCTTATTTTTGTTTTTATTTCTTTCTTTTATGAGGACGTCGGTTTTTGACAATTGAGATGAATGATAAAACGCAAATGGTTCTGCTTGTTTCCCCACTTTCTTTCTTTCTTTCTTTCTTTCTCCGGCCCGTTTTTGAAAACACTCTCTTCGTCACTTTCTAGAACTTCCGATTTAAAACATGAAGGTATTAAATAAAAGGAATTTTCAACCAATTGAAGTATTGGACGAAGTATGAAATAAGGACCCCAACCGACTTCACTAAGAAAAGGACAGATGTCGGTCGACACCGGCTTAACCTTCATCTTGGCATGTTTAAACAGATTTTCCTGACCGAGAGGGCGTTTTTTTATATATTTACACAACTTCAATTAATCTTTGGATTGATATTTTTATTTAAAAAGTAAATAAATAAATAAATAATAATAATAATAATAATAATAATAATAATAATAATAATAATAATAATAATAATAATAACGAGTTATATTATTCGCGACCAAAAATTTGGAGTGATATTTTTATACATAAAAAAACAACAACAACAATAATAATAATAATAATAATAATAATAATAATAATAATAATAATAATAATAAATAAGTAAATAAAGATTAAAAAAAAAAACGAATTATATTAACAATCCTAGTAGTTGAAAGGTCAGTTGATGGTCTACTTGTGTTACATATCTGGTATTCTGCATAACCACTTGATCAGAACCCCTTACCTAAACTGAAACTTTTATAAAACTGATGACAGTACAGTAAAAAATTACGCTTAAACTCAAATAAAACCAACTTGCCTCTTACATTGAGGCTTGCATTTACTAACATCCATGGGGTTAGAACTAATTTAGATGATGTTGAAGCATTTCTCCTAGCAAACACTCCGGATATCTTAGCTCTAAGTGAGACTAACATACACTCCTCCATCCCCTCTAACTACTTTAACATGCCTGGGTATCTCCCACACTGCTGTAAGGACTCTGACAGACATATGCACGGACTTGGAGTCTATATTCGAAACACCATCCCCTTGACTAAAGAAACAAACCTAAAATCGGACGATCAAGCCTTTATGTGCTTTAGACTTAACATGCAACATAACATTAGCTACTTTATTTTCTCTGCCGCTCTCTCTCTCTCTCTCTCTCTCTCTCTCTCTCTCTCAACCCAGGACAGCACCCTAATAAACAAAGTCTCTGACAGCATAGATACAGCACTCTTCCTCGACATTAGCGCACAAGTGCATGTATTTTGTAACTTCAATGTCCACCAAAAACTGGCTTGGATTCTCTACTTACATAAACGCAGCTGGTAGCACAACACAACTTCTCTATATCTCATTCCGTATCACAGATGGTTACGTTTCCAACCCGTTTCCCAGACCAGCAAGAACAACACGCATCACTTCTAGATCTGTTTCTGAACACAGTTCCCGATGAATGTATAACGAATGCCCACAGCCCACTTGGGAACGCTGATCATACAATGATAATGGTTGAAATCCCCCTATACTCTAGAGCCAAAACGGAAGAGCCATTACTCAAAACAACGAGATATTATAAAAAGGTTGACTGGGAAGCCATCAGGAATCTCATCAGAGATGCCCCATGGGGAAATATCTTTTCTCTTCCTGCTGAACAGTGCGCAAATGAGACCACTGAATGGTTCAAAACAGCAATTGAAGAACATGTTCCCACGCGGAAGTTTTATAGCAAGCCCCACTCTCCCCAATGGTTTACTTCTACTTGTGCAGCTGCCATTGCGCAAAGGCAGCATACGTACCGCAGATTTAACCGACATTAGTCCAGTTCAAACAGACAGAAGTATATAGAAGCCAGAAATAACTGTGAGAAAGAAATAACGACAGCTAAGAGAGAATTTATTGAAACCACCAAAAATCGCATCAAAGCACAGAAATTAGGAACCGATGACTTCTGGAAAATCTACAACAGTGTAGTAAATAATGGGCAATCAACAATTCCCCCACTAATCAACAATCATGAGGTTGTTTGCTCAGCAACTGAGAAGGCTAACATGCTTGCCAGTCGGTTTGCCTCCAATTTCACACTGGACCCTGCTAAACGCCCCTGACTTTCCTTTGCAGACAGACGCCACACTAGACGATCTGAAAATCACCCCTTCTCAGGTGCATGTTATCATAAAAAATCTTGACACTTCAAAAGCATGTGGATCTGATCTCATTCCGATTGTGCTATTTAAAAAATGCTCCACCGAAGTAGCTCCAGTTCTCTCCAAACTTTACAACAAATGCCTTAATGAATCTTGCTTTCTTGACTGCTGGAAAACTGGTTCCGTGATACCAGTATTCAAGAATTCTGGCGAAAGAACTGACCCATCAAATTATCGCCCCATTAGCCTCTTCCCAATTTTCGCACAAAATATTTGAGTCCATAACTAACCAAGCTCTAGTCCATCACCTTATAAATGCTAAATTTCTGCCCGACCAACAATATATATTTAGGCAAGCCCGCTCCACAACAGATATCCTAACTGTAATCTATGAACGTATATACCATTCACTGGACAAAGCGGGGGAGGGTAGAGCGGTAGCTCTAGATATATCTAAGGCTTTTGACCGGGTATGACATGAAGGTATTCTCAGGAAAATCAGATCATACGGTATCACTGGACGAATACTTAACATAATTAAATCCTTCCTAGATAAGAGAAAAATCCAGGTTGTCCTCGACGGTCGTACATCTAAACAATATGATATAAATTCGGGACTGGCTCAGGGGTCTATCCTTTGACCTTTATTATTCCTAATATTCATAAATGGCCTCCCTAACAAAATTGTCTCTGAGATAGGTATATATGCTGATGACACCACGCTCTATAACAGGCACAACAGGAAAACAAATGAACACATATCTAAGGAAATGGCAGAAACAATGTCGACTCAGGAGAGGTGTGGTTGCAGATTGTGCAACTCTTGCTACAAAAAATTTCACCCGCAGGCACCCTTACAGTGGGTATCCATAGTCTGTCAAGACTGAAGGAAGCCATAATGTATGTATGTATGTATGTATGTATGTACCTTTCTAGGGGAAGCAAATCTCTGATTTAAAAAAAACATAAAGCGGAAGACCAGTACCCGCATTAAGCTGGTCTGCAGTTTAATTTGTTGCTGGCTATCTTGCTCTTGCTTGTTGCTGGATCTCAACATTTTGAACCGAGAGAGAGACTTAGCTGTCGTACAAAGCTAAGATTCTGTAACATCATATTTGTATAGATACTCCCTCAGGCATTTGGGCTCCTGGATTTTAAATGTCTGAGGGAGTGGCACTCGTCTGACAAGACGTTGCAATCATCATGTATGTATGTATGTATGTATGTATAAAACTTTTGACAGAGGAGACGGATTTTCAGGATTTTCAGGAGATCAGTCCCGTTTTTAAGTTCGACCCTTCGGACGACAAGTATTGAAAAATTGACCAAAAATATAAATTCCTTCATCCTCAACAGGGCACTTTTCTACAGGGAGGGGTCGCTTTTTTCGCCGATATTTTTGAACGTCATCCCCGCTTTTCGGTCTTCTAGCCTTAATTTAAACCTATATCACTTCCTATTTTTTTATTTTAATTTTTTTTTTTTTTTTTTTTTTTGCTCAACACACACCTTCAAATACTCGGGCAACGCCGGGCAACGCCGGGCAACGCCGGGCAACGCCGGGCACCCAGGCTAGTTTATAATATAATTTGGAGGTTAGAACGTAGGAGAAGAGTGATTTGCCAGTTTTGATACGGTTGCTTTGCTTCGTTACTTCATAAAACTTTTAACATGAAATTATTAGATCAACGAGTTTTCAACCAACGGAAATATTTCGAAACCTCAAGAAGTAACACATACAAGATAGAGTCGATAGATCGATTATTTTTAAATATGTTGTTTTAAGCAATATATCCCAAAATATTCACCGAGTAGGAAATTATTTATAGTTAAAAGTAATTTTAACGGACAATTGAGGGAGATTGCGTTTATCTCTATTTGTAATCATTAGGACTAGAACAACAGCATATTCTTTCGATTGTTTTGACTCTCGAGTGTGTATCCGTTGATATCGTATATGTTTTTATATAGAGTGATGTGGTTCTCAGTTGATTAACCGTATCTAACTATGTCGGATCTATACACGAGAGTCAAAACAATGATAAGAATATTATGTTATCTTAGCCCTAGTAATCACTTGAACATTGCCATTACAGGGGACACACTTATCTCCCTTTTCAACACTTTAATGGCGGACATTTTTTTAAAGATCATAGCGATGGACTTTTTTTTTTTTACTAAAAACAAAATAGCAGTTATTCCACTCGATGAAGTGTCGTAATTTTTTTTAATAAATTACTATTTTCGACGTGACAATTAAGGAAGTACTATTGTTTTTGCTTAAAATGACATATTTTTTTAAATAATAATAAGCACTCCTATACGCGAATGTAGTAAACCAATGCGAAATTTCGCAAGTTTATAAAACAATGGCTTCATGAACAGAAATTCAGAGTTCTTCCTAGACACCGCGACCGATGCCTGCCTCGACTCTCCGAATACCCATTACGGAAGATCGGAATGAAGGATGCTGAAATCCCTTTAAGTTTGATGCTCGATCTCCAGTGAACACACACACACACACACACACACACACACACACACACACACACACACACACACACACACGATAGACCCATCTTGGATAGACTGGTCGATACCGCATTCCGACAAGATTCTAGTACAGCCTTTGTTTTTTCGGATCGATTGTCGAGGTTAACATTGATTGATATATACATATACAAAAAAGGGGCCGCTTGGCTTTACTTCGTCTTTAAACTGAACATTCCTTCAGTAATGGCTTTGAGAATAAGAAGTTTACGCAATAATCAAACTTGTTTTAGTGTGAGATCTCGCATCTTTTTAAAACGTTTCGCATGCACGTCCTTTGCTTCGTCAATCTCACACACATTTGTGTCATTGTGTCACACGTACGTTTTAAGCTACATTTTTCGTCGATCTGTCACGTATGTTTGGAATGGCATTTTTGCTGGTCTGTCACGCGTAAATTTCGAATAGTATTTTCTAGTGATGAGACGATGCCAATATTTTTTCCCGATTCCGATACAATTGCCGATTCCGTACTAAATTCCCGATTCCGATACAATTACCGATTCTGATTCCGATTCTTTATAAATCTCTAAATATTTAACTATATAATTTTATTTTTTCTCTGATTATCATAAAAGCACACATGCTAAATTTGCAGATGTTTTCCTAAATGTAAAAATATACTTGTGGAGAATGATCTATCGATTTTAGCTTTGCTGGTGGTTTTAAATAATAAAAAAAAATATTCATTATCTAATCATTATTACCAGCAATGGAAGATTTGGATTTAAACAAAATCAAATAAAAAAGATAATTATAAGAATCGTTTTGGCATCGGGAAATCGGTACACATTTTTCCGATTCCGATACCGATTCAGATACCATCAAATATTACGATTTTTCCGATTCCCGGTTCCGATTCCGATTAATCGTCCCAACACTAGTATTTTCATAGTTTGCCTTTTTCTTGAGAAATAATCGACTATGAAAGTTCTTGGTTTTTCTTTCTCATCAAATCTTTCTGGAAGTTTATACATCAAACTCATTGCTCTTTCTGTTTCTTGTAAACTCGTTTCAGTTTCTAACGCCCGAGACTATTCTTTATTTCTACAAATCTACTATCAGACTTTATATGGTTACCGTTGTCATATTTGAGCTGGTGAATTTCATGTACAATTTGAGGGGTTTTATAAGATTCAAGAAGCGTATTTCTAATTTGGTTAGCCCAGCCCTCCTCCTCGTCGTCGTCGTCCTCTTCCTCTTCCTTCTTCTTCTTCTTCTTCTTTTCACCCTCTCTCTCACACACGTGATGCTGCCAGTCTAAGCCTCCTCTATAACTATTTTAACGGCATTTATTCTTCAGAATTTTATGCTTTAATCCCTGTTTTCTTTGTTTCAGCTCGTTTGATCCGCGAGTCTAGTAAGCTTCTTCAATAAAGTATTTATGGCCAGCAACAAAGTTGTCTGCGTTTTTTTTTCTTCTTTTTCAGCTGATTTAGGACAAATCTGGTGCGCTTAATCCAAAAATCACATTGAGTTTGTTCAATCAGATTAAGTTTTGGATCTATGGGCACATGTCGTTTTTTACGTTTTTATTCACATATACGCATGCGTGGGGCATTTTAGAAGAAGTTAGTGGGAGTAAAATGACATGTGGAATAATTGTTTTGATTGGAAATCATTATTTTAATGACAGAATCTACTATCTAATGCCTCGAAATCTTCCAATTTGTGCTCAGCATACACAAAGAAGGACTAGCCTGTGCTGAAAGAATTGATGCCTTGCAAATGAAACGAACGTCACCAACGAGTCTCTGGTGGACAAAAAAGAATACTCTTCCCACCGTTGCACATCAAACTCAGCTTAATCAAGCAGTTTACTAAGGCTTAATCAAGCAGTTCACTAAAGCTTAATCAAGCAGTTCACTAAGGCTTGATTAAACAGTTCACTAAGGTTGATAAAGCAGTTCACTAAAGCTTAATCAAACAGTTCACTAAGGTTGATTAAGCAGTTCACTGAGGCCTGATAAAGCAGTTCACTAAGGCTGAATGAAGCAGTTCACTAAGGCTTGATTAAGCAGTTCACTAAGGCTTGACCAAGCAGTTCACTAAGGCTTGACCAAGCAGTTCACTAAGGCTTGATCAAGCAGTTCATTAAAGCTTAATCAAGAAGTTCACTAAGGCTTAATCAAGAAGTTCACTGAGGCTTAAGCAGTTCACTAAGGCTTAATCAAGCAGTTGACTAAAGCTTAATCAAGCAGTTCACTAAGGCTTGATCAAGCAGTTCACTAAGGCTTGATCAAGCAGTTCACTAAGGCTTGATTAAGCAGTTCACTAAGGCTTGACCAAGCAGTTCACTAAGGCTTGATCAAGCAGTTCACTAAAGCTTAATCAAGCAGTTCACTAAGGCTTAATCAAGAAGTTCACTGAGGCTTAAGCAGTTCACTAAGGCTTAATCAAGCAGTTGACTAAAGCTTAATCAAGCAGTTCACTAAGGCTTGATCAAGCAGTTCACTAAGGCTCTGAACAAGGATGGTGATTGCTTCACTTAGTTGTACCAGGCTTTTCCAGGATTGATCATGGAACAGTTGAAAGCTGACATCTTTGACGGTCTTCAGATCCGACAGCTCATCCCAGATTCAGAATTCCAAAACAATGATCGAAGTAGAACTGGAAGCGTGGAAAGCATTTGTTCTGATAATGAAGAATCTTCTGTGCAACAATAAAGCCAAAAACTACGCAGAACTTGTCAACAACGTGCCGACTGCTTTCAGAATTTTGGGCTGCAACATGAGCGTCAATATGTACTACCTATTTTCACATATGGGCCAGTTCTCTGAGAACCTGGGTTCAACGAGTGACGAGCAAGGGGAAAGATTCTATCAAGACCTGAAAGAGATGGAGACCAGGTATCAGGGTTGCAGTCATGATGGTAGACTACTGTTGGAATTTGAAAAAGACTTCCCTGCCACTAAGCATTCCAAGAGTTCGAAGAAACAGAAGTTCAAGCTCTGAAGTTTAATAATTATAGTGAATCAACATGCAATGTATGTGTACTTTATCAATACCCAGCATTCAGTTTATATTAATCGATGTTTCTATCAGGTAATCAATATATGCTGTTGGCAAAACATTTTTTTTTCTCTTAAAAACATATTTAGGATGCTGTGTGTTGACAGAAATCAGCTATATAATGCCACAAAAATGTAATCGATTTTGTCACAAGATTTGTTGAAACCCTAGCATGTTGGCAGACTACTGCTGGAATATAAAAAAGAAGGATAAAACTCAACACAAGAAAGTTAAGATTGTTTGAACCGACAATTCTGTGGTTTTCATCCATTATCAGTGATTATAAAATATGATTTATAGTACATGAAAACGGTGCACAATCTAAAGAAATATAGGTCAGATTTAGTATCAGATTACTTTTCTTACACTGCAACAGGTCTTATGTGGTATATACCATTTTTAACCTCGAATTTGTTGCACAGTGTTGTTTGTATTATCGCAATCATTCGCATGGATTTTGGTCTATCGAAATGGCCTCGTTTTGGGGTACTCGTCTTTCCAAGGTTGAATCGCAGACTTACAGAATTTTTTTCTGACCATACTGAAACAAACAATTACCATTGGTACAGTCTTTATATTGAGAGTCCCAAGGGATTCAACCTGCCAGAGAGACACACTCGCTTTAATACCCAGAAGCCTCCAGAAATAAACCTGCCTGTCTTAAACGTTCGACTTCAACTCTATCTTGACCGCCTGCTCTTCCCGTCTCCTCGAATCTCTTTACCCCCGACAAATTATGGGCCTTTGTTAACGGTTCCAATTCTACTGCCCTGAACTTCAGCAAAAGATAACATCCGGAAAGTGTTTACTCGTATTCCGGATCCCATCTAGGAAAATTACTTTTCCCAGGCATGTCGGTCCCAACATGACTTTCCCGTTCAATAAGGCATTTAGTTTTTCAAATAAAATAAATATCTCCTGGGCTCTTAAGACTCTGTCTAAAGATAGTTTCAGTTCTCTGTGCTCTTCTCTCGTACTTTTACTAAGCATCTATCACAGTAACGTCTGCCATTTGTATGCAGCAGATGTGGCGTAGCCCATGTTTACAATGTACTGGCTACGTAGCTCTCGGGAAAATCAACTGCCCCTATCGAACTTCATGTTCTCCTCTTCCTTCCCCTTTTCTTTCTTCTCCTCCTCCTTCTCCTAATCCGGGCCACTTTTTCTTCCCATCACGGAATCTTTTCACCCCTGACTGATACTAGCCTTTTATTAGGTGTCACTGTTCGGCCGCCCAGAAACTGAGCACGCGAGACATCCATCGAGAATAACGTTTAGACGGTCTCCTTTCATGGGGATTTATCTGCAAAAATCCTGGACGCTGCTTTTCTCACAATGCCGATCTCAGAGTGACTTTCTCATTCAATGAGATACTTGTTCTTTCAAAAAGTGAAAATATCTACTGGGTGGTCGGCATTCTGGTTAGAAATAGTTTTAGTTCTCTGTGTTCTCCTCTCGTACTTTAGCCAAGCAACGTCTGTCATTCGTATGCACCAACGAATCTTGCAACATGTTTACAAATCCTCACCGCTTCATTACTTTTTTAAATACTTTGTGTTGTTTGAAGAAACGAGATGTAATAATCTGATGACTATGTTTGCATTAACATTTTCTCTATGCCTGACTCGAACTTCCAAAACCATATTGACTACCAGGTGGGATGTTAGTAACTTTATCAGACGAGTATGTAGAATGCGCATTCATTCTTTTTGCGAACTGTTATCCTCATCTTCATAGTTGTTTTTTTTTCAACACGTTTCAGCCAACTCATCCTCCGACCTTCTTAAGATGATTAACCGCGACGGGATAGGAGTGCTGTGTTTTGTAATTGTATCCCCAGTAATTATTGCCTTCCATAGTTGTTGTTGTTGTTGTTGTTGTTGTTGTTGTTGTTGTTGTTGTTGTTGTTGTTGCTGCTGCTGCTGCTGCTGTCGTTGTTATCTCACCACGTTTTAACCAACTAATCCTCTGGCCTGCTTTGGGTAGAATTAAAACCGCTATCTTCAAACAATGCTTATCTTGAACCGTAGAGATTCAACGCCTCTATCCACTGCGCACAATTATGAAGCCTCATCTCAAAAGATTCCAAAAATAAAAAATATTTAAAAAATTGAGTAAGTAGAAATTTGCCTGAAAAGCATTAAAATTTCGCAAACACTTTGTATTTGCGTTTGTGCAAATTATTAGGCAGTGAGATACTGCAATCGATTCTTTTTGGCACATTTTTGCTCGTTAACTTTTTTGTTTCCTATTGAATATACACTTATCATGTCTAAAAGCCATTCGAGAATGCGAGTTAATGAGATGGATAGATTGACAGTTAAATAGTAACGATGAACACTACGAGTGAAATCAAGAGATAAAAATAGCTACTAGACTTCACAAAAAGGTTTTGGCGTTATTTTTTTAAAACTGATAAAAGAATCGATTGCAGTATCTCCCTTCAGTTACTGACCCTTGCCGTCAGGTGGCAGTGCAAAGAGGAGAAGCCCGAGAGGGAAAGAGTGGCGGCCATGTCACCTTAAATATAAAGATGTCTGTAGAAGAAACAAAAAGATTAATTGCGATTCGTTTGTTAAATAATGTCAATAAATGTGCTACGTGTTATATTTCATCGGTGTATCTTATTTATTTGTGTGTGTGTGTGTGTGTGTGTGTGTGTGTGTGTGTGTGTGTGTGTGTGTGTGTGTGTGTGTGTGTGTGTCTATAACGCTTTGTTTATTCATTCTAAATCCATTGTATCATATTTCCCAGCTATCTATCAATCATGTTAATAAATTATAAGATTTCTGTTAAACTGATGTTTGATTCGATCATGTGTCCCTCAGGAGACAGTGTGTGGTTCGCTATCGTTGCGATCGGTGGAGGAGGGGGGGGGGTCAGCCAGAAAATTACTTTGTAGCGAAACGGACATTTTTAACGAAAAAGAAAATTATTAAAATATTTTTTAACAACATGTTATTAAACGTTTAAGTATTACTAGGCCAGCCAGGCATTTCCTGGTAATTAATGGGACTAGCGTTTTCTCTTGTTCGCTTATAATTTTTATAAAGTTCTGCAATTTCTTTTTTCTTTTTTTTCTTTTTTTTTCTTTTTTTTTCTTTATTTACGTCATTTATTTATTTACCGGCTCTGCTTTCTTTACTCTTTTTCTTTTCTTCTTTAATTATGTTATTCATTTATTTACGTCATCCATCGACCCACTTGCTCTCTTTGTCCGTTACGTTTTTATTACGCCATTCATTTACGCCATCCTCTTAGTTGTGCACTTTTTTCCTATTCTTCTTGATGCTCGCCACTTATTTATTCACGTCATCTTCATGCATCCTTTCCATTTTTTCTTCATTGACGGCATCCTCATTCTTTCTTTCTTTGTAATTTTTCTTCTTCATTTAAGTCATTTATTTATTCACGTCATCTTCATGCATCCTTTCTATTTTTTCTTCATTAACGGCATCCTCATTCTTTCTTTCTTTCTTTGTAATTTGTCTTCTTTATTTAAGTCATTTATTTATTTACGTGACCATTTTACTTTAATTATCTATTTTCCTTTTCTTTACAGTGTAGGGGTGAGATTTTTCTTTTTGTCGTGTTAGTCGGGTGTATTTACGTTGAGAGGGTACAAGTCCTTTCTATACCTGCAACTATAAGCAGAGCCGCACATGTAAAATTGACTCATTTCCTCCGGTTAATTTTAGTAGATACACCTCGTGAACAGTCTTGACCCGATGGCTACTTTGACGAAAACATCATACGCCACATGCGCGCACGCGCGCGCACGCACACACACACACACACGCATACACGCATACACATACATACACTAGTTTGCTACGTAAAACTTTTCTCACACACATATCCTTCTATTCAGACTTTGTGGAATACATTCTCGTAGACCTTATTTCATAGCAAATGCCACGTAGTGCCTACAAACACACACATCATTTATAAACTCTTTGAACCCAATCTCATGAACAAAACACTATACGGAATCCAATACGGTTTTCGTTTAATAAATGCTTTATTGAATTATATACTGTCACCAACTTGTCACTTTTGTTTGTTTTTATCTGCGACATAGACATACTTGCAAATTGAGTACACACACGCACGCATACACACGCACGCACGCACACACACACACACACACACACACACACACACATATATATATATATATATATATATATATATATCTATATATATATATATATATATATTCTTTTATGAATATTTACTGTGACAATTAAAGATTTATTTAGTACTAAGCATGCTATTATTATATTAGGGTTATTTAATTGGGCCCTTCTAACTTAATATTTTACACTCTCCCATTAACTTTTTATCAAATAAATCCCGAATATATAAATCATTAATTTACTCTAAGGAACCTAATCTAGTTTTAACCGAGATAGAGCATGTCTAGTTATATGCAAACAATTTTGGACTATCTCTTGTCTTTTATTTAGTAAATTTTCCTTTGACGTTATCATATGATACTATTCTAGGGTGCAAAGGTTGCAACTCCCAGATGTACTTGGTGTGTATTTATTAGCACTTCCTAATATTGACCATTTCAATTTGTGTTCTTTGTTATTTATTCTTACTTCCTTTACTCATTTAGCTAAAGATGTTGTTTTCTTGTTATTTTTTACATTAGGTATTTTAAATGATGCTATATGGTTATCGAATCTGTCCTTGAATCAGTATTCTGTGGACTGCTTCCCAACTGAATGCACTATGGTTGTTTTAAAGTCTAATGTAAACAAATAAAACATGATTTTCAAGTTAAATTTTTACGGTATCTTTGTTTTTTTAAATTGTTAGTTAAAAGTGCAGAGTTGTTACCAAACACACTCCCTCCCCATGTTAAGAATGAGTTTCTAATTAACGATGTTATTTCAACACCACCAGTATTCTACATAACTACCAGAGAAAGAAAATAACTTTTAAAAATTATAAACGAAAAGGATATCACCACAAATAGTAATACTACTTAATATGTAGCTGTGGAGAGAGAGAGAGAGAGAGAGAGAGAGAGAGAGAGAGAGAGAGAGAAACTAACATTCGATTTTTTAAATTTAATTTGCTTTACAAAATCATTTGTTCCTGATTTTAAAAAAAAGCTAACCTGAACTCAGTGGGCGATCCAACGGTCACAATTTTTTTTATTATATATATTTGAGTGTCAATTAAATTGACAAGAATTAGCAAAAAAGAAAATCTGATACTTTTTTCCACTGAGTTTGAATAGATGCGATCGCCTTTTCTTTCTCTCAATTCTCAAACCTCGTCTCTTACTATTGATTCTAATCGTTGGCGTTACCATGACGACACAAGGCAAAAGCCAGAGGCAAATCTGACCACATCAGTAACAGCAGTTGATCAGCGAAAACATGGCGGATGAAATGATTACATGAAAGGAAATAATTCCAACTTCGACAATAAAAAAAAGAAAACAGCACCATATTTTGGTGCCAATTACCTCGGCTCTCAAAAGAAGCTGTGCCCCCCCCAACGCAAAATCCACCGGATTTAACAGGTATTTGTCACATCTTACGTGCTTGATTCAATTTTTTATCACAATACAGATATTAGACAAATCGATGTCATAACTTCGGAATTACGTTTTATAGGTGTAACAAATGCCGAGCCGCGTACGAAGGAGAAGATTATAAAAAGAGCGTGTGCATAGATCGGCGATCATGTTCGAGAGAACGTTCAAAACGACATTCGAGATGACAGAGGACAGAGAGAAGCGGCACGATCACGGTTTATTCGGGAAAGTGTCCGGAAATTAATGTCGTTGTACAAAAAAAAAAAAAAAAAAAAAATGAGTCGAGTTATTTCCTGTGCTTTGTTTCCTTTGCGACTGAAAACTACAACGTGTAGGTCCCGTGTGTAAACGTGTATAATATTAAATTTTTACATTTCTTTACAAAACTGATATTTCAGCTGTTTTCCTCAGATGTTCTTTTGTTTTCAACTTTTTTTTTAATTGTAATTTCACCCCAAACAAGGCACATTGCCACTTTGATGTAGGGGGCTATTATCAGGGATATAAGCTACAGGGGTACTATGTGATGAGTTGAGCAGCAAGATATCGGTTCACGTTACACTTGAACTTCTGCATGTCAGTACAGTTGGGGAAGTAGGAACTCGGAAAGGAATTCCAAAGTCCAGCGGTTCTGGGGAAGAAACTACTGGAGTAGAAGGCTCTCTTACATCTAGGGATCTCAACTGTGAAGGGGTGGGATTTTGCTGCGTATCGGGTTTGTCAAGGGTACTTACGTCGAGGGGGCACAAGTGCTTGCTGTTCGTCAGAGCATTCACTATTGAAATACTTGTAGAACAGGCAGAGGGATGCTACATTACGTCGATGGGACAGAAGCTGAAGCTTAGATGAAAGTTCAGGACCTATTAGGTTGGCGACTCTCTTTTGAACTCTATCTAGGAGTGAGAGACAAGTAGCAGATACACCAGCCCATGTATGACAACAATACTCCATACATGGGCGAATGGTGGCCTTATAGAGGTTAGTAGCTTTCTAGCACAGTAGAGAGAGCCTACCTTTTTCGCAGCATTTCTGGCAATGCTCTCAATGTAATTTTTCCAACTCATATTTCCTGTGAACGTTAGGCCGAGGAGTTTAAAGGATGTGCTTTCAGATAAAGAGTCTTTGGTCATTGCTATTGGTGGTAGAGAAAGTTTCTTGTAGTTATTGAAGAAAACAAGTTTCGTCTTGGCAGCATTTAATGTGACCATCCATTTTTGTCACCATTCCACTACAGATCTAGTGTTTTTGCCATTTCCTTAGATATGTGTTCATTTGTTTTTCTCTCGTGTCGGTTATAGAGAGTGGTGTCATCAGCATATATACCCATCTCAGAGACAATTTTGTCAGGGAAGTCATTTATGAATATTAGAAATAATAGAGGTTCAAGAATAGACCCCTGAGGCACTCCCGCATTTATATCATATTGTTTGGATGTACGACCATCGATGACAACCTGGATTTTTCTCTTATCTAAGAAGGATTTAATTATGTTAAGTATTCTACCAGTGATACCGTATGATTTAATTTTCCTGAGAAGACCTTCGTGCCATACCCTGTCAAAAGCCTTAGATATATCTAGAGCTACCGCTCTACCCTTCCCTGCTTTGTCCAGTGAATGGTATATACGTTCAGAGATTACAGTTAGGATGTCTGCCGTGGAATGGGCTTGCCTAAATCTGTATTGTTGGTTAGTCAGAAGTTTAACATCTGTAAGGTGATGGACTATAACTTGGTTAGTTATGGACTCAAATATTTTGGCGAAAAGTGGGAGGAGGCTAATAGGGCGGTAATTTACTGGGTCAGTTCTTTCACCAGAATTCTTGAAAACTGGTACCACAGAAGCAGTTTTCCAGCAGTCAAGAAAGCAAGATTCATTAAGGCATTTGTTGTAAAGTTTGGAGAAAACTGGAGCTACTTCGGCGGAGCATTTTTTTAATAGCACAGCCGGGATGAGATCAGGTCCACATGCTTTTGAAGTGTCAAGATTTTTTATGGTGGCATGCACCTGAGATGGAGTGATTTCCAGATCGTCGAGTGTGGCGTCTGTCTGCAAAGGAAAGTCAGGGAGGGGGGTGGTTTGCAGGGTCCAGTGTGGAGTTTGAGGCAAACCGACTGGCAAGCATGTTAGCCTTCTCAGTTGCTGAGCAAAGAACCTCATGATTGTTGGATAGTGGGTGGATAGTGCGGGAATTGTTGATTGCCCATTATTTACTACACTGTTGTAGATTTTCCAAAAGTCACGGGAACCTAATTTCTGTTCTTCGATGCATTTTTGGGTGGTTTTAGTAAATTCTCTCTTAGCTGTCGCTATTTATTTCTTAAAGTTATTTCTGACTTCTATATACGTCTGTCTGTTTGAACTGGACTTGTGTCGGTTGAATCTGCGGTGCGTATGCTGCCTTTTTATGATGGCAGCTGCACAAGTAGGAGTAAACCATTGAGGAGATGGGGCTTGCTATAAAACTTCCGCGTGGGAACATGTTCTTCAATTGCTGTTTTAAACCATTCAGTGGTCTCATGTGCGCACTGTTCAGTGAGAAGATATTTTGCTATGGGGCATCTCTGATGGCATTCCCGATGGCTTCCCAGTCAGCCTTTTTATAATATCTCGTTGTTTTGAGTAATGCCTCTTCCGTTTTGGCTCTAGAGTTTAAGGCAATTTCAACTATTATCACTACATGATCAACATTTCTAAGTGGCCTGTGGGCATTCGTTACACAATCATCGGGGATTGTGGTCAGAAGCAGGTCTAACGGTAATGCGTGGTGTTCTTGCTGGTCAGGGAAACGGGTTGGAAACGTAACCATCTGTGATAGGGAATGAGATATAGAGAAGCTATGTGTTGTGCTACCAGTTGCGTTTGTGTAAGTAGAAAATCCAAGCCAGTTGTTTTGGTGGACATTGAAGTCACAAAATGCATGCACTTGTGCGCTAGTGTCGAGGGAAGGTGCTGTATCTATGCTGTCAGGGACTTTGTTTATTAAGGTACAGTTTTGGGTCGAGGGAGAGCGGTAGAGAAAATAAAAGTAACTAATGTTATGTTGCATGTTAAGTCTAAAGCACATAAAGGCTTGATCGTCATATTCTAGTTTTGTTTCTCTAGTCAAGGGGAGGGTATTTTGAATATAGACTCCAAGCCCATGCATATGTCTGTCAGAGTCCTTACGGCAGAGTGGGAGATATCCGGGCATATTAAAGTAGTTAGAGGGGATGGAGGAGTGTAGGTTAGTCTCACTTAGAGCTAAGATATCCCGAGTGTTTGTTAGGAGAAATGCTTCAACGTCATTTAAATTAGTTCTAAGCTCACGGATGTTCGTAAACTTGGCGGTTTGCCTTGATACCATACGGCATAATCATGTTGGCACACCGGCCCTCATTAGATCACCGAAGTTAAGTAATGTTGAGCCTGGTCAGTATCAGATGAGTGACCACTTAGGAAAACAGGCGCTGTATGTAGGAGGACGTTGACACCTCCTTGAAAAAGCTGCAAAAACCTAACATCGTCATCTCCCCTGGTGGGGATATACATGTGACTTTTCATATTTCCATGAAACTTTCTCCTTCAGAGGAAGCCGGTTTAACCCGCATAGAGTGACCCTACTTCAATACAGTCAGTAGCACCAAAGCCAACAGAGTCTAAATCATTGTTGAGATGTTTTTTTTTGTTTTTTTTCATCCTGTTGGCTGGGGTATTCTCTCGTCCTGTGCAGTTCTAGGGGTCCATTTTTTCTGGCTTTGTCTTCTCCCTTTGAAAAAGGGAGAATGCCGACAGAGCTGTCCAGGCATTTTTGCAGGATTTTCGCTCGCATTAGATCATTATTATTTCTCTCACTAGGGACTTTTGTGTTTAAATGGAAATCGCTCCAATATAAGTTTATACATATATTTTTCATAAGTTTTGGTTTCGGTTTTGATTCAAGCTAATGCACCCAAGACATATGAATATATATATATATTTTTTTTTTAATCGCAACTTTATAGTATATAAAAATCGATAGAACACGAACTCTAAAATAATATATACGAAATCTGCAAGAATTAAAATATCATTTATTTTACGACCGGACTACGCTGGACGTCCTTGTTAGCTTAGATAAATACCTTTGGAGTTTTAACAAAAGAGCTACAATAATATCATAACGTCTCCATTTACGCTGAATATCTACAGAATGCCAACATCAATATATTACATATGAATGAGTCCCCTGTGGAATTTCCACAGGTCCCGCTAGTTATTATTATTATTATTATTATTATTATTATTATTATTATTATTATTATCAATATTTTATTATTATTATTATTATTATTATTATCATTATTATTATTACTATCACTACTACTATTATTATTATTATTAGTAGTAGTAGTAGCAGTAGTAGTAGTAGTAGTAGTAGTAGTAGATTTCTTTTCTTTTTGCCTTTTGTCGGTCGTTATGTTTACCTGTTGCAGTGAAGCCAGTCATACGTCTTCACTTAATTTCAAAATATCTTCTACTTTTCTTCTTTCTTTTTTTTTCTTTATTTTTTCTTTCTTTCTTTTTCTCTAATTACGTATTTTTCTGCCAGATAAAATCTCAAAAACGAAAATCCGTTTTATTGTTATCCTTTACCTTTTTTTATGCTTTAATCGATCTCAGTTATCAATTTCCTAATCTGAAAGCAATTAACAAAAGAACAAGTTACGACGACTTATTCGCTTTTTTATTTCTATTTTATTTTATGCAAGAGTATAGATGTTCGAAAGATGCGTCCATTCCAGCTATACGTTAATGCTATTTCAAACTTAAGCGTGACAAAATAACAAAACTACAATTTCAGACTTAATCATGACAGACCAACAGAAATACTATTTCAAATGTAAGCATGCTAGACCAATGAAAATACTATTTAACACTTAAGCGTGGCAGACCAACTAAAATGCTTTTTAAAACTTAAGCGTGGCACACCAACAAAAATACTATTTCAAACTTAAGCATGAAAAGCCAATGAGTATTTTGTTTTTATGTTGAGTATGACTGAACAACAAAAATGATATTTCCGAATTTAGCATGACAGACCAAAGAAAATATTATTTCAAACTTAAACGTACGTGACAGATTAACTGCTCTCTGACTATCGCTAGTTTTATCTCCGAATAATTTGATATATTCGTGCTATTGAATTAATAAGAACCGTCATCGTTTAATATGAAACGACTGCATATGTAAATGTGTAGCCATGTAGTATATGATATTTTTGCAAAAATCATAACAACAAAATTTAAAATAAGAACATCATATGGTGCATTTCTTTATATGTTAGAATTATTTCATAGCTGGACCAATTTAAACATGATATCATTTAAATATATTCCAAAAATAGCTACTCTTCAGACACTAAAATACTTTGTCGTATATATGAATATATTCATAATCCCTATTTTAAGGGATCAAGCAGTTGACTCACCTCGTTTCTCTTTTATTTGTTTATTTATTTATTTATTTATTTATTTATTCGTTTACCTTCGATTTGAGTAAGTATCCCACTTTCGCATTTCTTATTGTTAGATGATAATTCTATAATTTCCTATTTTTATATTAAATTTATATTTTAATGTATTTTACTCTGTATATATATATATATATATATATATATATATATATATATATATATATATATATATATATATATATATATATATATATTATTTTAGTCGTTCCCCTGTGTAAATCCATTTGCCTATACAAAAAAAAAAAAAAATCGATACGGCTTTGAAAAATGAGGGCGAAACCTGGTCGGCTGACTTTACCCCTTTACTATGTAACTTTTTTTTTTTTACAATAAATTTTGTAAATGTTAATTAACATTATTTAACTCCCCTCCTCTGTTAATGCTCTATTTCGAATATTTAGCATTTTTCATTAAATGATTAAATTTGTAAATTTTTATATTAATATTAATACTTGTATCACCACTTGAATATATATATATATATATATATATATATATATATATATATATATCTTCTATAATATACAGCTTAATGAGTGTGTGTGTGTGTGTGTGTGTGTGTGTGTGTGTGTGTGTGTGTGTGTGTGGTCACGGATAGGCTCCTATATGGTTGACTATTTTAAAAACTGATTGCATATAATGATAGAAGATGTATCGAGACACAGGAATGGGTATGTTTAATCTGGCCGAACAGTGGTTCATTAAAATTGTGGAGTCTGCGTTCGCGCCTGGTCTACAAAGTATGGAAATAAAAAATTTACAAATTAAAAAAAAAAAACGTTTACAAGTGTTTTTGATATAGATATACATAAAAATACTTTGATAAGTATGTTTCAACTTAAATAGGGATGGTATAATAAAATTGTGGGGTCTGCGTTCGCGCCTGGCCTCCATAGAATGGAAATAGGCACAGACTTGAATAAAGACTTTTCATATCTATCTGCGCAAGTATACTTTGATAATTATGTTTCAGTTTGAAGAAATATGGTATAATAAAATTCTGGGGTGTTCGTTCGCGCCTGACCTCCATAGAATGGAAATATGTCACAAAGTTTAACAAGGTTTTTTAATATAGATCCACAGAATATTGTGATAAGTGTTTCAGTGTGAACAGGTATGGTATAATAAATTATGGGGTTTATCTATTTTATTTTTACTTTCATTATATTTTGCTTTTGTTTTGATACCCCAAATTCGAAGCTATCTCTTTACAACCCTTCCTTTTCATAACCTATCTTACTTTCATAAATCAGAGTCCATTTCCTGTAGGCTGTTTTTGAACCCAGTCAACGACTGGTACTTTTGCTAGTATATATATATATATATATATATATATATATATATATATATATATATATATATATAATATTTTATAAAGTGATTCTGGTACTTGATTGATTGTCAGTTATAGTCAGCTAACGTACTTCCTAACTTTCGTCATAGAGCTACCGGAAGCAGTGAAAAGGCAAATCAGTTCCTTCAGTTTTATTGTTTTTCAATATTTCTATTGTGAATATTATATATATAATTCTCCCTATTCTGGGTTGAGCATATTGGGAAGTGATATACAAACTGCCATTAGCGTATTAAGCGACGTTCTTTGTGTAAACAAATCGAGCGGAGGCATTTGGACGATGTCAAAAACATCGTTAATTCGTTACCCACACAGTAACAGCCGTGTAGCGCAATGGTAAGAAGCCGTGACTGTCATTTGGGCGGTTGCCTGTCTAACCGCACTCATGAGCTGTGAAACAGCGAAACAGTACTGTATGTAGATGACTATATATATGTGTGTGTGTGTGTGTGTGTGTGTGTGTGTGTGTGTGTGTGTGTGTGTGTGTGTGTGTGTGTGGAGAGAGAGAGAGAGAGAGAGAATTCTTATTATTTTGTTTAAGCTTTAAGCTAAGGATCGGCCATGCTACCGGATGCTAGAAATTCACCCACTCTCATATATTCCAACCGAGAGATTTTTTTAGGATTCTAATTGTCCCTTTAAGTGCAATTGTTTGAATCTCTCTTGCACTTGGTTCGCCGGTTATATTTGCCAGGTAGTTTTAGAAATTCTTTTTGTATGAGCCCAGTTGCTCCTATAAGTATTTGAATGCTGGAGATCTTCATAAGATTCCAGTTTATTTTCATGCCTTGTTGGAATCTCTCTTGCACTTGGTTCGCTGGTTATATTTGCCAGGTAGTTTTAGATTTCTTTTTTTCTTTTTTTTTTTTTGCATGATTCCAGTTGCTCCTTTAATTATTTGAATGCTGGAGATCTTCCTAAGATTCCAGTTTCTTTTCATGTCGTACATAAAACCTTGGCATTTCGTTATCTTTTCTCCTCCCAGCTCTGTTGAAGACACTAACTTCTACTAAAGTTCCTTCTTTTTCTTTCTCTGTATACTAGCAAATAACTACCCACCTTTCGACAGCAATTAATATGGCTTCTTTTTTTTGGGGGGGGGGGATTTGCAGAAAAGCAACAAAAAATATTGGTATGGTGTTATTTGTATATTCTAATGTTGTGGAAATTTATTGTGTATGAACACAGTGACATTTCATTAATTATAACAAAATAATATAAAGGTTGTTTTACGTAGTTTTTGATTTTCAAACTCATGAGAATGGATTTTATATAAATATAATATATAGTTGGCCGAAACGTCGTGAAACAACTAATAAAAGACGAGGATAAGAGTCTGCAATAATAAAATTGATAAATAATACTCATCTCAATAAATTCCAATTAAATACTAGAAAAATTAATGTTCTTCACTTCTTTTCACAGGAACAAATCTTCTTTCTGTCCGCTTGTGGAACTCTGTTCCGCTGATCTACTTTTCAGCTGACTAAAATATCGTCGTCTTCAAGTCCAACGTAAACAAGTTCTTATTGAACCGTCCTCATAAATAATTTAATTATACCAAATTTCCACAACAAACGAGTACTACGCTACTGTCCTAATGACTACAATAACCCTTATCCTCGAGTTGCCTCCGGGTTTTGATATGCGGTAATCCCTTTGTAACAAAAGAAAATCTCAAAATAAAACAGGCGAAAAATGTAAGCGTAATTATTCATGTAAAATCTCTACACATTATCGAAATAAATATGAATTGCCAGGGTAAACAACTTATAAAGAATGTATAAGCTATGTAATACGATTTATTGTGTATTATATGGGAATGATTCTCGGTGTGAAAATACTATGAATAGTAGAACAAATGTAATTGCTGGGATGGCTAACTATCTGTGAGTCCCGTATTAACTGTCCAGAAAGAAGATGTGATGAAACGGCGT
The DNA here is from genome assembly GCF_053919585.1 of Euprymna scolopes. Lineage (NCBI taxonomy): Eukaryota > Metazoa > Mollusca > Cephalopoda > Sepiida > Sepiolidae > Euprymna > Euprymna scolopes. The sequence goes on along the minus strand of NC_136498.1, from coordinate 115,516,984 downwards.
TAAAGGTATACTACCATATAAAACGCATCATCATCATATCGTATGAATCCGAAGATTCTATTGTTGGCATTGGTTTCCCCGCTACTTTTCTAGTCAGAATTCTTTCTAAAAAGACATCGAGTACTTTTGAGAGGGACCACGTAAAGGTTACCATCGTCCTAAGTGAAAGTTAGTTTTGTGGGGCGAACTGGGTTCGAACTTGGGACCCCCAGGGTGTTAGTCTGTGTCGTTAACCACTGAACCACCGTCATCTCCTACATAAAACATACAGCTGACTTAAACATGTCCACATAGCTTCAAACCCAAGCCAGAAAAAGGTCAAACCTTGATTTCGTATCTTTACACATATTCGAGTCTTTTTAGTATTTCAAATTGAAAAGTCATTATCACTTGTTGTAAATATAATTCAGGGTAGGTAATCTGATTATCGTTGAAGGTAAATAACTCTTAATATACTTCGCCAACGCATCCACCATTTACTGGGCGGTCCAATTGTTCCAGTTAGCACGCTAACAATTTTGTCTAAATCAGATCATAGCCAATTTTTTTTTTCAACTAACTCTTACACACCGGTTCGATCCAATCAAAGCCCATCTCTGGGCCGTTCCTCTTTCTCTGAATCGTCCCCGTCGTTATTACCTAGAGTCGTAAACAAATGAGAATTGGAAGGGGGAAAACAAGATGGCGTATATTTTAGTTAATAATGTGAGCGTCGTTTTGTGTTTGTCAGTCAACAAATCTGGACGGGCAAAGTAAATCGACTTTCACGATTTTATTATTAAAAAAATCTTCTTTACAAACAAAATGAAGAAGAAAAATTATTAATTTGCTTCGTTTCTCTCAATTTTCTCCCGCAGTTCAAAACGAAACACAAATCAAATATTTGAGTCAATATTATTATTATTATTATTAATGTTATTATTATTAGTAGTATTATTAGTATTCTTCTTCTTATTATTATTATTATCATTATTATTATTAGTAGTAGTAGTAGTAGTAGTAGTAGTAGTAGTAGTAGTCCTCACATAGATAATTATTAGAGATTGCTCACTGACAACATCTTAAGTATAGGTTATTGGTTACTTGACTTGGATATTAAGACCATATATCAAAGTTTTCAGCCTGTCGAAGAAAGTCAAGCAGCACTAGTTGTAATGCACACGAAAAAAATACGTGCGGGTAGGGTCACTGGCTCAATAAGAAATTGATAGTGATATAGATCTTGGTGGTCCTTCCATTCTGCAGATAAGCGTGACTTGGGGACGTTTACTGAGAAGGCGTTAATCGTGTGGGAACTTAGCCATTCCAAACAGAGAACGGTTTCCTATGCTGTTTGCTGTCCGAGCTTGTGGCCTTGGAGGTACCTTTATGTGATTTGAGTTTGTTGTATCCCGTGGGATCTGGATCGGGTGGCTGCTCTATGATTCTGCTTCATTTGCGGACCCAATGATCCGGATCTTCAGGAGCTGGGTCTGCGAGTCTTTTTTAGGTAATTTGTTGGTTTTTAATTATGTCAGGTCAGGTCCTTTGCTAATGAATGTTGCGTTATCGCAACAGCCGCTTGACATTGACTTCTCACTGGCAATGACCATTGGTTTTCACTGGAATTTGGGTGCTAATCAGAGAACGGTTTCCTATGGTGAGTGCTGTCCGAGCTTGTGTGTTGTATAGTGGGGTGTGTATATCGAAGACGACGCATAACGAGGTACACAGAACGGGGACGGATAACGACATTTATTATAGATGTACACAGTTCATATTTATAATAGGAGAAGGGATATATATATAATATAATATATATATATAATATATATATATAATATATATATAATATATATATATATATTATATATATATTATATATATTATATATTATATATATATATATATATATATATATATATATATATATATATATATATATATATATATATAAGACGTAGACAGTTCTTTTAACACGAGAAAGATTTATTTACGAGTGAGGATTTTGAGGAGGGTGTTACACATAAATGTCTTTTACAAAAACGAATCACAGAAACACATTACCTTTCAGATTGAACGATGACAAACGACGACTTACAAATAACATGATGATCTTTATTCATTCCAGCTGTATGAGTTGGTCAGGGATTCAAATGCCTTGCAGAAATATATTGTCTTTCTTCCCTTTCTGGTCGCTTTCAAAAGGGTTCGGCTAACTGTCAACTCAACTCGGACTTCTCTCTCCGACTTACTCTCTCGCTACTCTCTAACTCTGACTTGATTTCTGAATATATTATAATTTTCAATATTTTCCCCTTTAGCAGGATTTTTTATTATTAAAAGAATCCTTCCCACTACAAGCCATCCTGGTATCTGGCACAATCTGACACAATCATCCAGAGAAACAGCAAGTCTCTCATGAATGTCTGTGAATTCTATCAGGTCAAGGTTCTTTCCACTTGGGCATGAACTTCATTTGTTTTCTCAAATCTTCGACAACAGAAATGTGGACATCCTCTTGTTTATGCCCTTCCAGTCTTTCAATTACTCTAGCGATCCAGAAGGGAGATTACTCTTACTTTCTTGGCCTTTTTGGTCAAGATCAAAGTAGATGGTCTTATTACTGAACATGAGGTCATTACTGCGTTGAAGCAGGTCAGCTATAACAAATCCCCGGGGCTTGATGGTTTACCCTACGAGTTTTACTTGAGGCTGTCGCCCATGTTGGTCCCTATTCTGAAGGATATGTTCAACCATTGGTTTGCCCAAGGTTCCATCCCTGGACAGGTGACCAAGGGAGTGATCACATTGCTGAGGAAAGGTCAACGGCATGGTGGGAGGGAAAACTTTGATGATTTTAGGCCCTTGACTCTGCTAAACACAGAGTTAAAGATTTTGGCAAAGATTCTTGCGAATCGCTTGCAGGTTGTCATCACTGACTTGATCGAACCGGACCAGACTTATGCTGTGAAGGAGAGATCGATTCAAGACAATTTGCACTTGATACGCTCGATCATAGAGGGGACAGAAGACGACGGCGAAGCCGCGCTGATCAGTTTGGATCAGTCCAAGGCATTCGATAGGGTCGACCATCGGTTCCTAGGATCTGTGCTAGAGGCCGCCGGATTTAATCCGGAGTTCCGCAAGTGGATCTTTGTTCTGTATGACAGGCCGACGGTAGCGGTGCAGATCAACGGTAAGCTGTCGGAGTCATTCGCTGTCTCCCGGTCGGTGCGACAGGGTTGTCCGCTGTCGCCTCTGTTGTATGTCCTGGCATTGGAACCCCTCCTTCGCAAGTTAAGGGACGAGGCGGCTACACCAGTCCTGCGCAGAATAGCTCTCCCTGGAGGCACACGAGCCAGGGTTTCCGCGTTCGCCGATGACGTCACCGTGTTCGTGTCTTGCCTCACGGACGTTCAAGCGGTGGTCGAGGCGCTCGCTCGATACGAAGAAGTAACAGGGGCCATCTTCAACCGTAGCAAGTCTGTTGGCCTGCGGTTGGGGGCCTGGACCGGGGTAAACTCGCTTCCAGGTATTTTCAGCTGGTACGATGGACCGGTCCACATTCTCGGTGTCTGGTTTGGACCGGGACTTCAGCTAGAAAAGAATTGGTCGGAAGTACAGTCTAAGGTCAAATCGTCAGTAAAGACTTGGATTGGAAGGAAATTGTCCTTGAAGGGTCGGGCGGAGGCGTGTGCTACATACGTCTTTCCGCTCATCCTTTACCGTTTGTCTGTACTTCCTCTCCCTGCAGAACGACTAACCCGCTTACAAGGGCGCCTCGATTCACTTTTGTGGAACGAGGGTAAGCATTATGTCTGCAGAGAGGTCTGTGTTCAAAATCCGAGCGAGGGAGGCCTGGGTCAGCCCAGTCTCTTGTGTCATAGAAACGCCGAGAGATTGGCTTTCCTGAGTCGGTCGCTTGAAGGAGACGCTCCTTGGGTCCCTGTGGTTGAGAACTCGTTTCCCAATCTCAAACCCAACCCTTCGGTAGAAGGTCGTCGTAGACCGAAGGGGGAGTCCAAGTTCTTCTCCGAATGCCGAACCGCTCTTAGAGCTTTGCCGGGGACCAATGTCCTCGATCAGCCAAGGAAGAAACTATATCGGGATTTAGTGGAGGGGACCGCGAAGGATCCACTTTGTAGGCGGATGGGATGGTCGATGGAGGTTGTCCGTTCTCAATGGTGTTGGGCGCCGGGACGGGAGGTTCTGAATAACTCGGAATTCTCCCTGACTTGGCGACTGGTCCGAAATGCGCTGCCCCTCTTCGATGTACTTTTCCGGTATAAAGAACATACCAGTCGCTTCTGTCCGTGCTGTGACGATCGCGAGCCCGAAACAATCGAGCACGCGTTTTTTAGTTGCAGCCGGATACAGCCCCTATTAAAGTACGTCGAGGGGGTAACAGCTCGCATCGATGCCGAGTGTCTGCTCGATCTCGACGTAGGAACTTTTGTGTACAACATGGAGCCGCCGTTCCCCAGGGAGGAAAGTTTGGTTTTCCTGGCGATCCTAGCAGTAGCGCGCATGACCATTTGGATCACGCGCCTCAAGTTGGTCCACGAAGGGACATCTGTTTCTGATCGGGATCTGATCGTTTACTTTAAACATTTGCTTAAAGTAAAGATCAGATGCGATTGGAAGAGGTTGCCTAGAGTGGAATTTGACAAGAGGTGGGTGCACAGCACTAGTTTGTGCATCCGTCGAGGAGCCAAGTTTCAATACGTGTTCCCTCCTTAGGCATGGCATGGGCGGTGCTGGGTCCTACGGAACCCATCCCGCCTAGGTTAGCATTATAAGTTCAGTAAAGTAACTCTTGACTGGTGGTACAAATGAGATCCTGTTCCTGATTTTATTTTTTGGTATTAGAGAACCTCTGAGTCTGCCCAACCCCCCTGCTCCTCATCTTTATTTTCTGATGCCCCCGGTCACCCCCCCTACTCAGAGGTCACCTTCCTACCCCCTCCATTCGTTGCTTTATTTTCTCCCACCTCCATTAAGGCGACTTCCCCAAACCCCATTAGGGATGCTCTGCTTGTTTTCGGTTCCCCAGAAAACAGTGGGGGATCTAGCCACATAGAATAGTACAGGGGGGTCTTACTAACAACACATTAGTAGTTTTTTCTTTATTTTTGAAATGAACACTTTCATTAGTTTTTTCCCACTCCACGAACATTTTATGCCAATTAATTCAAGAACTCTTTCTAATGAAATCGAACTTTATTTTCTCACACATACACACACACACACAAAAAAAAAAAAAAAAAAAAAAAACTGCACATACAACATACAGAAATGAATATACAAATTGTACATAGTTAAATTTTACATTGAACGCTGGGGTTATTAGTTAGATTAGGATCCACAGAGTGATTGAGGTATTTTGGTAAATGTTGCCAGTCAAGAGTAAGACTTCAAAGTCTCATCTGTTACATAGTCAAAAAGACCCTGTACCCTCCCCCTCCCAATTTCTTGTAGGGCCTTGTGCCTAATTTTGCTGAATTGAATTTTTTGTACGTTTTTTATGTTCAATTTTTTCTTTCTCAATAAAATATATAAACAAGATCAAAGTGTAGTATCTGTTCTTCAGATGCTGCACTTCCATTTCTTGTTCTCTTTCGGTGGAGGAGAAATCCTTCACGACTGAGACAATTTTTATTTTTGTACCTTTTCTCCACGTTAAAAAACGACCCTGGTGTCTAACTCTGTCCCGTGGGGAGGCATAGTAAATAGGTACTCTAGCGATCCAGTCAGTATCAACTTTGTGAGAAGTCTCTCTTGACCCAAACTTTTTAGCTTCTTGAGCGTTAAGAGCCACTGTTTTGGTTTCACCTCCTTCAAGATTTCTAAAAAAAAAACTTTGCCTGGTTTGTTTTGAATAACTTATCGTTAAACTGCTGAATTCTCTGATTATGCCTGATAATCTTTGAAGCTTTTGACATAATCTGCTGCTTTATCTCTTCTATAGTAGTATTAAACCCTTTAACTTTCAGTTTTTATCGTCTATCCAGTTCATTTTTTTTCTCCTTATATGTTTAAATGTGTGCATCGTCGTCGTCGTTGTAATCATCGAGGGTACTTGGCGTTTTGTATCGGTTTCGCTGTTTGAATTTATACCAAGGTCAGAAACAAGGACTCCTCGACAAGTATATCGTATGTGTTGGCTTTGTTTATATTTATTTACGTATAAATATGTTTAAATGTGTGCATCGTCGTCGTCGTCGTCGTCATGATCGTCGAGGATACTTGGCATTTGTATCGATTTTTGGAAGAAAGTGTCTGAGTATTGACCAGCAATCTTTCCAGAGTTTGCGTCCGATAAAAATATTGGTTGGTTGCAACCATAAACATAACCCCGTGGTAACAAAAATAAAAGTTTGACATCCGGCGGGGCTAACCAAGTTCTACGGGCAGGCAAAGCGCCCTTTAGTCTTGACTGCCATTAATCTAGAAAGAGTGTCTCGATAAAACTACTGAGGAAGGAACCTCCACAAATACAACTCATTCTTATGGTGAATACAAATACAAATGAAATTAACCTGGGAAGCACTGCACCTTTTGTGCAGGACTCCGACCCCGTCTGGGTCAGAAGTTCAAACGGGCAGCACTTCTGTGACTGGAGTATCGAGTTCCTATCTAAAATGCCTCCTCAAGGGACAGAGTCAGACAGTAGGGTCGTTTTTTAACGTGGAGAAAAAGAACAAATATAAAAATTGTCTCAGACACGAAGGATTTCTACTTCACTGAGGGAGAACAAGAAATTGAAGTGTAGCATCTAAAGAACAGATACTACACTTTAATCGTGGCCCGAATCGAGTTTGCCCAAATTAAAGAATGTAAATTAGTAGTAGTAGTAGTAGTAGTAGTAGTAGTAGTGCTATTATTATCATTTTTTTTATTATTATTCATTATTATTATTATTAGTAGTAGTAGTAGTAGTAGTAGTAGTAGTAGTAGTAGTAGTAGTAGTAGTAGTAGTATCCTGAAGCGAACATATTGAATCGCACAAATTAGGCTCAATGTGTTCTTCGTTCCGAGTCAAGGGACCACAGTCTTATTTTCCAATGATTATTTACAATTTTTGCTCCCTCAATGTTCTAACAGTGGATTGCCCCAACGAGCATTAAATTCACTTCATTTAACTTGTAGTGAGTGCGTAGAAATGTGATACGAACTGGCTTGTTAAGATAGCAGCTACCTTTCTTTCTCTCCTTGCTTCCCTTTTCCTTCGTTCTTTCTTTTCTTTACTTCTTTTTTTTTTTTTTTTTGACAGAATAGCAGCAGCACGCAATTAAGACAGCTGTTAGGCCAATAAATAGGAAACTCTAGGATGTATCTTAATTCTTCGTCTGTTTTCACTATCGTTGTTATTTTTATGTCTGGTAACGGCATGGACTGACATAGAAATAAGCGGCCACGGTTGGCATGTGTCTGCTGTAGGGAAGCTGTGGCGCGCGAATCTGGAACCTTTCAGATGTACGGATATTTCGATTATGCAAATTTAGGCGCTGTTGGTGAGTCCAAAGTGGCAGAATAAATTATGAGTTCTTTGCTCGACAGATGTCTTTTGGTTTTTGGACACTACCTCGTTTGCATGTGATTTTGTTGTTGGTTAAAAAAGAGAAGGGACTGCTGCATTTATGTGTAAAGTGAACGTCTTCGTCACCAGGAAAAACAAAACAAAAAATTCGATTCTAGTGTGTGGGTTTTTTTTTTTTCAACTCGAAATAATTTACGTGACTGAACTAGGAATGTATAGCCTTTCAGTCACGTAAATTGAAAATAATCTATTATGATCTCAATATTCCCTTTAATTCTAGTTTCTTATTTCCTTTTTCAATTTTTTCTTTAGAACTGCTCCGAGTTCCCCTACAATTATTGGCATTACAGTACTTTTTTTTTACATGTTTCATATTGCGTATTTGTTTCGTTTTTCTACTTGCTTGTCTCAAACTACACAGGTTCTACTAGTTATAAATAAAATAGTATAACAATAATGGAACAGTGATGAGTCTCCGAGAAAAATTAAGCCCCATTCTTTAACTCGATTCTCGGATGATGATGATGATGATGATGATGATGATGATGATGATGATGATGATGATGATGATGCAAGAGAATAAAAAAGGAAACGAAAGTGATCTCTCGGCTTTTCCAGGTTTAGCGTCGCTTTTTAAGTCCCTTACATATTCAATAAAGAAATGATAAGAAACACTAAAAATCTAATTATATCATTATAAACAGGGAATAAAGATTGGGTAAGACTCTGGCGACTTAATTGAGAATCGAATGCTAAAAGGCAAATGGCTTTAACTGCTACATTCTTTCTTTCTCCGCTTCCTTCAAATTCGCTTTCTTGCTCACTTCCTAAAGTAAGAGTAAGATTTTGTTAAAACAATATATATATATATATATATATATATATATATATATATATATATATATATATATATATATATTACTTTACGAAGTGATGTTTTAACAAAATCTTACTTTTAAAGTAAGAGTAAGATTTTGTTAAAACAATAAAATATATATATTGTTTTTAGTTAAAACAATATATATATATATATATATATATATATATATATATATATATATATATATATATATATATATATATATATATATATATAGTTTTAACAAAATCTTACTCTTACTTTAGGAAGTGAGCAAGAAAGCTATTTTTAACGAAGCGGAAAAAAAAGAATGTAGCAGTTTATATATATATATATATATATGTGTGTGTGTGTGTGTGTGTGTGTGTGTGTGTGTGTGTGTGTGTGTGTGTGTGTTTGCGATACTTTTTTGGAATGAATTATACGAAAGTGCAAGTTTACCTAAATACGAGTTGGGAATAATTTTCCCTTTGACCAATTTGGTAGCCCCAGATGAAGAGCGGCATGTATATTATTTTTAAATTATAATTATCCACTGAAACGTGATTCAGCCACTCTGATGAGTCGTAGACGACAAAACACGTGTCAGTTGACACACACACACACACACACACACACACATATATATATATATATATATATAATTATCCACTGACACGTGTTTCGTCGTCTACGACTCATCAGAACGTATTTATGTATACACGAGTTATATATTCGGTATATAACACGACGTATGAATGTCAGGCAACTAAATTGCCCAAAATCCACACAGCTGATTTGTTTAGCGAAAGCTTTGTGTAGGACTATCTACACTTTTTGGAAGCACTGATAACCTTAGTCGGTGCAAATGATTGCCATAAAATCGAACAGATAGTACACCTAAGCTTTTGCATTATAGTATTCCTTTTTTTTTCTTTTTTTTTACAAAGGAGTTACCACTTATCAAGGCCCGGAGGCCACTCGAGGATAAGTGTTAATGAGTGTACAGTGGTTAAGGGGAACATGCCAGTCATCGTTAGTAGTGGAAATTTGGTAAATTGGATTACTTAAAGGCTCATCAAAATTTGTTTACGTTGGACTTGAAGACAACTATATTGTAGTCAGTTGGAAAGCAGGAAAACGGAACAGAGTTCCACAGGCGTGCAGTTTTAAGAAAGAAGCTTTATTTATGGAATCTACGTTTAGGTTTAGGCACAGATAAAGAGTGGGGGAAATTATTGATAGTGGTTTCAGCTAGACGAGTTTTTTTCGTAAAAGTTAGGCCGGGGTGGGGGGCCATAGATTGGAGCTCAGATGAGCACTTGCCATGAAAATAACAATAAAGCAGATATAGGCTCGCAACATCTCTTCTGTGGGAAAGAAGTTCCAGAGAAGTGAAAAGGGCATCCCCTACTAGGCTACGAAGTCTATTTTGAACTATCTCAAGGATAAGCTGCCTCTAGCAGCTCCTGTCCAGATGTGGCAACAGCACTCCATCCTTTGAGGCACTTGGCTCTTATACATGTAGAGAATTGCATCAGCAGTGAGATATCTACTGGAACGTTAGAAGGATCCCACCATTTTCTCAGCAGCCCTGGCAATCGATTTGATGTACGAGTTCCATCTCAGATCAGGAGTAAAGGTCAAGCCCAGAAGCTTATCAAAACATGGAGCCTCCTTAAGATGAGAGCCATTCATTTCAATTGATGCCAGACAGGGATTAGAGCGCTGATGATGGAAAGATAGAAGTATGGTTTTAGATGCATTAAAATTAACCAGCCCCCTCTCTCCCTATTGCACCACATGATCAAGATCAGAGGAGAAGAATCAGAGAAAACTTGGTCGTTTACGGCCTTTGAAGTTTGCCATAGATGGAAGTGTCGTTCGCATAAATGTCTACAAATGATCTTAGAATGTGATTTGGGAGATCATTGATGTAGATCAGGAAGAGAGTTGGGCCCAGGATTCCAGCATTAAATCTGTGAGCTTCAGATTTTTCCTATGAACGACTACTCTTATGAACATATCAGAAAGAAATGATTTAATAATTGAAACGACGTTTCCAGCTGTATCGTAGCTGGAGATTTTGTGGGGAAGACCTTTATGCCACACCCTATTAAAAGTCTTTGATATGTCAAGAGTAATTGTTTAGAGAGGAAGCCTCCATCGAGAGATTCGCTGATCCTATGTGATATAACTATTAACACATTAGCTGTAGATCTAGCAGAACGGAAACCATATTGCATGTCACTAAGGAGGTTATTTTTGCTGAGATGGTTGATTACTTCTCTATTTTACACAGATTCTAGAAAGTTACTCATGACGCATAGGAGATTGATTGGTTTGTATTCTAATGTATACCTTAACGAAGACTTTCTCTATACGTGTGTGTGTGTGTGTGTGTGTGAGAGAGAGAGAGAGAGAGAGAGAGAGAGAGAGAGAAACTTAACACTATCTTGTAGTTTCACTGGTTTCTCCAATTGTGAAATTCTCTATCAAATCACTATTTCTATTTGAATATGAATAAAAAAAAATTGTGAGATGTCCATGCACTCCTTACAATTATTATTTTTCCATAGTTTTATTATTGTTGTTGTTGTTGTTGTTTTGTTGTTGTTGTTGTTGTTGTCATATTTTTATTATTGTTGTTGTTGTTTGTATCTGGCTGAAATAATAATAATAATAATAATAATAATAATAATAATAATAATAATAATAATAATAATAATAATAATAATAATATGGAAAAATATTTTTCTCCATGTTATTGTATTTTTCTTATTATTTCTTGTGTTATTTATTTATTATTTATTTGGCATCAAACTAAACGGAAAGGGTCGTATCATTTGCAAGCCTTAAACAGAAAAATCGCAAAAAGAACATTAAGGCCCGAACAGAATTTTCTGAAATGTCTATATTTCCAACCCCGTAAATAACACAACTGTTTCATTCAACAATCGTTTTTTTTCCTCCCCCACCCCCACCCCACCTTACGCAAACTCGTTTGCTTACCAGTGATGAGAAAGAAATCTGATTTTTTTTCTTTTACGACGTAAAAAATATTATTAGGTCTTCGATTGATAAATGAAGTATCGATCTTTCGGGTTTGTTGATCTAATCCGATTCAACGTTTGTCCGGACATTAAAATACAACGGGAAACATAACGAGAAAAATCGATTAATCGATCAGTGTTTGCTGATTGATATTTGTCGAGCAATTTGTGATTGATAAATGTTTGCGATCGATCGAATCCTTTGCCTTTTTGGTTTTTGCTTTCATATGAATTGAATCGTAAAAATGGGCGGATGGACAGAACTAGCAAGATTTGTGTCCCGGCATTACCCGGGAAAATTCAGGAAATCAAAAATACCGAAAATGCTAAGTTTTACTCATAATATAAAAACAATTGTAAAATGTTGTTGGGGGGCGGGGTCACTGAGTTGGTTGATTAGTTGCAGTGTATGCGTGTCTGTGCTTTTATTCGTGTGTGTGTGTTTGTGATGATGATGACTTTCTTCTTATGAGTCTGCTGATGTTTTAATAGTTCAATCCTGGACTCACAGGTACGGTCATAGATCGGACATGTAAAGGAGATGCCAGAACGACTGGAACCAATGCTGTAAAACACGTGGGGAGCATATGTAGCATCTGGTATTACCAAATGGTCACCCATTTTAATAATGACCAGTATCAATTTTGCTTAACTTCGGTGATCTAATGGGAACCGATGTGTTAGCATGATTTTGAACTAATTCTGTTATCAGAAGAGGAAAAAAAAGCTAACATTATACATATACTAACAAGGAGACCCGACATTGTCCGGGATTAAATGATCATCAACAAATGTTTCACGCTTCCAATACTTTTATTGTCATCGAAATCGATAAAATCGACCAATCGATTGATTGCCTGCTTTAGTTGGGAACCCCACTTCCGCTTTTCCCTTTACTGGGATAGTTTCACATGCCTCCCAGTATTTAGTTCACAATACATTGTAATCTACATTGCACTGTTGTGGACCTAATGTTGATTTTATAAAATTATTTTTATATATAATTGCTAGAATTAAAGATTAAAGTGCAAAAGTCAAGTATCATTATCCAGTTATGCTCTAAACAGAAACATTCATTTCGAACGCGCCTCTGTTTTATCAAAGAACCTGTTGATGATTTTATATGCTTGCTATTTCTGCATATGCGGTGATAATGGCTTAAGTTTAAATTCAAAATAAAAATGTCAATTATCAGGGTTCAATTGTGCTTTAAATACAAACATTCATTTTGAACGTGCCCCTGTCATATCAAAGAACGTACTATTGATTTTATATGCTCGGCCTTTCTGCTTGTGCAGTAATAAAACTTTTCAAATACACGCGTGATGTTAGGCTGTATAAGGTGTTAACTTTTATCCAAATTGCCTGTTCTGTCTTTCACCAGATTTTTTCGATTATCGATTTTCAATACTGTAAACTTCTCTCAGTCACCGGCCACTAGATGTGACTCTCGACCCCGCCAAAGCTGCAATAGTCGTGATTGTCCTTCTCCCGGGAGTTCTTTACAAGATTCTTCCACGTCGCAGGCCTCGTTGTTGGTTTAAAATGCCGCCGTCCGCTAAAAATTAATTAGATGCTCATGCAGGCCAAAAGAAAACAAACGCAGAGGTTTCTAGTCTACTAAAAGTTAATTCACGAAATTTACAAGTGTCTTACATATGTACAATTGTTCAGTTCGATCGCATCACACCAGAAAACAGTTCGGAATCTTATTCTTCGTTCTATACGGTGGCGACGATGGACGAAGGGGGGGGGCGTCTTTCTGGGGTATGTTTCTCTCTTGAGATTCGGCTCTAATCTGCTAATTTTGGCGCAGGCATTTGCTTATATATCGAGAGAAGGGTTGGAAGGTAAGCCGTTAAACCAATCATCGACCAGCTTGTCGTTCAGGGACGTCCCAATGCCTTGCACAGTCTGAAAACCTGTGATCACAATCTCATTCACATGCTCACAGGGGTTGACCGTTTGACCCCCCCCCGTCCAACCTTACACACAAAAGCCAGACATCCTTGATTCAGGTTTTGTCAAGTCAAGAACGAAATCATATTTCGTTCTAACTTTCTAAATGACATCTCTTGTCATTTTTCTCCAACAATAAAATTATACGTCTGTTTTACAAAACACAATCAATTTATCCTTTCAGCTAGGTTACCCGCCGCTGCCCGAGCACCCAATAATGCTTAACAGACAATACCAGCATAATTTCCCGGCCTTACTCAGTACTTCGGGGGTCTCAATCTCCCCCAATGGAGAGCTCTATTGCTCCCTGAGGCAGTCACGCCATAATATTCATCAAAGATATGCTGGTAAAAAAACATATCTAAGAACACTGTCAGATACATAAAGTATATTTGTGTGAAAAAAATTTTTTAACTCAGCTCAGCCGTTTCGAAGTTAATCGGAAACGAAAACACACGCACACACAAAGTTCCTTTTATATACTAGTAGATCTCTCTCTCTCTCTCTCTCTCTCTCTCTCTCTCTCTCTCTGAATTAAAAGATGAGGAATAAAAGTTACATAATACTTTATTGTATCATCGGATCAATAACGACGAAAATGAGGAGAGAGTTGGAAAGCACCTCTTTTAGTCCATAGCATCTCGAGCTAAATGCTCCTCGTCAGAAGAGGAGAAAAGCGGGCATTATAGAAATACTAGCAGGGACACCCGACGTTGTCCGGGATTGAATGAAAATCAACAAATGCTCCACCCTCCCATACTTTTATTACCAAATGGTCAACCATTTTAATAATGACCAGTATCAATTTTGGTGATCTAATGGGAACCGATGTGTCAACATGATTTTGAACTAATTCTGTTATCAGAAGAGGAAAAAAAAGCTAACATTATACATATACTAACAAGGAGACCCGACATTGTCCGGGATTAAATGAAGTCAGTGAAATCGCCCATTTTTTTTCATTCAAATGGATTGATTGCCTGCTCTAGTTAGTAACCCTCTTTCGCATTGTATCTGGAAGAAGCTTCACATGCCCCCAACAATATTTAGTCCACAATATATTATAATCTACATTGAACTATAGAGAATCTACTGTTGATTTTATAAAATTATCTGAAACTAATGGCTTATGATTTAAAATGCAATCATGGTTCAATTGTACTCTAAACAGAAATATTCATTTCGAAAGTGCCACTGTCTTAGAAAAGAACAAACTGTTGATTTTATGAAATTATTTTTACATAATCACTTGAATTTAAGTTAAACGTATAATGGTTCAATTGTACTCTAAAAAGAAACAATCATTTTGAACGCGCCCTTGTCTTGTAAAAGAATCTACTGTTGATTTTATATGCCGAGCCTTTCTGCTTGTGCGGTGATAAAACTTCTCAAATGCACTTTTGATGTTAGTTTGTATAAAAATGGACATCCTTCTTTAATAGGACTTTTTCGATTATTGATATTTATCAGACGCCTTCTGATAGAAAACCTGCGTAAGAACACTCACAGACACATCGTACTTCGTGTTAATTTTTTTTTTAATTGTCCTAGCCGTTTCCGAGTCCATAGAGAAATCAGTGATACACACACACACTGACAAAGCTCCTTTTATATAATAGTAGAAGATAGATAGATAGATAGATAGATAGATAGATAGATAGATAGATAGATAAGGATATAGAAATAAAAACGACTTAAGGACATTTAGATGAGAAATGAAAAAATAAAGGATGAAATAATGACTAATAAGGAAGATGAAAGAAACATTGAAAAGTTCTGGCAGAAGTATAATAGAAAAAAATGTGCAAAGAAAAAAGAAATTTTAAGTAGAGGCAAGGTGTAGAAAAGGTTCAAACTTTATAGATAGGCCGATCGAAGTCTTTGAAATTGTAATCTGGGTAAGACGACAGTTGTCCGAGATAAACAGGGTTCATCGGTAAAATAATCCTCAAGAGAATTTCATACGTCGGTAATCGATCCGAACAAGTCATATGTACAGGCATATCCAAATCTATATATCTATAAAAGTGAACGTGTCTGTCTGTCTGTCTGTATGTGTGTCTGTGTGTCTGTCTGTCTGTGTAAATTTCCCTACGTAATAACTCTGTCAATTTTTAGTCTATAGACTCGAAATTTGAAATACCGGGTACTGAGATTTGGGAAGATCGATGTGACGGGTGTCAGCCAGAAATTTGGCTGTTAAGGGGTCAAATTTCAACGATTTAACCTTTAAGAACTCTACCAAACTCCTCCGACAATTTTGGGTCTAGACACTTGTAATTTTAGATATAGGTTCCTTGAACCTGGATCTAACTTAATAAAGTGATTTGAGCCCGAAACTATAAATTTTAAGGGGTCATAATAGGGGTCAAAGTTTTAAAAAATTAACCATTTTTTTTTTGTTTTTTTGCTTTTTTTGCACAGCATACACCTCCAAACACCCGAGCAACGCCGGGCACCCCTGCTAGTAAGCTTATAAAGGTGCAGTATATTTTTAAGAAAAATGTGCAATATACAAGCTGAGAATAGCATATTCAGCAGAAGGAAAACTTTCAACTCCAAAAATGTCCTTTATATTCTTTTGAGGAAGCTGGATAGTTTGTAGTTTGTAGTTTATGTTATTCCGTCGGTTATTGACATAGATGAGCTGAAGCTCCATTGCACCCAGGCTGTCCCCTTCATACAGAGGTCCAGTCCACTAGACGATTGAGGTTGGGATTAGGGTAACCAGGTGTTGGTGACTGGTCAGGTATTTTTCCAGCCAGGTGTCCAGCTATTTCTTGAAAGTGTCAGGAGACACTCTTCTTATATTTCTTATTGTGGTTGGAATACAGTTGAATGTTCTTGTACCACTGTAGGTAAAGCTGTGGTGGATGAGGGACATGATCCTCTGTGTAGTCCTAGGTGTGGTTTTTATATGGCATAGCCTTCCTCATCGCTAGTGGGTTCTTTCTACTAGTGATGTTTGGAACCCTTCCTTCCAAGATTTTTCATATATAGATAATATATCGTTCTCTTCGACATCGTAGTGAATACAGTTGCATTTCCTTCAGCCTCTCCCAGTAATTCATTTGGTCTACTCCACATATTTTGCTGGTGAATGTTCTCTAGGGGTGCTTCTATTTTGCAGATTTCTGTTACTTTTTGTGGAGACGCAGTATTCCAGCTTTAGGAGGACAAGGGATTTCCATAGTGTTAGCATGCACTTCCTGTTTCTACTTCTGAAGGTTCTCAGCTGTAAATTAAATTTATTTTCAACGCAAGATAGAGTTAAAAAAAAAAAACATGTGAGTTGGCAGGCTGCGTTAATGAAGACGACAAAGAAAACGTGTGGAGAGATATTCCAAAAGACGTAAGCCAGAAGTTCGGAAAAGGCAAAATGTCATGTAAGGAAAAAGTTTTAAAATTGAAAACCGAAAAAAAAAAGGTATAAACACTAGAAAAAAAGTAGAATATAAAAGATAAAAACAGAAAGAAAAATAAAGGAAAAAATAAAAATACAAAATTAAAAAAATATATTATCTATGAATGAATCTCACCTGTCTGTTTAAATGTATGTATGTATGTATGTATGTATGTATGTATGTATGTATGTATGTATGTATGTATGATTGCCTTAAACTTTCGACAGAGGCGACGGATTTTCATGAGATCGGAATCGTTTTTAAGCTCGACGAAAAATATAAAAGAATTGGATAAAACCATTCATTCCTTCGCCCTCAACTGGGCATTTTTCTTCAGGAAGGGGTCGCTTTTTGTCGCCGATATTTTCGAAATTCATCCCCTCTTTTCGATTGACTAGCCTTAATTTAACCCTACGCCACTTCTGGTTTGGCAATGGACGCAACGGCAAAGACGTCATGTTTTTTTGGGGGGGGGGTCACATTCTTTTCCTCCTTTGCAGTACGGGTTCGAGCCTGCCTACCACTTTTTTTTTCTTTTTTTTTTTTTTTTTTGCCCAACACACACCGCCAAACACCCGGGAAACGCCGGACACCAACGTTAGTAAATAAATAAACGTTTAGTAATAAATAAACGTTTAGTAATAAATAAAATATATAAATAAACAACAACAAAAATAAAAGACATAATATATATATATATATATATGGAAAATTTTAGTTAAATATGCAATAAATAAACGTTTAGTAATAAATAAAATATATAAATAAACAACAAAAAATAAAAGTATATATATATGGAAAATTTTTGTTAAATTATGTATAATTACTGTAAAATTAATTATTTGACAAAGGAGTACAGATAATTATTAAAGCCTTTTCCTAAACTCATGGATTTTCAATAAATGGCTCATCTCATCAGAGGAAATGTTGTCGAAAAAATAAACAAAATTCATAATTAGACATATCTATTTTGCTAACATTTCCTCTGATGAGATGAGCCATTTACTGAAAATCCATGGGTTAAGGAAAAGACTTCAATATTTGTCAAACATTAAATTTTGTTGTAATTCTACATGATTTTACTTAGAATTTCCATTTATATTATTGCTCTATCTCGCATATTGAGCTTTTTTATCTGCCTGGGATCGTCTTATAAATACTGATACTAAGATTTATTTGGATTTTATGTTTACAGTATTATGCAATCTGTATTCTTACGGTACTTCAGTATTGCATTTAATATATGTGTGTGTGTGTGTGTGTGTGTGTGTGTGTGTGTGTGTGTGTGTGTGTGTGTGTGCACACGTGCATGTGTGTCTGTGTGTGTGTGTAAGACAATATATATATGTATGTATATATCTGTAGGTGTATATAGATAGATAGATAGATAGATAGATAGATAGATAGATAGATAGACGCACGAGAGTAGAAATAAAACAGATCTGCGTCTTATATATGTATATGTATATATATATATATATATGTGTGTAGATAGATAGATAGATAGATAGATGTGCGAGGCTAGAAATAAAGCACATCTGTGTCTTATTCTTTAATAAACGGCTGATATATACTTTTGTAGGACAATAACAGGAATTATTTTTCGATTGGCTAAGTTTGCCAGATGGCTTTGATTTCTGTAAAAAGATTTAGCAACATCTCTTATCGGAAACAATAAAAACGACATTTGCTCTCTAGCCGTTATGTGTTGTGAAGGATACTGGAACACCACTTACATATACATACATGCATATATCAATATTATATTCCTCTTAGTATGTTTCTTTGTCTGTCTGTTCTGCCTTTTATTGAAAAATACTGAGTCGATTTGGATGAAATTTTGTATGGACCTGTGCTATGATAATGTGCAGCGAACTAAGTATTATGTTATGTTTGATGCATGTTATATAAGCACCTGAATTAGAGTTTACACCACCTTTAGTGATGTTACTGTAGTTGTGCCCCTGCGATAGAACTCTCTCCACGTGTTGTATTGTCTCTTATCCATTGCCATCCATATATATATGTTAATGAAACATGGTGGTAGAAGTGGGATTAAAGGATTTCCAAGCATGAAGGAGGAAATGGGAAATGTATTTTAGGAAGACAAACTCATAAATATATAAATACTCGTGAATATATAGATGATGATGATGTCAGGAAACTGAATATATTCCTGTGATAGAGGAGTGATTGTATGAATTGCACTCGGGCTCAAAGCAAGACAGGAGCATTCAGCTGTTGCAGTGGATAATTGTAGAAGGATGGCCAGAAGACAAAGTACATCTTGAACCAGAAGTGAGATCATATTCCAATAAAATGACTACAAGATGGGTTGATTTTAAAAGGAAACCGAGCAGTGGTATCAATCACCAAGCAGGCTGCGTTAAAAGAAAGATTGCATTCCACTCATCTGGGAGTCAAAGGATGTTGCATAAGAGCAAGAGAACGTTTGTACTGGCCAAATATGAACAATGACATCAGAGACTATGTTTCAAAATATCCCACATGTACAAAATATGAGGTAGCCAATACTATAGAGTCCTTAACTGTCCATGAAATTCCTGAGAGACCCTGGGCAAAAGTAGGAGTAGATCTCTTCAAGTTTGCAAATATGTCTGTACAGTTGAATACATGAGCAACTTCTAGGAAATTAATAATCTTCCAACTACACAGGCAAAGATGGTGATCACTTAACTTAACAAGTGAAGCATGCATGGTCCCCGTGAGTGCACAGTGAGCGAGGCATAAAAAAATTCATCATTCGCCCCCCCCCCGCCCATTTATCCCTAAAAGTCCCCAAGGGAGTCAAATTCCTGGTGAAAATGAACAAACGGTGCAGTTTTAGGCCTTAACATATGTAAATTTGAGTTCTGCACCATGCAAAACTGCTAAATAGACATACACAGAAAATTTTGGATAAATAGAGCCTCTGGGCCACACCCAAGAGTTATCGTGAAGTATAGATAAACAAAATTATATAGAAATCAGTTAATTACAACTTTTCAGAAAGTTTTATAAAATCCAAGGCATTAATTTTTTTTAAATAAGCACAAAAGTGTCAATTTTAGCCAACCTAGGGAGGCAACTGGAGTTTTCCTGGAAAATCCGTTGTTACTTTTTGACTCATATCATGTTTAATGTTTGTGCAAAATTTCCAAAAAATTCCAAGGCGCAGTTATTGAGAAAAGTGCAGATAGACGAACAGACAAATGGACGAACGGACGAGGGTGAATTTACAGGTCCGCCCTCCTTTTGTCGGGGAACCAAAAATCGTTTTGCACAACATGGGATACCAGATTAGGTGATCACTGATAATAGACCCCAGTTCAGTAACCAGGAATTTTCCACCTTTGCAAGAAGTGGTGTTTTACACATACAACTGTCAGTCCTTACACTAGCAAAGCAAATGGAAAAGTGGAATCTGCGGTAAAGATGGCAAAGAAACTTTTCTGGAAAGCGATGGAAGATAAGGCTGATCTATACTTGGCATTGTTGGATCACAGGAAGCCGACAGCTAAAGATATTTTATTGCCAGCAAAGAAACTGATGTCTAGAAAAACAAAACACTTCTTTGAACAAGAGAAAATCTATGCAATCTAGAATCATCCAACATTTTAAACAAAATAATTAAGTCGGGGAGTAGGAAGCAAGATCATTACTTCAATCACAAAGTAAAACCACTTCAACCCTTGCACCAAGTAGATGTGGTATGAATTAAACCACACATAAAAGGTCAGAAAGTGTGGAAGAAGCCATTGTGTAGCAGAGACTGGATGAGAGGTCGTGCCATATCAAAGTTAATGAAGAGTTGCATCAACAAAATAGGTTAGATTTTGAAAAACAACAGAAGCACCCCAATACCATCACTGATCTACTAACCATACCAAATTGCATAGTAAGATACCAGCGAATGTGAGACCAGGTATCGAAAAGTCTTGAAACCATAGACAGCTCAACAAGAAAATAATAGAAAGGAAATGATGAGCCCAACATCATTTCCAATAAAATCAAACCCAGAAAGTGTGAGGATGACATGGTCGGGAAGACTAGTAAGATAACTTGTTAGGTTCAAGTATACATCTTAAACCGAGTCCAAAGTGGAAAGGGCAGATCAATCCCTGTTAGGCAAGAGGGTAATCAGCCCAATGAATACCTAGGTCACTATTTTATTTTTGTTTGTTGCTTTTTATTAGATCTCTTTTCTTGTTTTTGTTTTTCAGAAGTGGGAAGATGTTGCATGAGGGACTGAATCAGGGTTTACACCGCCTTTAGCTACTGTTACTATAGTCTCCCCTGCCCCCGAATAAAAGAACCATGCGATAGAACTATAAGCACGTACTGTCTCTTATCCATTGCCATGCACATATAAACGTTAATGAAAGAGACATATGCTATGATAAGGTGCAGCAAACTAAGTATTACATAATGCATTTGATCCAGAGTTAGGGATTAATAAGGATTAGTTAATTTAATGCAAAAATAAGAACAAATTTAATCAGATTCAACTATTCATTTTGGCATAAAGCACTCGTCTTAACTCAACGGCCTATAACTTTTCTCCATTTTTGACGAGCTAAAAGTATTCTGTATTATATCTATCTGTTTGTTCCACCTTGTAGCCCGTTTATAACGGTTGAAATATATATATATATATATACATATATATATATATATATATACATATACATATATATAAGAAAGAAACTCGTTTCTTATCGTTGAGCACTTTCAGTTGAAATAAAATCGGTCAATTTAGCTCGCATGCACAGATCATCATATAATGATTAGACCACTATGACAGATGTTAAAAATTTTTTTAAATAAATGTTTAAACTTCAACAGTATTTCTTGTGATTAACAAAGCTGAATGGATTTAGTCTTTGCTAATGGAGTCAGAAATGGTTTCATTGCCGGGTTTGATTCGGTCGACTGGTGTTAACTGTGACAGTCTGCACTGATGATTTCCGAAATGATGAAACACTAGTGTCTGTAGGAATTTAATTATTATAGTTAATAAATATATATATATATATATATATATATATATATATATATATATATATATATATATATATATATATATATATATATATAAGATGATTTGTTTATAGTGGTGAAGTCTTTTGTGCAACCAATTAGACTTTTTGGTACAACTTTTAATTTCAGTTGGTGCAATGGCTGCGACAAGACAGAGCACACAGTAGACCTCGGGGTTTTTTTTTACATCAGTGTTCCTTCTCCTAGATGCATATCTTAACAAAGACAGGGTGCATCTCTCCCAATCGATTAAACGCATCCCCCAGATACCAACCTGGAAACTTCTACATCCGGCACAGTACATACAGCATATAATATGCCAAAATGGTCGCCCATCTGGTACTGGCCAGGCTCATCGTTGCTTAACTTTGGTGATCTGGCAAGAACCGGTGTATGTCTCAACATGATTATGCCGTATATATAACACATATATACTAATAAATATTACACTCTTATTTTGAATTTTTTTCATAATCGAGATTCTCTCCAACAAACCCTATACACACCCACACACAAACGCACACACATACGTCATTCAGTTTGTATATACCAATCGTAGTGGGTTAAAAACATTTCCATAAATATAAAGGTTTTATATTAAAAAAATGTTTTATATAATTTTTTTTAAAAAATCAAAGCTTGATAAATGCCTTTTTTTTGGGGGGGGGGGTCCAGAGTATATATACTGTAATATAATAGTTCTTCAAGTTCCAAATATCAAGTTGGTAATTTATTACTTTTCAAAAAGTAATCATTGCAATATTGCTTCGTTTGCAACTAAAAAGTCTGCAAAATTATGTCTTTGCTGCCTTTTTAGACAGAGACTCTGACGTTTTTTTATCATTAT